>NC_051278.1:903690-1216190 GCF_015220745.1 Sebastes umbrosus
GTGGGAGGGGGAAGGGGGGGTTCTAAAGAAGGAACAACATGTTGACAAGACCACAGCTTCCGCACGTCTAATTAACATCAGTAGCGCAGGGCGTAATATACACCTACCTGCACCAGCCTGATGGAACATCTGTGGCTGGTTACAGGACATTTCTTTCAGCCGTTAAAATGGTGTTTCAGCTGATGGACTGTTTACTACGTCGACTGTAATCATCTGAAAGCTGGCCTTCGATCAAACCGTTCACATGGGTGACTTATGGGTGAACTATTCCAGGCACATTCCCGTTTGAAAGCCACAGAAGAGAGCAGATTTATGACTGAGGGAGCCCTCATCACATTAATTTAATAAAGTGTTTTCCCTCCAACATTCAAATGAAAACCTGTTTCCGTTTTGCTGCTGCGGTTTACACCTGGGGTTGTAAAATATTTGCAGAAACCAAAGCGGTGCATGAAGATATTCTTTATACATGAGAACAGATTTAGATGCAGAGCACGAGCACGGTTCCCAGAGACAAGACATACGAGTCAAGAAGCGACCAGGAAGGACAGCGTTACTGTACTGAGAGTGCTAGTAAATGACAATGGAAGAGGGACGGAGTGGTGCGTCTGCTCAGGGGAACGTCTTTGGCTGGATTACTGACTCAGAGAGCAACAAACAGACGTTAACCAATATCAACTGGGATGTCTACCAATAAACCGATCTTAAACCAGAATCTGGAGATAATATTTAGAGGTTTCACATATCATCTAAAAGTCAAACCGTGTTATGGACGGGTAACACGGTTACAGGTTAGATCCTGGCAACAACAGCGATCATTGATCAGCACAGGTGGCAGGTCGGTGGCACACTGATTACATCTGGCAGTCATTTATTGACAATGGCAGGCTGTGTTTGACCATCGTGGTTTCCACCTGATAAAAGGCTCAGTGAGGTGAGACATCTCACCTGTGAGGGGGGGTTGGGTGAGAGACAGCAGGAAACAATGCCTGAGGCAGATTAGAGGAGATGTGTGTCTCCCTGACTTTAAGCAGATCTGAATGAGCTCCAGGGTTCTGTTCAGACTAATCTCAATAAAGACCTCGTCATGGAGTCAGGCGTTGATGAAATCAAGTGAAAGTTGGACATTTTCTTGAGCACATTGTTCCAAATGTAATCATCTTCACACAAATTGAATGACAAGGCTTACTGATAAGTTGAAGCACTTTTAAAACGGGACTCAATGTAAGAATCAGAAATAGCCTTTCAACAGTGACACCTTTGACTGTTGAGTCAACGACAGTCAGCGTCCTGTTGCTTGTTCTCATACTATGTAGACGTGAACAATAAGACAAGACAATAACTTTGTTGTTTTTGTGTCTTTCAGTCTGAGTTGTGGTGGGGGGGGGGGCTGGTCGTTTGTTGGAGTTGGTGGACTCCATATCTCACCGATCATTCATATCATTACACACTGGAGCTGAAAATAAAACTCATCCGTTGTTCTTCCCATTAAAAGCATCTACAGCTGAGGAAACCCAGACAGTTAGGTTAGATTACAACCTGGTGACACATTGGCAATAAAAACATGTTTATATGTGCGGGGAACAATATTCGGACGGATCTCGATTTCAGCAGATTTCTTCCTGCAAAGATATATGTTTGACCAATGAAATCCTTTGTTCCAACTGATCGCCATCATTCTGCATAATAATTAGCCATGTGCTTCTGTTTGTTGCATGAGTGTGTGTAATTCTGGGTCCCTGGAACAATGGGTGTTTGTTTTTGGGGTAACAGACTGTCTGACAAATGAGCTTTTTTTCGGTTTATTTTTTGGACTATCGGTGTTTGGGAATAACAACGACCTTCCCCTTCTCAACACCCAATAACGTACGACGAACTCTACTACCTCAACAACCAAATAAAGGACAACATGTGGCTTGAGATCGCCCAGCAGCTGGGATACAATGAAGATGACAACGTAGCGGATATGTTCTTGCTAACGTTATATGTTATAACCCCAACAGCTAACGTTAGCGTCACATTTAGGGTGTGATGAGTTGATGTATTGTGTAGTTAACATGAGCCCTTTAGACATTCTCTGTCTGGAGAGCTTTTTGTTGTGTTGCAGTATTTAGGAGGAAACTCATTTGGCCTCAGTGATGAAAGCAGAACACGCCAACGCGGATCCTTTGCTCCAGAACCGGTGTGAATAGTTGTCACGCGGAAAATTTGCACATTTTTGCATCCCACTGGGAGAAACAGCTTTAAAGGGTGTTTTTAAATGTGATATGACTTCTACACATGTGTGAGTGTGTCACCTATATGCTGCATGTGTTTCTGAAGGTGTGAGTGTGCACATTGTACCTGTGCAGGTTCGAGGGCCTCCTCAGCTCGTGTCGTCTTGGCGTCTCCTCTCAGCTCTCTTACCCCATACTTAGCTCCGCCCTCTGGGGGAACAGCAGCCAATGAGGACGAAGGATCAGGATGGAGAGAGGAGACGTTGGAGGGTCAAACCTGAAACCAGATGGAACGACCTGGGTGTCAACAGCTGTGAGCAACTTGACGAAAATGACAAGATAGATGTCAGGACGAGCAAGAGAACGGATCAAATATATTAAAGAGCGAGAGGTAGAGAGCGTGAACTACTGATCTTTAGGTCTATAATTTAGTCCTATCATCACCGTTATCGATCGGTGTTACGCGATATGATCTGAGCCTGGTCTCAGTGCACGACCACAGTTCACTCTGTAGAGAGAGGCAGCTGAGCGGCGCTAAGCATGTACAGTATATACACAATAGAGTTCCAACAATAAGTCAGTCAATAGAAAATTAATCTGCAACTATTTTGAGTAATTTTTTAAGCAAAAATGTAAAATCTTTAGTGTTTTCCAGCTTCTCAGATGTGAGGCTTTGTCACTTTTCTTTTGTTATACATGATAGTAAAGTGAATATCTTTGGGTTTTGGACAAAACAAGACATTTGAAGACGTCACCTCGGGCTGTGGGGCATTTTAAATGGGTTACTGTTGTCTAGCTATTTAGACACAAAATGATTAATCAAGAAAGTAATCAGCAGATTAATTGATAATAAAAGTAGTCGCAGCTTTAATATACAAGCGTGGGAATGAACAAGAGGCAACAAAAGCAGTGAATACTGACTATAATGCAGCCTGCAGGTGACAGCTCGGTCTCAACTGGATTAAACTGAGTCAGACTCTAATTTAACAACAACAGATATGTAGTTGTATCTAGTTTACAGTTTAGGTCTGATGGTAAAGTAACAACACAAAACAATTCACAGCTCAGTGTTAGTTGATCTATAGTAGATGTTTCATATTATAGAAGTAGAATTTGAGCGTCTTACATGACTTCAACTTCCTGTGTAAAGTTTTAGAGAAAGAAACGCATGTGTCTCTCTCCATTGAAACTGAACTCTAAACTGGTTGCATGAACTTGTTTCAGTTATTCACAATGAGAAATAGAGATTTAATCATTTAAAATGTCAACATTAATTGGAAGAAACTTGGGGCCCTTTTTTTTTTAACTTGACCACATTTGTATTTATATACTGACAGTTTTGTATTTGTATACTCCTATTCTTTGTGTTTATGTGCGTATATTCAAGTTGGATTTTAGGCATTGATTTTTGTGTGGTATATGTTTAGAAAAATATTGAAAAAAAAAGAGAAACTAAAGTAAACCAACAAGTGGAGCGGCTCATGCTGATTAACATCACGTTCATCTGTTTTCCAGCCTGGTTAGCCGTCCATCCACCTCCCAAAACATCACACATCATATTCTAGTTCTAAATGTAAAACACATATTTGGGAATTTAATTTATTTGCCACACCACCTAATACATAAATAAATAGTCTGAAACTTGGCAGGGGTATCAGCAACATGTGTATACATGGCCAACAAATGAGCTTTCTCCAGGAGATTCAGGCTTCTCTAATCCGCCATCACACCGGCAGAAAACCAGGTTTCTCATTTACATGATGCGGAAGAAATCAGATTACTGCAGAAACCTGACTGGCGCCTGGTTATTTAAGAGCATGTAAATGTCCTGACAGACCGCTAAGCACATACAGGCACGGCAGATGGAGTAAAGACAACAAGACGTCATGTTTTGCAGAAGACATGAACCATACAGACGTACAGTAAACACTGCAGACGCTTCTCACTGCCTCACTTGTTGAAAGACGTGAGAAACTACTGCATTTACTTTAAGATCCAGACAAAGTCACAGATGTTCTCCCCACCACGACAAAAGAGACGGCTCTAATAGTTGTTTTCAGAGATCTTCATTAGTTTACAGACATCTGTGCTCGCCCATGTCATTTTCACCCCCCTCAGGCTCAGAGCTCTTTATGTTGGAGCCTCTCTTTCTCATGTGGGCATGCTGCTGCATGCACCTCTGCTGTGATCCACATCCATCAGGGAGCTGAGGAGTCTCAGCGCTCGTCCCTGTCCTGTTTCTGTGAAACATGTCCAGAGCAACACCCCTGTTACTTGGAAGTGTGCTCACAGCTGATAACGGGAACATTCCCGTTGGACGACAAGGTAGCTCTGAGGTCGTGAAGGTCATGTTCAGACTGAGTATCTGGTATTCAGATCTGTCTAGATGTGTCTACAGGTAAATATCCATGTGGGAAAACAGAAACCATTTCCACTCAGCCACACTGCTAGACAGTCTTCTTGGTACCTCTACTTGACTTGGAAACCTCGTTCAAGTTGTTTAGAAAACCAACTCTTTTTCTGAGCTGCTGTGATCAAATAAAAACAAGTGTGTGAGCAGAGTTGGAGCCAAATACAGAGGAAAAAACATTAGCAGTGTACACAGCACCACGCCGGTAAACTCCCATCTAAAGGATGTATTTTAAGCCGGACTGCATGCCAAGTTTAAATATCCCTTTTGTGTATTTGCCACACTACTGACTGCTGTCAGCGGGCTGTTAAACATTAATGATTAATACCCCCAACAGGAGGTTTGTGAAACTAGCAGGATCTCAAATAAACAGCAGTCAACCACCAGATAAAATCAGTGAGCGGTCAAACACTGGCAACACATGAGGAAAGCTCCCTTCATGCACACGACTGGGTTCTGTTAATCATTACAATACTGGTTCTACTGGTTAGATATGAGGGGTCAGCAGATAATGAGGACACATCACCTTTCACTGGGTGGCGTTAACGTACAAACCGTCTGAAATGTTCCCTTAAAGATTATCCAACACCCAACAATGTGAGAGGAAATATGAGCTAATCAACACAGGAATGTCTCTCTAGTTTCTGAATGCACTCTAATCTAAATGCTGTGTGCTCCAGAGTTCACTCTCTGTTTGTGCTTCTTCCTTCACAAAAGAGAAGTACTTCTTAGACTTTACATACTGTTTGACTCGTTCAGGAACCTTCCACCTTTAATTCCTGACTTCAACTTCTCTATTTTAAACGACAACCAAATGTAACACCGGATCTTTCTAACAGTTGTTGTAGCATTTATTTTAACAGCTTTTAAAGAGACCAAATAATCCTGCACACTGTCGACCTCTTCATTCACAACATACTTATCTAAACTAAAGAAGAAACATGTGTCCCTTCAGACTAGAGCTAGACAGAGAAATCAGGATGGCTGATATTAGATTATTGCAGATGTAACAGCAATGGTGTATACAGTATGTCAAATATGCAAGAAATTGCAGAAGAAAAATTCCAAACTAGGATTGAGGTAATTTAGGAACAATGACTATGTTTCCATGCACATTAATAATCCACTATTATTCAGAATATGACAATATTCCTAATTTAATAAGGGTCATGTAAACAGTATTCTGAATGGAGCTTTTTTCTATAAAGACGTGGGATATGCTGATATTATTCATGTTTTAGGAGCGTTCTTTGGACATGTATACACATTCAGAATATGCGTCTTAATTGGGGTTTGTAAAGCAGTTTGCGACATACGGTCTCTTGCCTGTTTGCGGCCAGCTCTATGCGTTGTACACAAACCAACGAGCCGACAGTTTACAGAGATGCACGCCCAAAAGAAAAGCCCACATTTCTGGTCGGAGGGGGAGCACACCTAATGTCAAGCTTTATGAAAGACTTGGATATCAACAGATTTTTGGGTATGCACAAATATCACAACGCCGACCTTTTCAAGAAGGTGGTTGAAGGAATGAAAGAGGGAGGCTGTGTATGCACGGTCCAACAAATCCAACACCGGTTGGACACATTGGCCATGTAAACAGCTTAGTAGGAATACGGTCTTTTTCGGAGCAAGGGGAAACAACCGGGATATTTAGTGCATGTAAACGTAGCCAGTGTTACCATTACACTGTGTTGGTTCACCTGACAGCACTGGTTTATTTGTCAACTCCAGATTAGCCTGCATCATGTCACAGTTATTTAAAAAACAAATCCAAGGGATCCATAGTAAGATCATTGTTTTGTGTTGATGGCTGATATCACATTTTTTTTAAACTCCCAAATATCAATATCTTTTTCAAAAATCCATCATCGGTCGGGCTGTACTTCAGACACACCCTAATAAGGATTAAACACGCTGCGATCATTCTACCCAACCTCCATCACTACCTGCCACAAAGAATTACAAAGAAATGTGAAAAGGCGCGTGACATCTCTAATGATCTTCTGGGTTGTCTCACAGCCACCGGGCCTAAATAACATCCGCTGTGGATAAAAGCACCAGGTGAACACACAGCACCTCTTAACTGGAAATAATCCTCCCATTCAAGCTCATGTTAACTGCCTTTTCTGTTGGCAGCTGAGAACACAGCTAATGAAGCAGCACTGATTAACACAACCTGCTCTTCTGTTGGCTAAACTTCAATGACAGGTCTCAGAAATAGAGAAGTCATTTCCAAACGCTGTATGAACAAAGGCTATAAAACTGTACTCTGCACTTACCAATCATCCTGATAAGTGCAGTTTGTGGTTAGCTCATGAGCACACTCACTCTCTGCTGCAATAAACCAGAGTAACTAGTGTGAAAGAGGTCACCAGGGCAGAGCGCATGAGGCCAACGCAGGCTCACAAGAGTCCACCACGGAGGCCACATCGGGTCTCTCGACAAAGGTCAACTCTAAAGTGTCAGAGGGGTTTTGGGGGTGGTATCTTCTGGGGTGTGTGTTCTTCAATCATCCGTTATCGTTGTTTCTTTAATTCATTAAGTAGACGGGTATTTGTTTTGCTTTTATTTACTTCTGTGAATTGAAGTTAGTGGAGACGTTTGTAGCTGGTTAGGCACCAGTCCGGGCCGTTTCCTTTGTGCCAACCACCGCTGGTTTATTTATGATTAATTGTATTTGTGTCGCAATTGAGTTGTTTGTTTCCTGTGGCCTTTAATAAATGTCAGTTTTACATCTGACTACAGCAGCTTATACTCTTCTCTTAACCCTAGACTAACAGGGACGTAACATAGACGGGGGGCTCGTCCAGGATAAAAAAATAAGTCCTGTGAACACAAGGAGGGACAAATGATAAATGCTAAACATAAATGCAAAGCGTTATTGGCATTTTGATTTGACCATTTATCGGTGGGTGCTTCCACATGGCTATTCGTCTCAACCAACGTTGGGTATCAAGAACAACAGGTTCCAATTTCCAATATTCCTCCCAGCTATTGGACACTATTATAAAATCAGGGAGTGAATCTTTCAGCCATGTTTTACTTGATCTACTTCTCTCATGTTCTACTTCTTAAATTCCACAGTGGAGTCCAATATGACGTCAGCAGCGAGAAATAGAAAGACGGGCACACAACCAGCCACCCATACCATGCTAGAAATGCATCTGTTTGAAACACTGCCAGCCTAAATGTGTCCTATGAATGACCCATGAATATATACAGAGGGATATCTGATTACACAAAGAAAGCAAAATCATTATTCATTAATCAAAGCAGATTACTGTATGCCACCCCGATCAGGAGTATGTTATATCACTGCCATTTATCTGCGTTTTAACTTTTAACTGCTGCATGTCTTATTTCATATATTAGATGCATTATGTAAAGCACTCTGAATTGCCGTTGTGCATGAATCATGCTTTGTAAATAAACCTTCCTTGTCCCTGTGTTGTAATGTGTTGCACACACAGTCCATCCTGCACCGGTGTAGATTACAACTACCAGAGAGATATTTTGGAGCTCTACTTGACCGAGGCCTGAAGAATATAAGAGGATGTTACCGCATGAGGGAATGTGGGCCTAATAGCGAGATGGTGCGAATAGAGAGCGTCATAAATAGCCTACGAGAGCTGCCGTCTGTGCTGGAGTCTGCCCACCAAATATCGACAGTCCACACCAGTATTCACAAAGGGCTAAAGGTCCCACTGCAGCTATTAAGCTGCCTTCACATGGTAAGAAATGTGCTCTTCAGTCACCGCGAGGTCGGGCACCGAGCCTATAGGCAGCAGGTATACTATGTCACCAAAAGGAACGCCAGTTGCAGCTGTTCTCCTTGGTTGCACTTTGAAAGGTCAGTGGCAGCAGGTCAAAGTTGAAATCATTTCAACTTTGAACTCGGTGGCGATTTCAAGCGATGCGTCACACCAAGGTCAGCGCTTCCTCCTGGTCGGGTGGCACCGGTCTCCCGTAGGAAAACAATGGCACAGCCAGCGTAGAGACATTTCTACCGCTGATCATGTGGGCGGCTTTACCGTTAAGGCTGGCCCACACTAAAAGATTTCTCAGATCATAACAGAGTTGGAAAATGTGAGAGAGCCCACACATAACGACATGTTCTGGTAGATCTAACAGTTTTGTTCCTATAGTGTGTGGTGAGCAACAATTTGGCCAAAACAGCACACCGCATACTAACACATTCATTCATCATCAACAACAAGAGTCACCACGGAAAAAATAAAATCCCGCAAAATCTCACGCGATCAAACGTGGCTTCAGTGTAAACAAACCCGGAGGACCACGGGCAGGAAGAATTATCAGTTCTTTCACTACTTTGTACTTAAATCAAAGAAAAAATGAGAATAAAGGATGAAGTCATGAAGACACGTTAAATAATCAACAAGTTGCTCCTCCATTACTGAGCTCCATCTTACTACTACTTTATGCTCACATTTAGCATTAGCTCATACATTGGCCGCCATGATGGTGGTTGTTGTCCTTCCTTCTTCAGTCAGCTTGGTTCTCAGTTGGCTATCGTTCTTTCCCACGTGACTGTGTCATCGTCTGTCCTCGAGGTTCCCCACACACAACCGGATATCCCATCGGAAATATGATGTTTAATAATTACGATTTGAAATCTGTACGTCCAGGATGGACTTCAGAGCCGATCGGGGGACGTAAAAAACACTCTTAACATTCCTCACACCACAAGAATATCTGAAGATCATCTTTTCAACCATTAAAAAAAAAAAACATCAGGGTTTTGCTGACGATTGTTGGTCTTGCATTAGTCACACACACACGTTGGCTTGACTGACGATTTCATTGGCTTTTAAAACCCGTTCAGGTTGTTTTATTCTTTGTATTCAGACACAACGGGGTCTGGTTGAACATTTAATGTAATCCTGTCTGCAAAACAGCATCAGTATGTATTTTGTGAATGATGGATATGACCATCTGAAACAAACAAAAACATTCAGTTACGCTGATTAACAGTGGAGGTCATGTTAGCGATGACTCTGTGTGCCTACAGCTGATTGTGTCTTGCTCAGTGACACTTCAGCAGCATTCAGCACTTGAGAGATGCATTACAACATGAAGGCTTGAACCTGGATCCCCTGACTGGTGGACGGTGGAGCCAAAACAACCCGGGCCGACCTGCTGAATTACTCACGTCTCTCAATATGTGGTTAAAATGACCATCTACTAAATACACTGTGGGACTTTAAAAGGAAAACAATGTTTTACAAAATGGTGGTGGAATAAAGAGCATCTTACATCAGCTGACTATAATCCTAACACACACACACACGCACACACACGCACACACACGCACACACACGCACACGAACACACACACACACACACACACACACACACACACACACACACACACACACACACACACACACACACACGCTTAAAATAGAATGGAATTTCTAATTATCAACAAATACTTGTCAGTCCGACTCTGCATGCTAAAGGTCACCTCTCTCTTTGGCGTGACTCGTTCACTCACACTCAACGTAATCTAAACTTAAACGTGTGTGTGTGTGTGTGTGTGTGACTGTTGCTGTCCATGTCAGTGCTCAGTTAATGCATTACATAAAGCAAGTTTAATCCTGACACGTGACTCCCAGTGTGACCTGATGAGCAAAGACATTGTGTACATATCTCAGGCTGCAGCATTAATCATGTACTATGTACTGTCATGATTAGACTTTCAAAGAACTGTGAGAGTAGTGATATACAACAAACAGCCAGGGTTACCACTAATGGCATTATGAAGCAACTTTAAATCCATGAATGCGACGGCATTAGAGTGAAAACCGGATCGGACCGACTTTACTGTCTTCCAGAAGCTGGAGCAGGTTCAGTTTTACAACTGGCATGGTCATTTCCAAAAGGGGTCCCTTGACCTCTGACCTCCAGATATGTGAAAGTAAATGGGTTCTATGGGTACCCACGAGTCTCCCCTTTACAGACATGCACACTTTATGATAACACATGCAGTATAAATGTGTTATTGTCTCTAATTCTAAAATGATGTGTTTTGAATATTTCTGCATACTGGGGTCCCTAAACAGTGTTGAATTACATAAATTGGGTATCACTGTAAAGCTGAGACTCTGGTGGATCCAATGAGCCCAACTGTGTTCATGTGTGATGATGTTAGTCCCCATAGGAGACTTTTCATTGACTCACTGTATAAAATGACCTGTGGTGACCTCTAGGATAATCACAGCCTCATGAAACTTTACAGCCACAAACTAGAGACCTAGAGCATTCAGAGGATGGATGGATCAAACTAGAGACCTAGAGCATTCAGAGGATGGATGGATCAAACTAGAGACCTAGAGCATTCAGAGGATGGATGGATCAAACTAGAGACCTAGAGCATTCAGAGGATGGATGGATCAAACTAGAGACCTAGAGCATTCAGAGGATGGATGGATCAAACTAGAGACCTAGAACATTCAGAGGATGGATGGATCAAACTAGAGACCTAGAGCATTCAGAGGATGGATGGATCAAACTAGAGACCTAGAGCATTCAGAGGATGGATGGATCAAACTAGAGACCTAGAGCATTCAGAGGATGGATGGATCAGACTAGAGACCTAGAGCATTCAGAGGATGGATGGATCAGACTAGAGACCTAGAGCATTCAGAGGATGGATGGATCAAACTAGAGACCTAGAGCATTCAGAGGATGGATGGATCAAACTAGAGACCTAGAGCATTCAGAGGATGGATGGATCAAACTAGAGATCTAGAGCATTCAGAGGATGGATGGATCAAACTAGAGATCTAGAGCATTCAGAGGATGGATGGATCAAACTAGAGACCTAGAGCATTCAGAGGATGGATGGATCAGACTAGAGACCTAGAGCATTCAGAGGATGGATGGCTTTCCTAGCTAGAATGACAATAAGGGGGTTTCTGAGCAGTTTACGTGCTCGTTATCCAATCGCCGAAAAATGCAATTCTTGCAGAAATCTCACAAATCACAGCATGGCTTTTTCTCTGGTGTTCCTCAAGGTCTTGGTGTCTTAATGTGGTATTTTGGAGGATTATTGATCATTTTTATTAATTCTTCAGTGGTAAACAATGGTTAAATTTAGCACCAAATCTGTGTAACAAATGGAATCAACCCAAAAATTGCTGCAACAACTTATGAGACATAATAGAGCATGAGGATGACCATCACACACTTATATCATAATGTTCTATGCACTTATACACTTTCACAATTTATTTGAATTAATTGATTATCCTTTATTTCTTATTAATGAGAAGAACAACTTGACACAGTGCTGAGCTGCATCTCAAATAATAGTCATTTAAGTAAAAAAGTCTAAATTCTCTGATTCCAGCTTCTTAAAGCTGAAGTAGACGAAACTGGAGCAAATATGATTAAAAAAAAGTTATTTTTACAAAACGGTCGTTATATTCTGAAATGTTATTATGGAATTTTTGCCCAATGAGTCATACTGCATACTGCCACTTTAAATGTGAATATGTTCTGGTTTCTTTCCTCCTCTATGACAGCAAACTGATTATCTTTGAGTTGTGGACAAAACAAGGCATCTGAGGACGTCATCTTGGGCTTTAGGGAAACACTGATCGACACTGGTCTATAAAATGTCAGAAAACAAACAACTAATCGATTAATGGAGAAAATAATCGACAGACTAATCGACAATGAAAATACTTGTTCGTTGCAGCCCTAGTGTGAACAAGACATTAGTGGACTGACAAAAAGCTTCACTGCGGCTATGGGTGATGTGGTTGTTCAGCCTTTCAGAGGAAAATGGTAAATTGCAACTAATGACAGCGGTTATTACAGGAAGGCAAAGACATCACCAGAGAAACACAGTCTCAGGGTTTGACTGAGTACATCTTTCAAAACAAGAAAACATAAACAGATTGCTTTTAAGATAAGACCAGGCAGTCTAGGAAGTGTGTGTTTACATTGAAGCCAACAGAGAGAAATAGACATTTTTCGCAGTTGTATAAATACATTTTTAATTTGTAAGTCAAAGTGAGGGAATGTGTTCGGGTTAAGACATCCAGACCCTTCCAAACATCTCAAAGTAAACGGTCAGCGGTTGATTAAAAGCCACCCTTCTTGGGGTTTCCTGATAATAATCTAAAAATGGCTATTTTACGTCATAACAATGAGTGAGTGCTGATTCAGCCACACCCACCTCTCCCAGTCCACTTCCCTTCTCCTTCATGACACAATGAGCTGCCCACATGACCACATTTCAAAACAGGATGCTGAAGTGTATCTATATGGTGCAGCTAGAGTCTTGTGACATTGTGTTTGTGCAACTTCGCTTAATCTAAACTAAGATCAAAATCACATTTAAGTAATCAGATTACAGGCTAATTTTTCATGTGCATTGAGTTTGTAATGAAATAAAGGAGAGAGTGAGCATGACTCGGATGATGGAGCTGGAGCCTTTGATAACCTTGACCTCAAACAAGCTGCACATACTATAAACGAAGAGCAAGTAAGGAAGTCTGATTGGCTCCTGTGCAACATCAGATATCTAGCATTGTGTCAGGATTATGAAACGGCTAAATGAGTATGTTACACATCCTCACGGGCTGGGGAAGGAAGAGGTTATGGGGAAGAGAGAGAGGAAGACAATGGTGCAAACAAGGTCACAGAAAACTGATGTGTCCAACTTTCTGTCATAAGCAATAAGTTATTTCTGTACATGTTGAACAGTTTAACCGGGAGTAATTTCACTTTCAGCGTGTCTTTATTGCGTGACTTCATTGTAAAGTTTCAGGAGGGAGGTACTGTGCTTGTGAAACTGTTGGGTGGCAAACTGGTTCCTCTGTGACAGCGTCGTATCCTTGTCGTTCGCACGTGTAACCTAAACTGCTCACATGTCGCCAAACTCCAGTCATATCCTGTTTCACAAGCACCGAGGGCTGTCTCATTCACCCATCTCATTGTCGTCTCTGCCAGACAGTTGACAGAAGGGGGGACAAAACCACCAGCCTGATTTGCCATGCCAAATGAGTGGCAAATTAGGCACTGGGCGTGTTTCCACTATTGGAACTTAACAAACCATAACCTGGAGCTGCCCATAACCTGAACGTGTCCATCACCACTTCCCACAGCACAATCTGACATACTCAAATGTCTTGATTAGTCTGACCAAAATCCCGAAATATTTAGTTTAATATAATAGAAGACTAAGAAAAACAGCAAATATTCACATTAAAGAATGCAAAAAAATTAAAACGTACGCAATCAAGCTATTATTAAAATTGATTAATTGATTATTTTTTGTTGTTTAAATAATCTAATTGCTTTACAGACTGCGGGTTCAATATTAAACTGAATACCTTTGGGTTTTGTGCTTTCGGTCAAACAAAACTAGACATTTGAAGATGTCACCTTGGGGTCGGCTAAACTGACATTAGAATTTTTGATTATTTTCTGACATTTTACAGACAAAACGACTGATAAAAATGATGCATACGACATGTTGCATTGCACCCCTGAGAGTACATGGAAGTTGGATTTAGTTTCGCCTCCTGAGCAGGGCCAAAAAGTAATTCTGGTCCGGAAAGTGGGCAGAGAACAGTGGAAAGAAACCGCAGAAACGGTGACAATGACTAGCCGTTACAGGTTAAGTTACAGGTTAAGTTCCCTGAGTGGAAAAGGCCGAGCTGTGACTGCAAACTTGCAGTCCTTCAGGAGGTGGTAAATGTTCAATGAGTGTATTAAAACAATTTGAGATTAAATGTCTTCATTATAATCAAACATGGTCATTCATTTCGTTGAGATTTCTCTGCTGAGTGACATCATATTTGTGTCACACTGTGTCTAGCACTTCTATGGTGTATTCGCCATCATCTAACGTCCACACTACCCAAGCTAATCCACTGTCCAGGTACGTTTCCTCTCTGACTCATTGAACGACACCGGGTTCCTCTGGTGTTAAAGAAAGAACACCAACAAGTGGGACTTTTGGACCGATTCATTTTTTTAATGGCCAAATTGTGAATGATCTTCAGTCATTTGATGTCAATCTAATTGAGCATGTGCTTCACTTGTCAAAAAACAGACTGGGGGAAGAAAAGACGACAATCAAACCAGAAACAAAGACGGCTGCAGCACAGACCTCAAATTGATCCACAGAAGGTGTTATGTGAATTTAAAGCAGAGAGTCACTTCATATCGTGCTCGAGTACAGCAGCAACACCACAAATACCCGTCACTGCCCTAAGACTTACTTAGTAAATGAAAGTTTCGTTTGCTCAGTGTGCTGAATACATGCAATGTCCCACTAACATAAAGGCCCTCTGTGTGCTTTGGCCATTACAAGCAATACCGGTGTCAGTTGATATCTTCCCCTTAACGTCCATGAAGAGTTTAAACCCACTGATGTATCTGCCGTAGTCAGGAGCTACTGCTGTCGGCACAATGACTGTAACATTATGGATTAGTTGTGTCCATGCAGCAGTATATCCCTGTAAGCTGGTTTTAATGGATCTCGGGAAAACAGCGGCAGCCGAGCACTTTAACAGCAGCAGCTGCATCTGACTTAGGAAAACACACATTTGGGTTTAGACTCATTAAAAGGCATTACTGGTGATAAAGAAACCTGGATCTCTGGTGAGGGTTTGGAGTCATTAAAGAACTTCTGTTTTGTTTTGTTTTGTTTTGTGTCATTTCTTTCACTTTGCTTCTGTGGTTTAACTCGAGTCTCATCAGAGTACCTATCTGGAGATCACAGTGGCCCAAGTGACATCTATCAGACTAGTCTCTCCTGACTTACTGTACGTACCCTCTCTGAGTTAAAACTTTAGCCAGACATGTGTGATCAGACAGTGCCAAACTATGAATAAGCCTATTCACAGTATTGCTTAAGACCTCTGTCAACTATATCTGCTGCCATGGATACTAAATACTGTGTCATTTCTTACTCACTGCAAACAAGGGGTTTTCTGAACAGTTCATTTTATAATGATAAAGGTATATTTAGTCATGCCAGCATGTAAACTGTACATGTGATGTCAAACAATGATGCTTGGGAAGTGATAATTAGTGATAAGACGCTGACATTTTGGGAAATACTATGCTTCTTTATTGTCTTACACGTATTCAGAAGAGGAGGTCAATATCAGTTTTGTTTTGGCGCGTCCTGTGTGGTGATGGGGTGAGATTAGCCTGGCTCAGCAGAGGACAACTTTGAGCTCTGCTCTGTGAAATGTGCATTCAGAGATATCATAGTCACACGCTGTATTTAGGCTAACGCATGTGGAAACTGAAAATGAGCCATTGTGGTTTAGTTAACTATTTCTTGACCAACGACAGCTGCGCTCAGTGGCTGTATGCAGTATCTCAGTGATGCTGTCCTCATAGTAAAGCTAGCGGTTTGTACTCTGTTGTACTTTAACAAAAGGTGACAGTTTTATTGAAGAAGACAAGCAGTTCTCCTCTGAATGGAGTTTAAGGAAATAGAAACTGCTGCTAAAAAATGCAGGTGTTCAGAAGAATGCTGGTTGTGTTAGGATTAGGGCTGCACGGTACTGGGAAAAACGGACATTGTAATTTTTATTTTTTGCAATATATATATATATTGAATTTGCGATATGAAAAAAGACAGGAATATTTAATTTTGTAGGCGACATTTTAAAGTTAAATGCATCAACCTGGCGCAAAAATAAACGGCTAGATAACAATTTTGTGCTCTAGTAAACAATTTAATCATAAACACATTGGATGTATTGATATGAATGGTGATGACACGGCAAAAAAGTCACACCCACAAAGCGTGGATAACGAGATAGCCTCCCTGTTTCAAGACGGGTTGAAACAAGACGTGGGTTGCTAATATCACCGCAGACCCCTCGCACTGAGGACAGTCACACCGGCAGCCCTGTCAATCCCCGCAGGGAGCATTAAATCCACGGCCCCGGGAGGAGGCGAGGTCTGGGCGAGGGGTGCTTTAGGTAATTAATGGGAAACACTGGATTAGTCATGGGAAATGAGAACGGAGGGAGCCGTCATGCTACAAAAGTTATAGCATGACACGTTCCAGTTAATTTGCAGACACTGCACGTCCCGCGATGTGACTATTGCGCATGCGCACATCGCAATGTTGATGCTGAAATGATATACTGTGCAGCACTAGCTAAGATAAAATGAGATAAGATAAAACTTAATTTACCCTGAGGGAAATTGATGTGACCTCCTGGTTAGCAATCAGCCGGTGTCCCAGCAGCATTTACACAAGCTGGGAAAAAGCAAATGGAAGTATTTCTGTTCCGGATGCCCACTAATGTTAGCTGAAAGTGAGTCGTTATGCTGAGTTTCATTGTTCCATGAACAGATTGACAACAGATTGATAAACAGATTGCCTGACAGGCACAGCGGCTTTGTTTACAGGAATAATGCAACTAATGCTAATGTCATGAGGAAGGAAAGTCTCATCAAGCTCTTTAAGTGATGAGGTATTCTGACAAGTCCCCAGATAAATCATATTTAATAATTGAAGCACTTATGACAAGCGAACAGAGAGAGAGAGAGAGAGAGAGAGAGAGAGAGAGAGAGAGAGATTTTTATTTTGAAAGTCACAGTGAGGGAATGTGAACAGGTTAAGACCACATTCACATTCAGCACATTCCAAATATCTCAAACTTTGGTTTTCCTGATAATAATCTAAAAATGCTAATTTTACATCATACATTTTTGCGCATTTTTTGCACATCGCAATGTCGATGCTGATACGATATATCGTGCAACCCTAGTTAAGACTTTTTTATCCTGTGGGAAATTGTAGTGACCTCCTGGTTGGCGGTCAGCTGGTTACGCAGCAGCATTGCTTATGTTATTAGGGTTACTGGGGCTGCACGATTACAACCAACATGATAATCACGATTATTTTGATCAATATTTAGATCACGATTATTTATCACGATAATTTATAGATTAGAGACAAAATATTTCTATTATAATTTCACATTTAAATAAACAGAGCGCCGCTTTTTCTTTCATGTTGTGCTACATTCAAACCGTCAAATTATAAATGTTATCCTTTTATTTTGTTATTGTGTTCTATAGTGGATATTTGCATAAAAACACACAATTCAAATGATTAGGTAATAAATTATAGTATTTTAATTTAATCTGTTATTTGATTTTATCCCTCTCTATTAGCTCCTTTATATTGCTGAGAACACCTGGATTTATTCAAGTTTCTAATCAAAAACTATATTTTACAAGATGACATTTGAACGCATCATGAGAGTTTTCTATGAGCGGAGCATTTTAAACGTCAATATTGCAATCGATCTTGTTCATTTAATTGTGGAAAGCCAAAATCGTGATCACGATTAATATTTGAATAATTGTGCAGCCCTAATGGTAGCTAGTGAGCAGAGTTAACAAAGGAGATGTTCATTATAAGTATTGTGGCCTTCCTATCTGCTCAACTGTAGACATGTTTCTGTTGTTCTGCATCATAATCGTACAGACAATGCCTGTTTTGTTTTGTTTGCAGATCTGTTAGGTGAGCCTACTTAAAGTGGGATGTGATAAGGAGCTCAGGCTGACAGCCAGGAGAACCCATTCGCTCTGTAAACTGGTCTGAGGTGGCACCGGAGAGAACGGAGAAACGGGACAGTACAGATTTGTGTCGACATGAATGACGACAATGTGGTTTATAGTACAGACCTGATGGGATGTCCCCATAATTAGCAGCACCCCTGGGCAGCTCCAGATCTCCCATTTGGGATGTGCTGGATTCACTGACCTTGAAATGAGAGGAAGGCTGGTGAAGGGCCAGATCTCCAAAATGCAGTTCATTCAACACGTTAGAAAGTCACATTCCTTCAACTAGTCTGCAACTAAAGCAGCCTGTTTTCTAGGGGTGGAAAAAAACGATTTTGAAATTGACTTTTTAATGCCAGAATCAATATATTTGCTTCATCTGAGTCTATGTGGAGGTAGAAGGAAGTTACCGCTTTAATTGTTGTAGTCAGAATAACATGATGTCATATCCGTTCCGTATCCGTCAACCAAAACAAACCTCAGCGAGCCGAAACGACCAAGTATAAAACGTCAGAGGGTCAACGTGGATACGACCTGCACCCTCACATGCTAAATCCAGCGTGGTAAACACTACACATCCAGTAAAGAATGGAAACACTTTGGGTTTCACACATTGACAGGAAAAACAGAGCTAGATAGAGCAGAGCTAAAGCTGCATGCTAACTCTGTCACGGACAGGAAACGTTATGGTATGGCGGTAACGTGGCGGTGAAGCCGGCCGCTGCTCTCATCTCCGTGGTCAAATGGGCCGACGCTACAACTGTAGAGCACCCAGATACTGACATTAATGTTCTCTGCATTGAAACGGCCCCGATGGAGCTGACCATGGATGGATAAAGAGAACGGAGCTGACGGGAGAGCTAGAGACCACCTTGGAGAAGTTAAAGGAAGTAGACAAGTGGGACTACGTCCGCTTTTCAAAATAAGGTGTTAACAAAGGGAACTGTATCTACAAAACACATCTATGGAAATAAGATTGATGGATTATATTCACCAGAAGTATAAAACATTCCCTTATTTGTGAGGGAAAACTTTATTCTTTGATTTTTGGGTTAATGGAAAAAAAATAATAAATAATTCCTGTCAATGATCCTGATATATTTGACTTCAGGACATCTCTGACTACATACATGCTGAAAATCAAACATTTTTACTGGATTCATTATCATTGCTTAGAGATTTTCCAAAGTAAAAATCCCCAGAAGTGTTTGATTCTACTTTTTCCCATGGTCTAGTGTTAAAACAAGTTAACAAAAATTGCAATAAATCTTATTATCAAATCCCAATATTTGTAGAATCGCAATACATATTGAATTGGCACCCAAGTATCGTGATAGTATCGGATCTGGAGATAGGTGAATTGTCCCAGCCTTAGTGTTTTCTGCTTTTACACAAAATCCAACAAATAAATAGTCGACCTTTCTTTGACATTTGTGTTCTTCACTTGAACACATTAGAAAGAAACTCAGTGCCTTATGTAGATGGATGTTATTACTCATCCCTGTGTGTTAGTCAGCCACTGATGGGAATGTGTGAGGAATAGTAATGGTTCATTTAGGTTTGGTGGATTAGGTAGGATGATTACATGAGAGTGGGTAGAGAAAATGTCCTGTAAAAGGTCACAGGTTTGATTCAATCAACAGGTGAATGCACATCCCGTGACGGTCAAAGTGTCCTTGAGCAGGAAACTGGAGCTGGGGCCTACTCACTGAGCTGGAGGAGGACGCTAGCAAATGTCTAAAAGTAAGCACTCGACACAAGGTGTGGGGAAAAGTTTTGGCTATTGTCTGAATGGCAAAATGGCTTTGAGATGCCCACAGAGACTCGGTTACACCATGTAAAATGAAAGAAAAATCATCCAATACAGCACAGCACCAGTTGCTAGAGCTCTGGAGTCATGAAATTAAAAAGAAATAACACAATCACAACCACCAAACTTGCTCTTCCTTAAAATCACAAATGCAAACATACATACGTGTCATTTCAACTTCCTTTATCTGATGCAACTCATCAAATGACAGACATACTGTATGTACATACTGTTCTGTATGGAGCTATTTGTATCACATGCTAATAACCATGCAGAGCAGGGACTAGATACCGAGAGAGAGAGATCAACCACATCCGACAGACACAGAAACAGGACAAGGAAGGAAGGAAGGAACATATTTCTATTGAGTATAATCAATTCCGAAAATGGGTTTGCCCAAAGTGAAAATAGCTTCTGTGACTGCTCTCTGACAGTCATTAGTGTTCAGTGTGTGCTCACACGAGCAGGAACTGGACTGGATGAAGGCTACTCATCCAACGTGTGGTTTGGACTCTTCTGTCTAAACATAGCAGGGCTGCTAACTCTGCTGACACACACACATCTGTGCAGCAACTCTGGAAAATACTGCTCATGTGATTAAAACTTTTATCTTGGAAAGCATCAGAGAGAGAGAGAGAGAGAGATGAGAGGATAGACGGAGGAGAAAAGACTGAAATAAACTATGATTGCATTGTTGATTAATATGTTGATTATTGTCTTGATTAATTGATTAGTCGTTTGATTATAAAATGTCATAAAATGGTGAAAAATGTGGATCAGTGTTTCCCTAAAGCCAAGATGACGTCCAAAAAATGTCTTGTTTTGTCTCAAATATATTCAGTTTACTGTCATAGAGGAGGAAAGAAACAAGAACATATCAACATAATTTTGACTATTTCTTTCTTAAAAAATGACTCAAACAATTAATCTAAATAGTTTGTGATTAATTTACTAATTGACAACTAATTGATTAGTCTGGAATAAGCAGAAATGTAGGTTATACCAGAAATAAAAGACAGACAAAAGCAGCAGTTATCTCCTTCAAATATTGGGTTAACCTGCTCAAACATGTATTATAGTTTCTAAAAGGCTTCAGGGACACTGCTTTGTTAAACTTTGTGAGTGTGATGATGATTTTCATTATTGATTAGTTAATTTAATCACACACTGATCTATTGTTCAGTCAAAAAAACAAAAACAAACAAAGAACCTGCCAGGTAACTACAGTAACTACCAGGAGACTTCAAACTAAAGATAGTCAATCTATTTCTCATATTAATGACACAAAAAGAGGGAAAAACTGCAAATATTCGCATTTAAGAAGCTGTAAACCAGGTGAATGTTTGGTGATCTGGTTTGATAAATGCTTTTAAACGAATAATCAATCATCAGAGCTGTTGATCAATTAACTAATCGAGTTCAGCTATACAGCAGTTAGCCTAGTTAGTGAGCATGATGCTGTTTACTGCTTTAGTTAATATAACTGCAGCAGGTTGTGTTTATTGTTCTACTTTCTTCTAGTTCCTGATGAAGGAACACAAACATTATAACCACATAAACATGTTACTAAAACGTCTCTTAAAACATGTTAACAACAACGTTACCTGGGTCAAGCGGTTAAAAACAAACAAAGAGATAATTGTGGTAAAGAACCTGCCAGGTAACTACAGTAACTACAGTAACCACAGTAACCACAGTAACGACAGTAACTACAGTAACGACAGTAACCACAGTAACCACAGTAACCACAGTAACTACAGTAACCACAGTAACCACAGTAACGACAGTAACTACAGTAACCACAGTAACTACAGTAACCACAGTAACCACAGTAACCACAGTAACCACAGTAACGACAGTAACTACAGTAACGACAGTAACGACAGTAACGACAGTAACCACAGTAACCACAGTAACCACAGTAACCACAGTAACCACAGTAACGACAGTAACCACAGTAACGACAGTAACCACAGTAACCACAGTAACCACAGTAACGACAGTAACCACAGTAACGACAGTAACCACAGTAACGACAGTAACGACAGTAACTACAGTAACCACAGTAACTACAGTAACCACAGTAACCACAGTAACCACAGTAACCACAGTAACGACAGTAACCACAGTAACCACAGTAACCACAGTAACCACAGTAACGACAGTAACCACAGTAACGACAGTAACCACAGTAACCACAGTAACGACAGTAACCACAGTAACGACAGTAACGACAGTAACCACAGTAACGACAGTAACCACAGTAACCACAGTAACGACAGTAACCACAGTAACGACAGTAACCACAGTAACGACAGTAACCACAGTAACCACAGTAACCACAGTAACGACAGTAACCACAGTAACCACAGTAACGACAGTAACCACAGTAACCACAGTAACCACAGTAACTACAGTAACGACAGTAACTACAGTAACCACAGTAACCACAGTAACCACAGTAACGACAGTAACGACAGTAACTACAGTAACCACAGTAACCACAGTAACGACAGTAACCACAGTAACGACAGTAACGACAGTAACCACAGTAACCACAGTAACGACAGTAACCACAGTAACGACAGTAACCACAGTAACGACAGTAACCACAGTAACCACAGTAACGACAGTAACCACAGTAACCACAGTAACCACAGTAACCACAGTAACCACAGTAACGACAGTAACCACAGTAACGACAGTAACCACAGTAACCACAGTAACGACAGTAACGACAGTAACCACAGTAACCACAGTAACGACAGTAACCACAGTAACGACAGTAACGACAGTAACCACAGTAACCACAGTAACCACAGTAACTACAGTAACTACAGTAACCACAGTAACCACAGTAACCACAGTAACCACAGTAACGACAGTAACCACAGTAACCACAGTAACGACAGTAACCACAGTAACCACAGTAACGACAGTAACCACAGTAACGACAGTAACCACAGTAACCACAGTAACGACAGTAACCACAGTAACCACAGTAACCACAGTAACCACAGTAACCACAGTAACCACAGTAACCACAGTAACGACAGTAACCACAGTAACCACAGTAACGACAGTAACCACAGTAACCACAGTAACCACAGTAACCACAGTAACCACAGTAACGACAGTAACCACAGTAACGACAGTAACCACAGTAACCACAGTAACCACAGTAACCACAGTAACGACAGTAACCACAGTAACCACAGTAACCACAGTAACGACAATAACCACAGTAACCACAGTAACCACAGTAACGACAGTAACGACAGTAACCACAGTAACGACAGTAACCACAGTAACCACAGTAACGACAGTAACGACAGTAACCACAGTAACGACAGTAACCACAGTAACCACAGTAACCACAGTAACGACAGTAACTACAGTAACCACAGTAACGACAGTAACCACAGTAACCACAGTAACGACAGTAACGACAGTAACCACAGTAACTACAGTAACCACAGTAACCACAGTAACCACAGTAACCACAGTAACGACAGTAACCACAGTAACCACAGTAACGACAGTAACCACAGTAACCACAGTAACGACAGTAACCACAGTAACGACAGTAACCACAGTAACTACAGTAACCACAGTAACCACAGTAACGACAGTAACCACAGTAACGACAGTAACCACAGTAACCACAGTAACGACAGTAACCACAGTAACCACAGTAACGACAGTAACCACAGTAACCACAGTAACCACAGTAACCACAGTAACGAGCAGGAGACTCCAAACTAAAGATATTCAATTCAATCTATTACTCTGGTTTTGTTTGTTATTATTTTGTATCTGTTTTTATTTATTTTTAAATTCGAAATAAAGTCTTTCATTCATTCATTCAAAGATATTCAATCTATTTCTCATATTAATGAAACATAAACAGGGAAACACTGCAAATATTCGCATTTAAGAAGCTGATAAACCAGATGAATGTTTGATAAATGACTTTAAACGAATAATCGATCATCAGAGCTGTTGATCAGCTACTCCTGATAGCAGTTAGCCTAGTCAGTTAGTCAGCATGATGCTGTTCAGTGAGTTAATATCGTGTTTATTGTTGTTCTTCTAGTTGCTGATGAAGGAACACAACAAAAACACATTATAACCACATAAACATGTTACTGAAACCTCCTTCTAGATCAAACTTTAAGTTAGTTAACGTTACCTGGGTTACTAGAGAGGTTAAAAACAAAAACAAACAAAGAGATCATTGTGGGAAAGTAACAGGAGACTTCAAACTAATGATATTCATCTGTTTATCATATTAATGACAAAAAAACGCACAAATATTCGCATTTAAGAAGCTGATAATGTTTGATAAATGACTTTAAACGAATAATCAATCATCAGAGTTGTTGATCAGCTAATCAAAGTCATAATTTCACGAGGAATAAAGTCGTATAAAGTCAGTTATATAGCAGTTAGCCTAGTTAATGCTGTTTACTGGTTAATATAACTGCAGCAGGTCGTGTTGATGTTCTACTTTCTTCTAGTTCCTGATGAAGGTTCACAAGCAAACACATTATAACCACATAAACATGTTACTGAAACGTCCTCCTAGACCAGACTTCAGTTAGTTAACGTTACCTGGGTTAGTTTAACCTACCGTAGAGGAGAGCGGTTAGACGGTTAGATGTTGTCCGCTGACGGGACTCTGAAGTCAGTCAGAGATCAGAGCGGTGAGTTCCTCCTCTAAACTCCTCCAGACTCCGGTCTCAGGTCGGTTCAGCTCTCCGGTTCAGCCGTCCTTCGTCACCACAACGACGGAGGAAAGTTCAATAAATCCATCAGACTGTGTTCCCCGGTTCTAACTCAACCCGTAGAGTGTGTTTTAACTCCGGTTGGAGACTCTGAAGCTGTTTAAAGGACCGACTCTGTGTCCGTGTCTTCTGTCTTCTGTCTGCTCTCAACGGCTCCAACGGCGCGGTGACGTCACGCTGCTGCTGATGATGAGATGTGGGCGGGGCGAGGCACACACACACACACACAAGAGCACACACACACACACACAGGAGCACAGAAACCGGTTCAGGTGGCCTGGTTTCATAAAGGTGAGCTGTCAGTGTGAATACCTGCTAAAGAGAAAAAAAGTCGTAATGATACGAGAATAAAGTCATAATATTACGAGAATAAAGTCATAACTTTACGAAAAAAAAGTTGTAATATAACGATAAAAAAAGTCGTAATATAATGAGAATAAAGTCATAATATTACGAGAATAAAGTCATAACTTTACGAGAATAAAGTCATAACTTCACGAGAAAAAAAGTCATAATATTACGAGAATAAAGTCATAATTTAACAAAGAAAAAAGTTTTAATATAACGATAAAAAGTTTGAATATAATGAGATTAAAGTCATAACTTTCCGAGAAAAAATTTCGTAATATTATAAAAATAAAGTCACAACTTAACGAGAAAAAAGTTGTAATATTACGAGAATAAAGTCATAACTTAACGAGAAAAAAAATCGTAATATAACGAGAAAAAGGTCGTGATATAATGAGAATAAAGTCATAACGTTACGAGAAAAAAGTCGCAATATTACGAGAATAAAGTCATAACTTAACGAGAAAAAAAGTCGCAATATAAAGAGAAAAAAAGTTGTAATATAACGCGAATAATGCATAATATTATGAGAATAAAGTCATAACTTTACGAGAAAAAAAGTCGTAATATTACGAAAATAAAGTCATAACTTAACGAGAAAAAATTCGTAATATAACGAGAAAAAGGTTGTGATGTAATGAGAATAAAGTCATAACTTTACGAGAAAAAAAGTCGTAATATTACGAGAATAAAGTCATAACTTAACGAGAAAAAAATTCGCAATATTACGAGAATAAAGTCATAACTTAACGAGAAAAAAAGTCGCAATATAACGAGAAAAAAAGTTGTAATATAACGTGAATAATGCATAATATTACGAGAATAAAGTCATAACTTTACGAGAAAAAATTCGTAATATAACGAGAAAAAGGTTGTGATGTAATGAGAATAAAGTCATAACCTTACGAGAAAAAAAGTCGTAATATTACGAGAATAAAGTCATAACTTAACGAGAAAAAAGTCGTAATATAACGAGAAAAAAATTCGTAATATAATGAGAATAAAGTTATAACTTAACGAGAAAAAAAGTCGCAATATTACGAGAATAAAGTCATAACTTAACTAGAAAAAAAGTCGCAATATAACGAGAAAAAAAGTTGTAATATAACGAGAATAAAGTCATAATATTACGAGAATAAAGTCATAACTTTACAAGAAAAAAGTCATAATATTACGAGAATAAAGTCATAATTTAACGAGGAAAAAAGTTGTAATATAATGATAAAAAGTCGTAATATAATGAGATTAAAGTCATAACTTAACGAGAAAAAAAGTTGTAATATAACGAGAAAAAGGTTGTGATATAATGATAAAAAGTCGTAATATAATGAGATTAAAATCATAACTTTACGAGAAAAAAAGTCGTAATATATGTATATGTATATGGTTGTTACCAATTACCGCCCACCAGCCGGAGCACAGCCAATAGGAACGCTCTCTCTCTCTGAAATGACCTGTGATTGGTCAAAGTCTCCCGTCACGGGCTAGATGTTGTAAAGCCTGAAAACAGAGCCATGAGGAGGAGCACTAGTCTAGTTTTCTCTCAGAACACTTGAATTACAATATGATGAAGGTTATTATGGAATTTTTGCCCAATTATGCCAACAACGTGTTGCCTACTGAAGTTTTAAATAATGTTCACTTCTTATGTGAAAAACAAAACCTCACAAGTTCCCTTTGACAGCAGCATGAGCGACCTCTAAGACCCCTTTGGCAGCTCAGACAGGCCACAAATCTAGTTTTCTCAAAAGGAATAATTTGACATTTTGTGAAATACGCCCCTAGTTCACCTCTTTCTGTTTCCATGAGTAAGATGGGAAGATGATCGATACCACTCTCTTGAAGCTAGGAAGGAGTATCCCTCCAGGAATATTTGTCATCCCAGTGATCAGGCTGACGAGTTCGTCGTCTCTTTGTTTGCTAGATTAGGCTAACAGCAAACACAGTGCCTGTCATCACTCTGTAAACAGAGAGAGACCAGTTACACCTGTTAACCTCCAGTGGGTGTGGCACTAGGCCTCTTTATTTAATTCATTCTGAATTCCTTCCACTTTCATTGTCTCTGTTTTTTCCTGTTTCACTTGTTTGTATCCGACGCTTCAACAGCAGAGCAGCAGAGTCCAAACAGGAGTCACCCAGATGGCAGTTGGAAGTCGGAGGTATGTGTTGTTTGTGATGGGTATGGGGTCTCCAAACAGCCGGGGGCCAGTCCCCAGGCTGTCCTCTCTTTTAATGACCGAGGCCAAGACAAAAGGGTCCAAGGGGGTCTGCTGTGTGCAGGTCTGGAGGCTCAGACCCACAGCTGGTCACCCCCCCACGGAAACAAAGGACACCAAGCCTGCAGCTCATAAATAATAATCTTAAGGTTCACATAAGATTATAGGCTCCACGTGCACACACGCTGAAGTCTGCCTGAGTTGTGTTCTCACCGGCCGTGTTTCCATTCAATTGTTAAGCGAATTAAAATAAAATAAAATAATGTGAATTAGGTGCATCAACTGGTTTGGAGCAAAGGTGTAGTTTCATCAGAAAAGGGATAGGCTGCGCTTTATGGCTGTAATCCGCCAGTAAACAGAGTAGAAGAAGAAGTAGAGGTTGAGTTAAATACTGACTTAACTCAACTGTACAATCATTTGTGCAATAATTCATCTCTGTCATTAATACTGCATTTATATTTATTTTATTGTAAGGAAAGTTGGAAATTATTTTGGAATAAAGTTGAAAAGTGGATCTCAGTTTACAAATCAAATTTCTATATTTGTCCTTTATCCATAATGTTTGGTGATTTAAGGTTTGGTGACAACATCATCATTATGATGATGGGGAAAGCATATATATATATTTAAAGCTACAAAAAGATTAAACACTGAACGTTTCAAAATGTTTTTGAAACATCAATGGGTTCTTGAGAAAGATGTCAACAGGAATAAAGAACATAGTCTACTTTTTGAACTTTGATTCAGGGTGAAGATTGGAGTTAAACAAAAATTAATAAATAAATAATGTAGATAAAAGTCAACTAAAGGGATGTAAATATGTCCTTTTTTGGCTGTATTATAGAATAGATAATTGTGTTTTTTTTAATGTTTTTTTATATGTTGTTGCTGCCGTCTTTATGTCCCTTTACAAGTATGTGTATGTATTCCTTTAACCTTAAATAAAATAAAAAAATAAAATAAAATAAAAAAATACTGCATTTATACTGTACATTTCAAGAAATACTCTTAATTAATTATTATTTATACCATTCTGGCATTTATATTTAACACACTTCATAGATCCCACTTCTCAGCATTTTGTATTTATTTATTTATTTGCACTGTGGTTATATGCTATAAATTGCATGTCGTAATGCAAATATTTGTACATATTTCTTATATTCTCATTTCTTATTTTTAATTTTATTCCTTACTTATATTTCTTTAGATATATTGTGTTTATATTGTAGCATTCGGTACATAATTTACATGTTACATACAACTTTATTTCTATTTTCTTACATTTCTTAATGTCTATATAAGAGCAACTGCAACTGTGTTTTCAATTAGGCAAGTTTTAATAGTTCTTTCATGTCAGCTGGTATTGGCCATGTTTCATGTTGTCCGGAGATGAAGACAATATATATATATATATATACTGTATATCTGGGATGATGCCGACAGCAGAAACAGCTGATCAGTCATGTGAGTTAAATGTTAAATGTTTGCGTCAGAGTTTATTCGGTTAAAGTAAAAACCACAATTGAGGAAGTTTTATCGACTTTTGTCGTCTGCATACAGCTTTTCTAATGTGACACTTCAAAATGTGCATAAAATACGTCAATAGAAACACGGCTTCTGTTGTCTCTCTCCAAACTGCTCAACAACAGGAGATCAAACTTGTGTTTCCAGACTCCTGTTGGATAATGACTGAGACTCCAGGTCTGTTGTCTTGATGGTACAGATATCTCTATGGGAGTAAAGCGAAAAAAACAAACAAACTGACAACTAGTCACATGTCATCGTTGGAGGCAAAGATATGTGGTGGAGCAGTGAACAAAGCTGTGAAAAAGGTCTCCTAGTAACCAAACTGCGGCGATCGAAGCCAAATGCAGACTTTGTTTGCAGCCAAAACAAACTTATTGTTGAGTTCACCGTTACCTAATACATCCTTTCATACAACTGGTCAACAATGCCATGTTGTTTTTACTGTAACATCTTTGCTCCTAAAGGAGTTTTCAAGAGTTATATAGATGTACTTGAAGTGAACTTTAGCGCTGGCGAGCCAAGATGGAAATGACAGTGTTTTTCCACTTTTTGCCTCCTCCGGGCATCTCCTCCCCGTTAATCCTCCAGCTGCAATAAGTACACATACAGAAGCCACGTGCACAACGTGTTGCATTTAGCAGCCACTGTCAAGAACATGTAACATTTAATTTCATTTAGTTTACTGCAGGGCTAAGGCTGGGGATATTCTATATTTTTCTTATTGTCAACAAATCCCATGAAAAGACCTAAACCAGACTCTAGTATTGTCTTATGCCATAGAACTCATTTGTTGTTTCTACATCGTGCTGCTGTAATTACACACTATAGTGCACCGAATGTGTATTAATCCGCTGTTGAAAATAGTCCTAACAAATGTACTATTTCTGAGCCTTTTAAAAAAAATATATATATATATTTGTGATTTGATATTAAAGATTTACGTCGTCAGCAACAACCAATGGGCTAGGGACTGCGTGCCACAGGACAGGTAAGTCAGAAAGTGTTGAGAATCGTTTATTTATTAATTAATTTATTAATTAATTAATTAATTAATTAAACTTTAATATTTGTTATCTTTATAATTATTATAATTATAATTATAATTATTATTATTATTATTATTATTTTTTTTTTTAAAAATTAATTAATCAACATTTCAGTTTCTACCTTGATGTAAATGTACCAGATCTGTAGTCCCTGGGCAGGTTATTACAAATTAGAAATATTATCAACACAATGCTTCAGCAAGCACTACAGTACAACTTAATATAATACAATACCATAAAATACATAAATACATTACAAAAGAATGAAAGAGCTAAAAGAAAACCATGTTAGTCTACAGAAGCAGGCTAATGTTTTTGTCCCACTTGGGTTGCCGTATATTTCCTATATGTGATTAGAATGAATCAATATTTACTGTATTAACCTCTACAGCCCTTCAGGATGCTGGAAGGTTCTCCTAGACAGACAGACCCAGAATAACTGAAGAAGAGCTCCACAACTAGCAGGTCTATCTGCATGATCTTGGTCTCAATGGAGAGGTAAGACCTCAGAGGATTCATCCCCAGTGTCAGTAACATGGTGACTGGTACTCTGCCGGAGTAAATTGTGATGAAGCAAAGGAAAAATCCACATTTTTATCCTCTCCTAAAATGTTTTTCTAGATCAGACAGTGGATAACACCATTATAGCAACGATGCCGTGCACAGAGACGCCCATTTGGCCCATTTGGCACACTGGGATACCCAAAGTGTGCCAAATGGGTCTTCTACCTCTTGAAAGGGAATCTGGCTCTAAAATCCTCCTGATATCCACTACAGGAGGCTATGGGCACACAATGGAGCCTTTAACCATCACATTTACCCTGTGCATCATCACATTCTACCATTGTGCATCATCACATTATACCATTGTGCATCATCTCATTTTACCATTGTGCATCATCACATTATACCATTGTGCATCATCACATTATACCATTGTGCATCATCTCATTCTACCATTGTGCATCATCTCATTCTACCATTGTGTCAAGTATGTACATTCAATATAAAAATATTATTTAGTAAAAATTAAATTTCTCCTGCGTTGATGATGTAACTAAAATATTGAAATCATCGTCAAACAAATATTGTTTGGACCAAACACACTGTGAGTGTTGTTTTAGTTGTTTTAGTTGTTTTAGTTGTTTTAGTTGTTTTAGTGGCGTTGAGGCCTCGTCTTTTAGAAACTATTCAGAGAAAAGACCACCACAGTATTATATGTCGTTTTTAAAGGCAGTGTTTTAACACACAGCTCAGCTGAATCCGGTTCGTCGGGGAAAAGAGGTTCATATTTTAAGGATTAATAATGATATGATGGATCAACATCACATCAAATGACGTTCTCCTCAATAGAAAATGATTCCAGTTACCGACAACAACTCACAGCCTCCGAGAGGTAATTGCCTAATTTGTCATACACGTGAATACATGCGTGCATGTGGTCCGCACCCTGCTGTGGGTTATAGGGCTGATTGCTTCTTGCATCATTAGAGCCCTCCGCCAATCACTGTGTCATCAGAACAAGAGGGCGGCGTGCTAATCCCGGCTAACGACGCTAACGAGACGGGATAGGATGACGGACGGGTGTGAGGGAGGCCGCAGACAGCCAGGAAGGACTCAGGTGTCTCCTCCTCTGTCCTCCTCTCAGAGTCTCAGGTGGTTAGGGAGGTGTTGTTTGCCGTGTATGTGATCACCCAAGGGTGTCTGCAGAGCACAGGCTGGCTCCGCTGCCACCCAGCTGCTCCCGTATCAGGTTTAATCACTCTGATGTTAATGAGGTGCAGCGAGAGAGAGGGAGGAATAACAGAAGCTCTGATGGAACAATTGATTCAAACAATACATATTTTAATTGGCTGAACTGCCTTCCTCTGGTTCCTCTGGTTCTTCTGCTTTCCTCTGGTTCTTCTGCCTTCCTCTGGTTCCTCTGGTTCTTCTGCCTTCCTCTGGTTCCTCTGGTTCTTCTGCCTTCCTCTGGTTCCTCTTGTTCCTCTGCCTTCCTCTGGTTCCTCTGGTTCCTTTTCCTTCCTCTGGTTCCTCTGCCTTCCTCTGGTTCCTCTGGTTCCTTTTCCTTTCCTCTGGTTCTTCTGCCTTCCTCTGGTTCCTCTTGTTCCTCTGCCTTCCTCTGGTTCCTCTGGTTCCTCTGCCTTCCTCTGGTTCCTCTGGTTCCTTTTCCTTCCTCTGGTTCCTCTGCCTTCCTCTGGTTCCTCTGGTTCCTCTGGTTCCTCTGCCTTCCTCTGGTTCCTCTGGTTTCTCTGCCTTCGTCTGGTTCCTCTGGTTCCTCTGCCTTCCTCTGGTTCCTCTAGTTCCTCTGCCTTCCTCGGGTTCCTCTGGTTCCTCTGCCTTCCTCTGGTTCCTCTGCCTTCCTCTGGTTCCGCTGGTTCCTCTGGTACCTCTGGTTCCTCTGGTTCCTCTGGGCTTTTAAGGCGTATTGAGTTGCAGCAGAGAGACTTTGGATACAACATGGAATAAATGATGACTAGCATAAGAAAGACTGGACTTCAGTAGCCACAGTGAGGATGTTTCAGCCACACAGACTGCGCTAAATAAATCATTATTGACTGTCACAGCTGGATGAAAATGCAGTTAGAAGAGTTCCATTCAAAATAAGCAGATTGGTTAAATGCTGCATCTGAAATGAAACTCAAAACTTGAATGAAAAAACTTGATTTTTGTCGTTTTGATGAGGCGTTGGTGTTGCTCTGGTTGTTGGCTTTAAGTGCAGTTCATCTGTATATTTAATGAGCGTGAAGCTGCTCAGCTCTAGATGGTGTGTGTGATTACATCCTCCAGGGTAACTGAGCCAAGACCCAACACAATGAGTGTTTTCCACAGCCCAGCTAAGAGCTGGGGACAACCCCCCCACACCCTCGCCCACACACACACACACACACACACACACGCACCCTCCTTATCTTATCATGAACACAATCTATTGAATATGATGAGTTAAACTTTCCCTGTCAGTGTAAAGGTCCGGTGTGTAGGATCTGGTGGTATCTAGCGGTGAGGTGAGGAGATTGTAAACGCTCCCGTGTGCCAAGCGTGTCGGAGAGCTCCAGTGGCCGATATGAAAACGCGAATGGTCCTCTCTAGAGCCAGTTGGAGCAGAGCCAGTGTGTAGAGCGTACGTGGGAAGTGAGTGGTGAAGCAAGAGAGAGAGAGAGGCGGCGAACGGGAGCGAGTAACGTTATCGACTCCGGCCCAAAAGTTAACAGAGTTTGGTTTGTCTGTTCTGGGCTACTGTGGCCCCTAATGACTCACATCTATGGTGCTTATAGCGACTGATAACACCTATTTAGTGGCCTAATAACAGTGGAATCGGGTGGTCTTGCACTTTATCAATAAAACAGGGTAATAAAACCATCTAAATAGAGAATACAGCTGCACACTATCCACCTGCAAAGAAAGCTTTGTTCATCTTTGGATTGGACGACATACTATATTTCAGCTACTTCTCAGAGGTGCAAAGGTTTTATTTATTGGAAAAACAACATACATCAATTAAAATGTCACTATTCATTGAAGCGGGTAAAAGTTTGACAGACCTCTAACAATGGCCATTATCTCATCTTTAAAGTGAGATAATGTTTACCGATGCTGAAGTTACTCATTCTAAAATGAAATGCTAAACCCAGCAGAGAGATGTCTGACTGCTCTCATCTAGAGATTAACCCTTTGTTTACTAAATAACACGCTTATTGTGACAACACCAGATAACAATGTAAAGAGTGAAACCTCAGTGCTGAGAGACATTTCAGAACAGAACACCAACCACGCAGGTGCGAATGACAGATGAGTCATTTCCTGCCTGGGTTTTTGATTCTTGCAGCGTTCTTGAGAAAGAATGTTTCTCCTGAGGAGGAAGCCGACATGTAATTGCTGAGAATCGACACTTAGAAGCATGAAATGGAGCTATTTCAGGCTGCAGAGACGCATGCTGAGCATGCGGTGAAGTTAATCTAACTGTGTCCTCACCTCAGATATCACACGATGATTAAAAACACATTGTGTCTCACGTTAAAGTTTTATTGCATTAAATTCCTTCTGCTGAAGATATGTATGGAGCCCAAAGTGTTCAATATTAAACAAATAATATATTATATTATATATAATATATTATTATATTATGTATAAAATAATAAAATAATAATGTGAAATATTTTTTTAATTATTCAAACTCAACTCTCAACACAAAAAAGTTTTTATAGGATTTTATTTTTATTTCAATTTATTTTTATTTTCATTACCACCCAATCACCTTCCAGCTAATCACACGCCCCCTGTTATTAGAACAATTAAGGATGAAATAACATTAAACACAATTTAACAAATTGTTGACTCATTTTTAGATATTTTACACGATTCATTCATTCATATGATTATTCAGCTCTGAATCACACGATAATGCACAAGGCAAAGAGCGTGTCATAAGAACGCCGTTTAGGCAATACTGACTGCGATATAATGACGTAGAATAAAAGGGGGGAAAGACCGCTAATGGCGGGCGGGAGGGGATGTGGATGGGTCCAACAAACACAGGACTTTCAACCAAGTTTTCCGTAGTGATGATTGTTTCTGAACATATTTGACATAGTTTACGTACGTATCGTTAGACCAGAGGTCAGAGGTCATCAACCTGCGTCTCTTCAGCTCCTCTCCAGCGGCTCCCTGTGGATTTATAAACATGGAAATGAATAACTGTTTTTTGTTTAAATTTTCATTTTTATGTATCATTGTTGTAGGTCTACGGTACGACGGTACGACGGAGTATTAGGGCCACATTGAGGAAAACAATAAATCTGAGATTTCAAGAATAAAGTCATAATATTATAAAGTAGTAATTTTTACTTGTTATTTTTTTTCTCGTAACATTACAACTTTTTTCTCGTAGTTATGACTTTATTCTCGTGATATTACTTTTTTCCCCGTAAAGTTATGACTTTATTTTCGTAATATTGTGACTTTATTCTGTAAACCTCAGATGTTTTTTCCCTCAATGTGGTCCTAATACTCCGTAGTACATTGTCTCTTTGGCCCTCACTGCATTAGACTGATATAGTATATACTTAGACTATAAACTGTGTTACCTTCATCACAATGATCACATGTTTTGCGGCTCAGCTGTTGTTGCCTGTTGGGCAGCAGTTTGCCATGTTATGATTGGAGCATATTGTTTTATGCTAAATGCAGCACCTGTGAGGGTTTCTGGATCAATATCTGTCATTGATTTGTGTTGTTAAATGATTTACAATAATAAATATATACATACATTTACATAAAGCAGCATATTTGCCCACTCCTGTGTTGATAAGAGGATTAAATACTGGACAAATGTCACTTTAAGGTTCATTTTTAACTTTTCTTAAAGCAAAGATTGAATTGTAAAGATCTTTTCTCTCACGTTTACCCTTCAGTCTTCTACTCTGATCCTCATTCATTAGTTTCATTTTTACTCATCATCTCCTCTTTCCCAGGAAGCTAACAGTACTTCTCCTTCACAGTTTTTATACGACACCTGAATTGAACATCGTCTTTCTTCGTTGTTGGACGCTGACCTTTAAATGTCATTTTAAACCAACATCTGCCCAACCCTCCACGTCCTCCATCACCTCCAGAACCGTCAAGCCTGTTGTGATGTCATGTGTTATCATTTCCAACTGATCTGCTCTTATTGGAATGCTGAACAACTGTGTCTACACTTCTCCACTGTGACACTGTGAAAAGGGCCTGCAGCTCTACCCGACATCGACCCGATCAGAGGTCTACTCAGCCAGAATAACCTGTATGTGCCTGCAGAGCTTTTAAAGGTATCGGCCCGTACTGAAAGGAGAGAGTTAATGGTGCATTATCAGTTAATGTCTACATTCACTTTCTAACTGAAAGGTCTGATCAGTGATGTGTTTGATCGTGGCCGACTGTGGTCAGACAGCCTTCTGATCTGCAGCAGAAGAGGGCTTGGATTGTGTTCGAGGAGCGAACAGACGGACACCCGGGGACCCAAAGTCACAGGACTGAAGGACATCGCTGCCAGGATCTGAGCGACGAGCTACAAAGCTGCTATTGTTGCTCCGAGAGGAACCTCGAGCAGACAAATGACAAAGAATTTTAACCACCGTTCCCCCTTTTCACATCCAACCCCGGTTACTGTAGAAGACTTTTTAATCCTTGAAACCATAACTTTTTCTCTTTAACGTGCTCTTTAACGTGCATACAATTTATAGATTGTTGATGCATCCAGAGGAAAAACAAAAACTGACAGTTTATTCTTATGCAGTTTTATTTTTAATATAATCCAATAAAACAGCCCTGCAATAAATCCTACATTTACGACCTAAATATCCATTGTAAAAACGCCTAAAGCTGTTTTACAGAGCAACATCATAATGGGATTGTGTGGTTGACATTGAACTTGTAATACCATCAAGGCACCAGGATTTTAGAAATACTAAAGTTAATAAATCCCCACCTCGACCCCCAGAAGAGTTTAACCAGACACAAATAAAATAGTCTGTTGTTTTTAGGCATTATAGTTATATGTTCAATTATATTGTTTCCCAACATTAACATCTACAGCATTTTATTTAATTTATTGTCAGGAATAAATCATCCTGGAAATAGTTAAATTTAAATATATTGGTTCAGGTTCAGGTGACTTTACGTCTGGCTTTTATTTAGTGTTTTATAATTTTATGGTTTTTATTTTTAATACTTATTTTATTTATCATGATCATTATAATGTTTATTTTACTCTATTTTATTTAATCAACATTTTATTGCTGATCATTATTATCTCTTTTATTCCTATTTTATTTTATTAAAATTGTATTATTTTAACCCATTCTGCTTATTTTGTGTAGTTTCATAATTTTTATTTTTTATTTTTATTGTTATTTGTATTTTATTTATCTTTTATTATCTTAAATACCCATATCTTATTGCTTTCTTATTCAATGAACTTTTAATATTGGTTGTTTTAAAACTTATATTTTTGTCAAATGTCTGTCCAGCACTTTGAATTGCATAAAGTTTGATCGATTTATTTAAAGGTAAATTTGGTTAGCGGTAAAAAGACCATTGTACAAACACAAACATACATGATTAAAACATGCTCAAGGCTCCACTGATCACTATAACCACTAAAATACAATAAATACACATGAACAAATACATAAATGAATAAATAAATAAATAAATGAATAAATGAATAAATGAATAAATGAATAAATGAATAAATAAATAAATAAATAAATAAATAAATAAATAAATAAACATCTGTACAGAGTTGTTTCAACTTGTTCTTCTGCGTGACGGCTGCTGGAACAAAGATGTTTTTATACTGCTTTGTTCTACACCTCGGGACGCTGAACCTCCGTCCAGAAGGAAGAAGAAGCTGAAGTTCACCATGCAAACGATGAGAGTCATCACTTAAAACGGAGTCGGTTATTGGCTGTAACTGTCTGGTGTACAGAGGCTCTGAGTCAACCTGTGACTCACCTGTCAGCCTCCTGTACCTACTGGACCATTTCACAATCTAATTCAGAGAATTCCTCCTCTTTAAAGATCAGTTTCCAAACCATGACACCAAAGAAAAGACAAGATTGAGTCAATAAAAGTCTAAAATGAACTGGAATCATTCTGTAAAATATTCAAAGTGTTAATGTTTGATTGGATGTGAACCCCCGCCAGGTGTGTACAGAGGAGATGACCTCTGTGTGTTCATTGATAGCTGCAGGTCTGTATGCCTTTAGACTTAGCTGCTCCTCAGCCTTCAGCTTTAACGGGTTCATATTGTGTGCTTATGTATTATTATATAAAAGTCCAACATGGCCTTGAAGCATTAGCACTAGCTGATATTGCAGCTGAGTGTGACGGTTTATTTGTGCCATTCGTCGCGTAGCCTTAACTGAAGTGTTTTCCTATGAGTCACCTGTTGCACATAACTGAGCTTCTTTTCCCTTCAGACCTTCAGAGAGCTCCGTTTCATGTCGAGGTCGCAGTATGTTAATTATCTGTGTGGTTACAGATGTCATGACCCAGAATAAGAACAGAGACGTCGCAGGAATCCTGTTGATGAACTCAATCACCTGGTGTGCAGCGCTGGCTTCCCTGTGTTGGTACTTCACAATGAGATAAATAAATAAAGTAGACATGTCAATCGATTCAAATAGTTAATCGTGATTAATCGCATGATTGTCCATTGTTCCATCTGTTCAAAATGAACCTTAAAGGGAGATTAGACAAGTATTTAATCCTCTTATCAACATGGGAGTGGACAAATATGCTGCTTTATTCAAATGTATGTATATATTTATTATTGTAAATCAATGAACAACACAAATCAATGACAGATATTGATCCAGAAACCCTCACAGGTACTGCATTTAGCATAAAACAATATGCTCACATCATAACATGGCAAACTGCAGCCCAACAGTCAACAACAGCTGTCAGTGTGTCAGTGTGCTGACTTGACTATGACTTGACCCAAACTGCATGTGATGATCATAAAGTGGGCATGTCTGTAAAGGGGAGACTCGTGGGTACCCAGAGAACCCATTTACATTCACACATCTGGAGGTCAGAGGTCAAGGGACCCCTTTGAAGATAGACATGACAGTTTATCCTCTCCAACATTTAGAGTAAGTTTGGAGCGTTATTTAACCTCCTTCACATGGTTGGTACCGATGGATTCATCAGGTTCTAGAGTTTACTATGATACCAGTATTGGATTTTTCTGCTGCCTTTCTTTTGGACATTTTCCGGACTTTTTAAAAACTTTGTTTTTGGACATTTTTTGGACAATTTGTTTTAACATTTTTCAGACTTTTATTCGTACATTTTTCAGACTATTTGGGATAGTTTTCATACTTTTTTTTCCTGACATTTATTACACTTTTTTTTGGTAATTTTTTGGATAATTTTCAGACTTTTCTTTCTTTTTTTTAAATATTTTTCAGACATTTTTTCAAAATTTTTTAGGAGTTTCTTTTTTTTTTTTTTTTTACATTTTCTGACTTTTTTCAGACTTTTAAGTGGGCATGTGTGTAAAGGGGAGACTCGTGGGTACCCATAGAACCCATTTACATTCACATATGTGGAGGTCAGAGGTCAAGGGACCCCTTTGGAAATGGACATGACAGTTTTTCGCCAACATTTAGTGTAAGTTTGGAGCGTTATTTAGTCTTCTAAATCTCCAAAAGATCGGATAGTGGCCGGACCCGACGGCGGCCAGTCAGATTTTTAGGAGGTTGATTAAAAATTGTAAGTTGCGTTAAAGAAATTAGTGGCATTGAAACAAATTTCCGTTACTAACTTTGACAGCCCTAGACTAGTACTCACATTATCCCAAATGTTTATAACAATTTTTAGACCTAAAAATCCTAATTGTAATGAAAGAAACGGTGCTTTTCATTTCATCGCCTGTCAATGGCGTCATATCCCCTCTGTGCATGTGTCAGCGTTGTAGTTGCAGCGTTGAAGCTGTCTTAAATACATTTTGTTTATCCTTTTTTTTTACAACACACTTTTTAGATCTATATTTTAACCGGATGAAGGATCCTAAGTTATCAGAGAAACACGCTGAGCAAAACGTTAGCGACAGCTCGGCTCGACAGGACGAGAAAAAAACAAGACAATTGAATACATCTCATTGGTCAGTGGGAATAAACTGTATAAGAAGCATCTTTCACACTTTTAGAGACCAATCAATTGATTAATTGAGAAAGTAATCGTCAGATTAATTGATATCTGGAGGTCAGAGGTCAAGGGAAAGGGGCCGAAAGAAGCTTTAAAAGACCACGACAGCGACCTCTAGCGACCGCAGGAAAGTTCCTCACAGTAAATTTAAATAACATTTCTCACCTCAATAATATGAATCATATTAAGCTAATTGTGTCATAGAACCTGCATCATAGTAATGATGCATTAATGTCTTTCTTCAGAGTGATGGAACAGGCAGGAGGTCAGTATCTGTCAGTGGACATGCTGTTATGGGAGTGAACATGTTGCTCAGCTGGACTGTGTTTGCAGGGAGGTGAGGAGATTATTACCCAAGGTTGGTATGTGAGGCAGAAGCGTGTTTCCTGGGCTGGTTAAACTTGTAATCATTAGCTGTGACAGTAGCTGCTGGAGATAGTTACAGCACAGGATGTTCTGCCTTAACACATCAGTATCTTATTTGATAGAGAAACTCATCCCAGACATCTCACGGTGACGTTTGTTTTCACCAACAGAGAACAAAGACAGATAGTTTGTGATGTCAGTTTCAGATCTCTTTAACGCTAAAAAAACTGCTGATTGTATCCTTGACATTTGACCCAACAGGGTCACGGGAGAAGCCCTGACGATGTGTGGAACTTCTCATGACTTCAGTTGTGCTGCGTGTCTAACTGTATCCGTCTTCCCACGCGTTATTGCACAGATCCTCTTTGAGGTCAGGCGGGGTGAAGCTCAGAGGAGGCAGAAATGAAACAGACAGAGAGAATCAAAGTCAGAGGGAAGTTTCTATTTTACATTCAGACGGAGGGAGGACTCGATGTCAACGTCTCACAACAGACGTCTGTCCCAAGTTCAGACAGCAAAACCGTATTTTGATATATTTGTTTGGACTCTGAAGCACACCAAAATGTAATGTAGGCAAACAGAAGGAATGTCTTAAAGCGAAACTGTTTTTTTTGTTCTGTTAGCGCTGCTACAACACGACTGAGATAAAGTTTAACTAGCGTCCCCTGAAGTTGACACGGTAACTGTCCGTTAACCCTCGAGGAATCACTAAACCTCCTCTTCTCTGTCAGTACACACATAAACAGAAAGCAGTGCAAACACTGAAACCTTTGCTTAACGCCGGGGCCTGATAAACCCTCATTTCCCTACTCAAATCCAGGACGTTTGTGGACTCTACGTCGGCACACTTTACCGGGAGGAAAAGAACAAGCTCGAGGATATTTGCATCTATTATACATCACAATGTTAATGATGAACATGAACATAAACCTGCTTTAAATCACTTTTGCAAATAAGTGATAGTGTTAATTTAACTTCCTGGCGTTGTGTTAAATACTTTTCTAGATAAATATTTAATATATTTATTGCGTATATCCCAGTTTCATCAGGACAAATTCTATTTAATAAGAAAATACAACTTCTTGTGTGTTGCAAGCCTGACATCACAGTAGCTCTAATAAAAGCATGAGTCACCGCTGATCAATGAGGCGTGACGCAGCATGCTGTCTCTTCTAATCTCTCCATCTCTGTCTGTCTCTGTAATATGAGAGCTGGCCTCATTTACAGCGTCAGATTCATTGAACAACCTCGTTTCAATGCTTCTCCTGTAATGGTGGTTAAACATGATTAAACAGGATCTGAGAGGATCTGAGAGGACCTGAGAGAACTTGAGAGGACCTGAGAGGATGGAGCGGCTGCAGGTGAAAAGAGGGTTTTGTTTTGTTTTTTGATTGTTTCTTTCTTTCTTTTTGTTGCTCGTATAAGTTTTATGGAAAGACCCCACAGTATTGAAACATAAGGGAGCGAGAGAGAAACAGAAATATGAATAGTCAGAGAGAATCAACCCTCTGAGACCCGCCGCCGTCAGGCCGCCAACTGGCTGCCGACAAGCCGCCGTCAGGCCGCCGACAAGCTGCTGCCAGGCCGCTGCCAGGCCGCCGACTGGCCGCCGACAAGCCACCGTCAGGCCGCCGACAAAACGCCGCCCGGCCACTGACAAGCCGCTGCCAGGCCGCCGACTAGCCGCCGACAAGCTGCCATCAGGCCGCCGACAAGCCGCAGCCAGGCCACTGACAAGCCACCGACAGGCCACTCTTCGATATTTCAAATAGTTAATATAGTTCATATTCGCTAGTTTTAAAGCTAGAGTGAAGATCCTGTCATCATAGTAAACTATAAAACCTGATGAATCCATCGGTACCGACCATGTCAGACTAGCATGTCGGAAGGAGGCTAAATAACGCTACGAAGTTACGCTAAATGTTGGCGAGGAAAAACTGTCATGTCCATTTTCAAAGGGGTCCCTTGACCTCTGACCTCCAGATGTGTGAATGTAAATGGGTTCTATGGGTACCCACGAGTCTCCCCTTTACAGACATGCCCACTTTATGATCATCACATGCAGTTTGGGGCACAAATCATTCAGTTTTCTTTTAAACTAAACAGTCTTGAATTCCATAAATGGTATCAACCCAAAACTTGCTGCAGCAACTTAAGAGACATAATAGAGTATGGGGATGGACATCACACCGTATCCATCAGTAGTAACTGTCAAAACATCATTTAGTGATTTACCAGATAACAAAAGGGAAAGCAGAAATGTGTTCCTACGGGACATAGACAGCTCTACAACACATCATATGGATTCAATATGTTGTCCAATCTACGAACATGGATCTGTGAACGTAAGAAACATCCCCACTAGCTTTTCTTTATCTCCACTTAGTGGGATGTTTCTTTAAGGAAACAAGCACGTACATTTAAACATTTGCTGCCATTAGAGGAAATGCCAGAGACGCCACCACCTACTGTAATCACCAGCTGGACGTCACCGTTTGCATCTGCGGTCTCTTCCCACTCCGCTGGAAGCTATGCAATTATCCATGATGGGCCCTCCACCACGGATATCACATATGTCTTTGGAATGTTGTTTGGAGACGGAGACGGAGGGAAATGGAGACGGACGGTTCATTCATATCTTTAAATTCATTGCAGACCTCAGAAATGTGAGGTTTTAAAGTGTGTGTATCTGTTTAGTCATTTTTATAGTGAAAGAATCGGAAGTAAAGATCTCCAAAATGTCAAACGCTTTTGATCCCAAATCACAGCACGTCTTTTTCTCTGGTGTTCCTCAGGTCTTGGTGTCTTAATGTGCTATTTTGGAGAGATTATTGATCATTTTTATCAATTCTCCAGTGGTAAAAATGTTTTTTAAATTTAGCACCAAATCTGTGGAACAAATGGTATCAACCCAAACATTACTGCAACAACTTATAAAACATAACTTGACCCTCAGTGCTGAGCAGCATCTCAGATTAATCTTCAGGTTCTCAGCTTTCAGATGATGAACACCACTTCTATATGATGTCTACTGTTGACCTGCTATCTCCCCCTAAAGACCCCCTGGACCCCCTAAAGACTCCCTAAAGACCTCCCATACCCCCCTAAAGACCCCACATGCCCCCCTAAAGACCTCCTGGACCCCCTAAAGACCCCCTGCACCTCCCTAAAACAGACTAGAACGGGTCTGTTGTGGTCTCAGAGGGTTAAAGGAAGTTTGAGTGGATCTTTGTTGCATGGTGTATTCATGTGTGTCTTTGTTCCTGCCGTTGTCTGTGATACAAACTCACATGGGGATTAACAAAGGAAATCAGCTCCACCCCGCCCCCCCCCCCCCCCCCCCCCCCCCCCCCGCGTCTGCCACACCTGGAGCTCAGGTGCAGCGAGTAGAGACTCCCAACACACAGCTACTGATCTGTGATCTGAGGCCTTGTCATGTACACGGGTACACTCTCGTCCACGCCCTAAACAAAGCGTTTCAGGTCACTGAGAACGAAGGTTACGGTTTTGTAACCCTAGTTCTATAAGCACAGGTCCCCCCCTTCTACTGGACTCTCTGGGTAATACTCTGCTCCAATCGTTCGCCCACTGAGATTTGACATGAACGTAGCCGACCAACCAGGACGTACCTACTGAATACGTGCATCACTACAGTATATAAGGTGGCGCCCAGCGCTGTCTGGTATATACAAGAACCTCGCCAGTGCCCCTCGTGCCTCGTCGCCAGCGTGGATCTTCACAACGTTTACTTCCTGTGCCTCGGAGTGGACCACACAGAGGAGGGCGTTCAACAACCTCCAGACTGCCTGGCCTGCAGGTCCATTCCCAAGATTCGACGCCAGCAGAGATCGTTTTCAGCGCTGCGCTGTCAGACCACGCTGTGACAACACAGTCTCACAGCAGTTCCTGAATTAGTCACGACATTTCCTCTAATCGATTCGTGTACATAGACACGAGTTTCCCTTTTTTTCGTGATGGGGTTTGGGTTAAAATAACTCCGGTAGTGACGTTACTTCAGTAACAGAAGTTACGTGGCAAATAAATCAACTTCGACTTCTGGTTTCACACGGGACACGAGCAGCGGACGAACAACGCCGCCGAGATCCCCGCTCCGGCCTCCACTCCAACGCTCCGCCGCTGCCTCCGGTCTTTCCTGTCTAGACGCCGGCTTCGTCTGCTGATGAAGACGATGTTTCCTCGGTGTCGGGCGGTTCTACAGATCGCCGTCAGCTTTGATTTGCTGGGACTTCCAACCGGGGTGAAGATGTTCAGAAACTGTTGATGTGTGAAAACAGAGATTTTAGCGTGTAACGTCAGAGTGTGCGCTGTTATCTCCTTCGTGAGGCGTCACTAATGAGGGGACATGTCGAGCAACGACGGCATGAATACATCCATGAACGGCGGACTTGGCCATAAATGCACAGTTACTCTTCCACTATGTTGAGGAACAGAGGCGTCAGAGTGAGGTCACTGCTACCAACCTGCCCTCGGGCTTTGACAGCACTTCAACTGCGTTTTTGCATTTTTCGTCTCGACGGAGAATTTTTTAAAATGATGCTTGTGTGGATTATTTTTTCACTCCTGGTTCTGGGCTCATCACTCATCACTGAAGGAATAAAACTAAACCTACATCTGACATCAACCTAATACAAGCCTTCCTCAACATAATCAAACATTTAACCGTGATCTAAACCCAAACCCTACAAACCAAACTCAGCTTTAAGCCCCAGTTTTAACTCTAAAGCTGGTGGAGTTTAATCTTTCTCTTCTTGTGAGAACACAAACATGTAGAGACGTGCACTGTTCTCCCTCTCATGGGAGAACACCTGTTGATTTGGATTTAAGATATAAATCTTGCAGAGTCAATCAGTTTAATTTTATAATTTTGTTTTCACTTTTTCAACGCAGCATTAAAAAATCCCCAACATGTGAGCTGCTGTTCTTCATTATGTAAGTCCATTATAGTGACTTTCTGCACCCATCTACTCAACCAAAACGTGCACACAGAGAATTCAACAGCATGCCTGAATGTATGTTTGCCTGACAGCTCAAAGAACACGGCGGAGGTAACCTGATGTAACTCAGCTCTCGGCCATATTATATCACACTGTGTGCTGAGCTGTCAGGGAAACACGCTCAATAGCTCCGACTATGAAGCGGACCAACCGGTCTGTGATGTACCAACTGACATTTATGTTTTTTCTGTACATGCCTGATGGGTATTCATAACCAAATACTGTGAAACTGACTTTTAAATCACAGTGAATGTCGAGGCTCAACTACTCAGGTATGTAGAAGGTCACACATTGTCATTTTGAAGCCCCGAGTTCTGCATTCAGGCCGTCGCCATCTCGATCTCTTGCAACCAGAAGAGACACGAGAGGGTGGAGATAAGAACCGAACGCTGAATAAGAATTTTTTTAATAATCACCCTTATATCCATTTTCACATCATGTCTACGTGCTGAATAAGTAATCTTTGATTTCAACCAAGATAATGCTATAATGAATCACCTGGTCCACACGTCTTCATGGTATCTTCATGGTGACCTACATACATCTGCCTGGTATCAAATCAGAAATGTGAAACTGACATACTGGTGCAGGACGGCGCTGCATGCTTTCCAATAAAGTGCTGACTCTGGGGAACGTGGGTAATGTTAGAGAGAGGCCAAGGCTTCTTTATCGGCTGCCATAATGCTGCGTAGTAAATCACTCGCTGGCTAATGGATCCTGTTGTTGATGGTTGGAGGTGCTGCCGGTCCTCGACTGTAATGCATCTACTATCTCTGGCCTGGAGGTCATGGAGGTCATGGAGGCCGAGGTGGACCTGACAGGTATATCTGGAGAGTTGACCTGTTGGATCTGAAGGAAGGCTGGAGGAGAGGGAATGAGTAACATCAGCAGTCACCATCTTGGCGTTGTCATTCAGCGTATTCTCATACAACAGTTCCTGTGATATCTTACGAATGGCCAGCAACTCGTGTCAATTTCTGCTCGTTACATGCATACCGTCTTTTCAAGATAAACTTCCGTCTTCACAGGAAACAACTTCCACCACTTAGGTTTGGTAAAAGATCGTGGTTTGAGTAAGAATAACTACGGAAGTGGCGTTACTTAGTACGGAAGTTATGTGACAAATAAACTAACGTTGACTTCTGGTTTCAGACGGGACACAAACGCCGGTTTCCTGGGTGAAAGTCTGGTAGTTTTTGTCCCAGCCATCCACCCCGATTTCCTCCCTACGCGGCGTTCGCCGCTATTAATATTTTGTGGTTCACAGTTATGTGAATTATATATATGAATGACAGTGCATTACTTTTTGTAGGTATAGCTATGAACAGTGTATGAGACCAGCCTGTGTCATTGTGAGCACGTCACAATCACGCTAATGTTGGGATTTAACTCAAAGCAAGTTATTGACATGGCTGTAGACCGTTCATCTTATTATATGACTCGTCACTAATGCCAATTTCCCACTGGACAAAAAAACCCACTAATACACACTAACATCTGGCTTTTATCCTCCAGGGGAACAATCGGCATTCATTCCCGGGACAAATGTCTCTGCAGTAGTGGCTGGTATTTATCGGCTCCAGCTCCGATCGATTGGCAGTGATGGAAACATGACACCAAAGCAGATTCCTGTAAACCTGAGACACCTGGCAATAAACAAAGATTCTGATTCTGATTACAGTAACAAAGACGTTAATGCATTTTTTCCCTTATTAATCTAATTTTACTTCTCGCCAAATTCCACATTCACAAATGTAAAATTTATAAAACAACTATTTTCTTTAATTCTTTGTATTTATGGAGGAAATGGAACAATACGGATCAACGATTTCTTCCTCACAAAACAATTAATGTATGGAATATCTTTAAAGTACATTTATTGTCGTACACTCGCACGTTTTTTTCTATGGACTTTTTTTCTTCTGACATTTTTTTTTGACATTTTTCAGATTTTTATTTTTTGACAACTTTCAGACTTTTTTTCAGACTTTATTTATTTGATGTTTCTGTTGTCTTTTTAATCTTTGGCGCTTTGCTTTTTGTCTTGTTTTCTTAACACCTCATCTCTCTGTGTATGTGTGATTCTGATGTTTTCTAAATGTACTAAATAAAGATAAAAAAAACACTTACAGTAAAAAACATCCAGCTAAAGCGTTGGAGGCTTTTCCTGCGGTTACTGATTCATTTTTGCTTTTGACTTAACATGAATCAGTTTCACTTTGGCTTCATGAACGGACGACTCTTGATGAGTTTAAAGCAGCTGTTTAAAAAAAAAAAAAATACAGAAAAAGAATCCATTGATAAGTAATAAATGATTTCACTATGATGTTATCCAAGAATTTAAATTACAAAACTTCTACGAAACTTTTACACGTGAAAAGTCTGCAGCTCAAACTGAGTCATCGTTGATTTATTTTAAGCACGACCACGGTTGTTCCCGAACCTTGACCGTGTGTTTATCATTGTAACCATGACAACAGAGGTAGGGGACCCTTGTTGTCATGGTTACACCTGAGTTAACATTTCACACAAACCACCATGTTTCCTTAAACCTTAACAAAGTACGTCGTTTGACCCAAACCGTGATCCTTCCCTAACCTTTGACCCCGGTGTTAACCCTGTAAGGCTGTGAGTCTTCAGTTAATGTGCTGAACTGACCCTTTAATGGGACGTACATAATTAATAAGATCAAATCTATTTAAAAATACATTTAAAAGCAGACAGGAAATAGTCGGAGCAGCTCGTCTAATACATCTTTAACGATATTGTTCCTGTAAACACGAGATGACACGAGCCAGACACCCCCACCGGGGACGTACTGTACTGAATATATATGTGACAGATTAATAACTAAAGCGTCCAGTTTGGGTCGTGTGCGTCGGCCCCCAGACTTTGTGGCTCTGCCAGCGCCGCGCAGCGAGGAGCCAGGCGGTCTAATCAGAGCGGGAACAGAACAGTCAGATTGTGTTTTAGAGATTAGAGGTGGAGATGAGAGGAGCAGCTCGACCGGACCGCAGCTTGAAACACCGCTGGAACGACATCAAGGTCCTTTTGTCGAGAGCCACAAACACACAACACACAGAGAGCTGCAGGCAAATGTACTGAGCACACACACACACACACAGACAGAGATACACATGCAACATGCTGCTGAGACACACAAACACACATTCCCAAACAATTTCCTATCAAACCGCCGCTCTAATGGGCCACTTCCTCTGCAGCCCAACCAAAGACTCTCTCTCTCTCTCAGACTCAGAGAGTGATCAACATCTCCGTGGGTGTGTCTGAACAGAGTGGCTTTCTACTACAGTATATGGATAATACCATTACTGTAGTATTTTATAATGGTGCACCTTAAAGTAGTGCAATAGAAAGAGCCAGACTGTTCTCATTCACTGTTCACACTGGTGATTCAGCCTTTCTGGTAGCATCTAGACACAGAAGGTTCATGCTCGGTTAACGATGTGAAGCGGTCAAGGTCGACATTGTACTCAAACGGTACTGTAACTGCCGGTGCTGAGAAATGAATCCAACGCTGAAGTGACAAAAACTTGCAGATCCTCAAATGTCAACTTCAGGCTCCAAAAGCGAGTCAATCCCCACAGACCTCCATGTTAAAGCGAGTCAATCCCCACAGACCTCCATGTTAAAGCGAGTCAATCCCCACAGACCTCCATGTTAAAGTGTCCAACTTTACAGCAGAAATAAACATGTTTACAGCCTGGGACCGGGTGCCGTCGCTCGCTGCTAGCTGTCCGCTCTTCTGCGTCACCCGGCCCACCTCAGCTACACCTCTTTGCCTGTTTTAGGATTAGCCGTGAGTTAGGCTGTGTCGCCTCGACGTCCGGAGCCGCCCACTTTGAGCTTCACAACCAACACATTCTAACTCCCAACTCATCAAATACCGCTGCTCTGTCGCTGCCCCTCCACATCAGAGACTGACGCACAGGGGGTACCCCTCCAGCGTTACTTTTGGACATGTCTGGGACGGCGTGACAATATACGCTACGTTACATGCATAGTTTAATCCTTTGAAAATAGACTTCTGTTTTCACAGGAAGTTAGGTTTAGGCAACAGAACAACTCAGGTAGGGTTAGGAGATGGTCGTGGTTGACGTGAACTTCACCGACTAGTGACTGATGTGAAAGTCCTGTGTTTGTTTAGGTGACGTTTAGGCAACAAAACTACTTGAGGTCTGGACTACGAAGCAGGATTTTGCGTTATCGAGGTAACTTCAGGGTTAACCCTTCAGGGTTTTCCGTCCTACGAAGGTGGATCACTTCTTACCGGGGTAGATCACCATGGTAACTGATGCTGAGTAGATCACCATGGTAACTGATGCTGAACGACTGACCTGCTCCGGAGCAGGTTATGTTCCAGATAAGTAATTGTGAGCGAGGACGTGCAGCGCTGCCTCTATAAGGAAGTCAGGTGACGTAGTATGAAGAGCGACAGAATCCATGTAGAGAGGAGGTCAGGGTGGAGGATGGGTCAAACAAACAGGACTTTCACCCAGGACACCTAAAAACTAAACAGGTTCTGCCCTGCAGGTGTTGATCGCTGGTGTTGCTGGACATCCGTAGGAGTGATTTGTGTTTTCCTACACTTATCTTTGATTATTAGTAAAAGTAATGATCATGTGGTCTGGTTTTGGGCTCAGGGAAAGAAAAGGATAAATACTTCTGACCTTCTGCTGCTCTCCGTCGTTCTATTGTGACGGCCGGTCGAGGACGGAGGCGAATCCAAGATATATAAACACAAGCTGTGCAGAGCAAACATTCCTGGTGAAATATGGAGAGGAGAAAGCACGAGCACAAACCGAGAGGACAGACCGAACGTCTGAATCTGACCCCCGGCTCGCTGGGCCGAGCTACTGCGATGCCTATAAAAGGGATGATAGAAGAAGAGCTCCTCTCTCTCTGCAGACCAACCACAGAGACACAGACGTCTTTGTCTCTTTCATTTGTTTGAGATGTTTCTGCTAAACAGAAATATAAAACTGACGCTGGGAAGTAAACACACTTTACATGTACTGTACTCCTCCGTTCAGGTCGACATCACGATGACCCCTCAGCTGAACACCCAGCACCAAGGAGAGGACGTCTCTCTTCTGTCTTAACCGATAACAGTTATTCATTTTCAGATTGTATTAAAAAAGAAAAAGAAACAAACAAACACAGGACTTGGCAGATCAGAGGTCGTGTGGCTCATGTTTTTGGCGGCACCAGGAAGTTGACGTCCTCCCGGATCGTGTTCTTTACATGTTTACAATCTATCACAATATTGTCATCCTGATTATATTATTATATTTTGTATATTTTGGTCTACTCTGTCATCGTCTGTCCTAGAAGAGAGATCTCTCCTCGTGCTCTTCCTGAGGGATGTTATTTTGCCCATTAAAGGAGTTTTTTCTTGTCCTAAGGGTGGAGGGGAGTCATACTGTACGGACTGTAAAACCTCTTGAGGCCAATGTGTGGTTTATAAATAAATAAAATTGACTTGACCTTTTGTGTTGTATAATATGTGCAAATACTGGCTCTTTATTTTCTCTAACTGGAAGCACAAGAAGTTGCTGCAGTTATACCGAAGTCTTCTTACAGCAGGTGTTTGGACGTACGGAGACATAAAACACGCCAACAAGTTTATTTTTTAAAAGCTCCTAAAATAACTGCCAGTAGTTTATTTACAGTATATGATACAAAGTAAAAAAGGGAAGTTTGATGGTTTGAAACTGTCAGCTAGAGATCAGTCTCTGGTTAAGCGAGCCTTCCTGTGTGCTGTTGGGAGCAGCATCATCATCACACATCACTGCCCGCTGCGCATGTCTGTGGTGACGCTGACGAGAAATGGATATTTCGGTTGCCCTTATTTTAATGTCACCGCATCTTATATAGATGTGTGTGCGTGGGTGGGGGGGTGCAGAACATGCTGCGTGCGAAACTGCACAGAAATAAAGCGATTCCAGTAATATAGGACACACAGAGTACAATACTGTTTTTTTGGGACAATGAAACTTTGAGGAAGGTGTATACGACATTACAAGGACGCATTTGAGCTTCGTCGCGTATCGCCATGCAACAAAACTACGCTAACGGCCACACTTAAGTTTAGGAAAAACATCCCGGTTGGGCTTAAAATAAGTACGTAAACTAAGTCAAATATGTACGTAATCAACGTAACATCAGTACGGAAAACAGGTCTCAAACATCACAAGTATATGTATAGAGTGATTTGTGTTTTCTAGCACATATCTTTGATTATTAGTGAAAGTAATGATCATGTGGTCTGTCTTTGGGCTCAGGGAAAGAAAAGGATAAATACTTTTTGACCTTCTGCTGCTCTCTGTCGTTCTATTGTGACGGCCGGTCGAGGACGGAGGCGAATCCAAGATATATAAACACAAGCTGTGCCGAGCAAACATTCCTGGTGACATATGGAGAGGAGAAAGCACGAGCACAAACCGAGAGGACAGACCGAACGTCTGGATCTGACCCCCGGCTCGCTGGGATGATGCGGCCGATGAGGATGCATTTTAGCTTTTTTGCGCAACGCGACAAAACTACGGTAACAGCCACAGTTATGTTTAGGCAACAAAACCACTTAGTTAAGTTTAGGAAAAACATCATGGTTGGGCTTATAATAAGTATGTAAACTAAGTAAAATATGTACGGAATCAACGTAACATCAGTACGGAAAACAGGTGTCAAACGTCACCAGTCTCCTGCTTGGAAGTAGGGGTGGCAGATCGATCCGAAAATATCGATGCTACCGATACCTACGTCTCGTTTTAAAGATCGTCAACAGGATCGATACAAAAAAAGGATCAGTTTCTCTCTTCTACACTCATCTGTGTTTCAACAAAGAGTGGAACTGTCTGTGCAGACAATGTTCTGTTGAACCGTTTGCTTCTCACTGCTGTTGTGATGTTGTGTACATTCAAACAACAAACGTGTCATGCATGCACATCGGCACACTCAGCGGCACGCACAGCGAGCGGGCACGGCGCACTCAGCAAGCAGCACGCACCCTGACTAGTTACTCCGTTGGACACATGATGGCTGAAGAAAGAGGAGCATGTTTGGAATGATTTCACAGCTGTGAATGTTGGTTGAGGGCAGTCTGAGCTAAAAGGTTCATTATTCTCAACAAGTAAATGTTTGCACTGTTTATTAAAAATATATATATTCATATATTATATTCATATTTGCACATTCAATTTACAATAACAAAAAAAAACAACATATTTGTTATTTGCCTTTAAAAAGCATCCTGTATTTAACATGCATGTGATTAGTAATTAACAGTGGGTAAGTATCGTATCGATATCTGTGATTCTGGCCCCGTATTACTAAATTTTGCTGCATCGCCCGCCCCTACTTGAAAGTCCTGTGTTTGTTGGACGCATCCACCTCCGCTCCCGCCTCCATTAGCGGTGTTTTCCCCCTTTTATTCCACATCTTTACATTGTAGTCAGTACAGGCTACATGGCGTGAAAATGACACGCCTAAAGCAAGAAAGGCGTGAGGAATACGTCCGGAAACAACGCAACAGAAACATGGAAAATACCTCCCAAAAAAAAAAAAACGTCACTAACGTAACTTTAAAATAACTCAACACACATCGGGACACGATCACCGGCCTCCTGGTTCAAAGGCCTGAGTGTGTTGATGGGTCGGGTATAAGGGTCGAGTTCAGAGGGATGAAAAGGAATCGATTGGATGAGGATGAACGACGCTGAACGGGGTCGTGGTGCGGCTGGAGCGTCTGCAAGAGCTTCATGAGATCTGAGACAGACAAATGGGAGTGAAGAGGGAGAGAGACGCCTATATAGGTCTGCACAGGTGATTGAGTTAGTGAGGCACAGGTGGTGGAAGTAACGAGACACAGGTGGTTGAGTTAGTGACTGAGAGAGGCGTGGCCTGCTTAGATCTAACTGTGCTTTATACCAAACAGGACACAGATGTGTTACTTGTTCCTTTGTGCGCTCACTTTACATTTGTATTATTGTTCTCTCACTTCTCTATTTCATCACCTTGTTTCCTCCTCCATCATAAAGCCGCCTCTGTCTCGTCCTGGCAGAGATAAAAGGTTTCATTTTTTAAAAGGTAACACCAGACAGAGAGAGAGAGAGAGAGAGAGAGAGATGGAGCTCCGTCAGTCTGACTTTAAAAAAGAATCAGCTAGTTTCCCGTCATGATCTGTTTAAGAGCAAGATGTAAAAACAAGCTGAGCACACATCATGATTAAAGCTGATGATAACCCCACATGAAGTAGAAGTGCTGTATGTGAGCCAGCTGGATTAATAAGAGAGAGACTTCCACACAATGAGAAACTGCAGAAAGGATGTCGTCTACTCTCCTTTGCACTGAAAGTTTCAGATCAGAGCTTTTGATTCGCGGATGTTGAGGTTGGACACGGTGTGTTTTGTAGGTTAACGAAACACCACAAACAGGAAGAGAACAATGTGTTCTCCAACATGTCCAAGCTCCATTTAAGAGATTATTCATCACTTCTCTGATTCAAATCGATTCGTTTAGTTCAGTTCAAAGATTCATAGTCAATCAATCTTTGTATGTTGTTCACTTTTGATCTAAGCTAAGCAATCACATCTGTTATCATTTTCTACTTCTCTCTTGATTTATTCCCTCAGTAAACATTGTAAACATGAGTTTATGGTCTCAATCTCTAGTTTCAAGTCTTCTTCAATACAGCATGATGTTCATTTAGTAAATGATGGTCTTATTTAGAGTCAGATAGACCATAAAGCAGAGGATGCTTTAGGGCGGGGCTACCTGGTGATTGACAGGTCGCTACCACGGCGTTGTCTGGTCTGGGAGTTACAACTTTAACCCTTTAATCACAGCGTGTTTTCACTCCATGAAAGTTAATAAAAACAATTTTGGTTGCCTAAAAATGTCTTATTCAGCGTTTAGTTGTACTTAGCTTCACCCTCTTTGTCTCTTCTGGTTGCAAAAAAACAAGAGGGCGACGGCCAAAATGCCGAACTTGAGGCTTCAAAGCGGCAGTCCACAAACCAACGGGTGACGTCACGGTGACTACGTCCACTCCTTATATACAGTCCATGGTTTGTTCATAATACGTAATGAGCACCTCTATCAGAGTTAGACAAGTATATCACTGTCAATACATCCTGTCATTCAGCTTCACACATGCAGCTTTTTATGTTACGAAGATGCAATTTTAACACTAACCCCGGATTCACAGTTTAGATTTTCAGCGAAGCGCTGTTCGCGTCCTTGTGGCGCCCCTGTAAATCAATTTGGCTGTTTACACAGGCTGCGACGAGCCACGGTGCTCCGTGGCCGGCTCGCGGTCTTCATAGTTTTGGCGTCTAATCTATTTTCTCTTTGTGCCGCGAGCAAATCTGTCAAGAAAACACACTGATAATCTACTATGAACAATATAAACGATATATCAGATGTGCTGTAAACGATCTCTGCTCTTTGTGACTGCGTGTTTTAAATTATCCACATATTTGTCAGTTGTGTCTCAACAGAGAGCGAGAGGGACGAGCAGACACACACATTCACACCACGTGGTGCTTCCGATCCCGATGTGAACCCACCGTACGGGGGTGATGTGTGACGGAGGAGTTGATGTCACAAAGACATTAAACCAGTTGCTCGGGCTGATTCCTGTTCGGTGAATCACAATGAGAAAGAAAAATATATAAAGAACTATGAAACTAAGAAAAGAAAACTAAAAGTCTCATTAAATGTGTGAAAGGACCGACGTAGGGACAAATCCTCAATAGACCAGAATGCACTGCAGCTCTCTCTCTTTTTCCCCTTTGTCATCACTATCACTCTCTCTCATGTGGAACCAACATCCCAACAGGGTTATATCTGTTCTCTGAAATGTAGGAAAGAGCCATCGAAGCAGAGATAAAGCAGATAAACAACAAACTGCAAACACTTCGTCACCCAAAAACGAGAATCCCTGGAATGTATTTAGCATCACAGATAACAACACCGGAGAATGGATGCACTCAGTCACCCTCAATCACCTTAAACTGTGTTAATCTGCCTTTCCGGTCCTGACTAGACTACAGTTACTGTACGTGGGAAACTGAATATCTGTGACTGTCATATATATTTATATCTTAACTTACAGTCTGTTCCTCTTGAACTCTCTGCAGCCACGGAGGCAGTTTGTGCATGAGCATTAAGATCAGTATCTGGCATGCAGAGCACATGAACATGAACATGAGAACACAAACACTAAAGACGTATGAGACGCTGCACTGAACAATCTATTCCTTGTACGTAGAGAACACCTTCTCCGTCTAACTTTACCTATCATTGCATCCCATTACGTGTGTCTTCAGGGCGGTGGCCATGTTTGTGTGAGTCTTATATTTAGGCTGCAGCAGTCGGCCTCTCATTCACGGCCGGCTGCGTAACAGAAGTGGTTTTAGAGGAACTTAATGAGCAGGGCTTGTTAACGAGAGGGTGGAGCAGCCCTCTCACAAACAAACAGGTTGTGAAGTGGTGCTGTGGACGAGTGGGAGGAGTGGGAGGAGGTTAGCAGACGACCGGGAGAGCCTCTCCACGTCCACGTCAGTGAGTGTTTGTTCCTGTGGAGGGATGAATGTTACCCTCTCAGAGTTCAGCTTCTTCATGAGTGAGTGTGTCTCTCTCTCTCTCTCTCTCTCTGTGTGTGTGTAGTCATATGTGAGGTGAGGTGAGGTGAAGGGGATTTCCTCCTAAACACAGGCCTCTTCCGGAGAAGTTGTGGTTCTCTGTAACGGCGTTGTGGCTGTATGAACTCCTAAAGAAGAAGAATGAGAACATTGTATGTATGAAGGTGTTGAACAACAACCAGCCTTCAGCGGCACCTTTAGGAGAATGTGTTGAATTCTTCCTGATGTTTGTCTTAAAAACATTCACAACTATTACGCAGTTATTGGTAACTTGTAAAAAAAGAGAGATAGTCAGTAGATAGACAAGTCGTAACTTTACGAGAAAAAAAGTCGTAATATTACGAGAATAAAGTCATTTGACATAAAAGAGACAAAACGCACACTAAACTGACTCATAGCATTATTTTATTTTGATATAGATATTGTGATAATATTGTTATCGTGAATTCTTTTGGTGTGAATATCTGATATCGTGACAGCCCTACTGTATAAGTAAGTAAACTTTATTCAGCATTTTCAAAACAGAAGTTACAAAAAGTTTTACAGAAGGTAGAAAAGAGATATACTGAAATTAAGTTATAATATGTAGATGCCAAAGAAAACAAGTAACTATTAAGAGTCTTATTTAAACTCTGTAGTGATTCGGCCTCGTGGGGGTTGATGTGTATTTGTTGTTGTTTCTCCTCGGCTTTGAAACAAACACCTTTATGACCTGAAGCAAACATGAACTAACTCCAACCTGGACCAGAACCGACACCAACTTTAACCACAGTTAACTTACCATAAACATAACTACGTCGTTATGGCAATATGTGTAGATATTTTATGAATAAGAATGTCTTGAATTATGTTTTGGATGTAATAATTTGCTCTGAAGGGCCGCTGAAAAAGAATGAAATCACAATCCCTTCAGATATTTGGTGGTTTATTAAACCGCCGTTTGTCCCCCGCTGTAAGCGGAGCAGAGCAGCGTCTTTGTGCAGCGGGCGCCGCTCTGTGTGGCGGAGGACGGTCAAGCTTGTGATGACTGTTTACTCAGCCCCACTCCGACCGAACACTGCCACTATTCATCCCACGCCAACGCACGCTGAGAGTGGAAAACTGGACACACACGTTCAGTGTCCCACAAGGTCAGATATCTGTGAGGTTCACAGTAAACGGTCACGTACATGGTCTTCTTATGGAGGGTAGTTTTAATATTTACTCATCTTGATGCACAGTGGAAATATATTTATACATAATGTAAGTGTTTTCTCCACCAGAAATGCACATTTCTGTAGCATTGTTTGAGTTATTGACTTGTGTGTATGAAGCCTATATTCATACCTCAACCCTTTCAGGTGCATGCTGGGAAACGCTCTATCCTACCAGTGACCCTCAACAGGTAGAAACACACACAAAGGAGAGTCTGTATACCTGAGAGGATGTGGAGGGAAAGTTCAGTGAACTCTGAGAGAAACGTGTTTCTGAGAACTTCACGAGTCCAAACCAAAACACCAGAAACTACAGCGAGAGAGAGGAAAGAAAACAACTGTAAAACCACTAAACCACGACTTTAAATATGTTAACTAAAACAGTTAAAACTGAACATTTATTTATGATCATTTCTCAGAATGTTAATTAGGTTTTCACATACAAGGAATTTTCTTTGGTGTATCAGTGCATAACATAAACATAGTAAGATAAAAAAAAAGATAAGAAAAAGAAAATTGAAAAATATAGAAGAAAAATACAATAAAAATATAAAAAATACTATAAAACATATATGCAGGAAAACTAATATAGAATAGAAGAAAAATACAATAAAAATATTAAAATAATACGATACAAATATGTACAAGAAACATAAATATAGAATAGAGGAAAAATATGAAAAATGCTATGAAAATATGTACAACATGATGATGAATAGAAGAAGAATAAAATAAAAACATTAGAAATTGTATAAAGTATGTACAAGAAACATGAATATAGAATAAAGGAAAAATACGATAAAATTGAATAACAGTATAAAATATGTACAAGAAATATAAATATAGAATAGAAAAAAAATATTAAAATAATATTTTAAAAATGTGTACAAGAAACATAAATATAGAATACAAGAAAAATACAATATAATATTAAAATAATAGTATAAAAATATGTACAAGAAACATAAATATAAAATAGAAGAATAATAAAATACAAATATAAGAAATTGTATAAAATATGTACAAGACATATAAATATAGAATGGAGGACCAATGCGATAAAAATATGAAAAAATACTATAAACTATATGAACAAAAAACAAATATAGAATAGAAGAAAAATGCAATAAAAATATGAGGAAATGCTATGAAAATATGTAAAAGAAACATAAATATGGAATAGAAAAATAATAAAATAAAAATATAAGAAATTGTGTAAAATAAGTACAAGACATATAAATATAGAATAGAAGAAAAATACAATAAAATATTAAAATAATACTATAAAAATATATACAAGAAACATAAATATAGAATAGAAGAAAAACTGTTAAAATTTTAAAATTTACAAAAAAATAAAAAACAATATGTAAAAGATACATAAATATAAAGTAGAAGAAAAACATGATAAAATATGAAGTAAATACTATATATTAGATTACATCCAGAGTAAAGGAGGTTTCATGTATATTTAATAGACACACAGGTAGTGTAACAGAATCAGTGCAACAGCTTCACCGTGTGGATGGATGTTGTGTTGCATGATCTGCAACGCTGTTGAGCCTTTTTTAAGGTCAAAGTCTTGAGCTGATAGTAAATCTGTGGTACCTCTAGAATAATACTACGGCACTACATTTTAAAATTTGCATGTTTTTATTATTCTTTATGGCACCAAGAATCCAAAAATATTAAATAAAAATGGTGAATTTGAAGGAAATAAAAGAGGTGCTGGCTCTTTGTAGAGAAAGCTGCACTCTCTGATCCAAACTCTGATCCATCACTTTTTAAAGTTTTGACACATTTTTTCTTCCTCCGGGTAAAAGCTAGTGATAATCTGTCCGGCATACTGTACATGAAGGACATAATAATGTATTAACCTGGAAATAGAGTCCATAGAAACGTCATTGATAGTAGAACAGAAGAAAGATATTCAACATTAATAATAAAAAAATGTAGGATAAAAAAGTCTGAAAAAAAAAATCTGAAAAATGTCAGAAACAAAAGTCTGAAAAAAAAGATCTGAAAAATGTCAGAAACAAAAGTCTGAAAAAAAAGATCTGAAAAATGTCCGGAAAAAAAATCTGAAAAAAAGATCTGAAAAATGTGCGAAACAAATGATCTGAAAAATGTCAGAAAAAAAAGTCGGAAAAAAAAGATCGGAAAAAAGTCGGAAAAAATTTTTTATAAAAAAGATCTGAAAAATGTCCGAAACAAAAGATCTGAAATGACGGACAAAAAAATCTGAAAAAAAATATCTAAAAAAAGTCTGAAAAAAAATATCTGAAAAAAGTCTGAAAAAAAATATCAAAAAAAATATCTGAAAAATATCCGAAAAAAAGGTCTGGAAAAAAAATATCTGAAAAATGTGCGAAACATAAGATCTGAAAAAAGTCTGAAATAAAAATAAATGAAAAAAAATATCTGAAAAATGTGCGAAACAAAAGTCTGAAAAAAAGGTCTAAAAAAAGTCTGAAAAAAAATCTGAAAAAAAATATCTGAAAAATATCAGAAAAAAAAGTCTGAAAAAAAATATCTGAAAAATGTCGGACAAAAAAATCTGAAAAAGAATATCTGAAAAATGTGCGAAACAAAAGATCTGAAAAATGTCAGAAAAAAAGGTCTGTAAAAAAAAGTCTGAAAAAAAAGATCTAAAAAAAGTCTGAAAAAAAATATCTGAAAAATGTCAGAAAAAAATATCTGAAAAATGTGTGAAAAAAAATATCTGACAAATGTCCGAAAAAAAAGGTCTGGAAAAAAATATCTGAAAAAAGTCTGAAAAAAAAAAAAAATGAAAAAAAGAACTGAAAAATGTCAGAAAAAAAATATCTGAAAAATGTCAGAAACAAAAGTCTGAAATAAAATATCTAAAAAATGTCGTACAAAAAAATCTGAAAAAAAATATCTAAAAAATGTGCGAAACACAAGATCTGAAAAATGTCAGAAAAAAAAATCAAAAAAAAAAAGATCTGAAAAATGTCAGAAAAAAAAGTCTGAAAAAAAATATCTGAAAAATGTCCGAAAAAAAAGTCTGAAAAAAAATATCTGAAAAAAGTCAGAAAGAAAAAATCTGAAAAAAATATCTGAAAAATGTGCGAAACAAATGATCTGAAATGTCGGACAAAAGAATCTGAAAAAAAATATCTGAAAAATCTCAGAAAAAAAAGTCTGAAAAAAAAGATTTGAAAAATGTGCAAAACAAAAAAAAGGTCTGTAAAAAAAAGTCTGAAAAAAAATATCTGAAAAAAGTCTGAAAAACAATATCAAAAAAAATATCTGAAAAATATCAGAAAAAAAAGTCTGGAAAAAAATATCTGAAAAAATGTCAGAAACAAAAGTCTGAAAAAAAAAAAAATGAAAAAAAGAAATGAAAAATGTCAGAAAAAAAATATCTGAAAAATTTCAGAAACAAAAGTCTGAAATAAAATATCTAAAAAATGTCGTACAAAAAAATCTGAAAAAAAATATCTGAAAAATGTGCGAAACAAAAGATCTGAAAAATGTCAGAAAAAAAGGTCTGTAAAAAAAAGTCTGAAAAAAAAGATCTAAAAAAAGTCTGAAAAAAAATATCTGAAAAATGTCAGAAAAAAATATCTGAAAAATGTGTGAAAAAAAATATCTGACAAATGTCCGAAAAAAAAGGTCTGGAAAAAAATATCTGAAAAAAGTCTGAAAAAAAAAAATGAAAAAAAGAACTGAAAAATGTCAGAAAAAAAATATCTGAAAAATGTCCGAAAAAAAAGTCTGAAAAAAAAGATTTGAAAAATGTGCAAAACAAAAAAAAGGTCTGTAAAAAAAAGTCTGAAAAAAAATATCTGAAAAAAGTCTGAAAAAAAATATCAAAAAAAATATCTGAAAAATATCAGAAAAAAAGTCTGGAAAAAAATATCTGAAAAAATGTCAGAAACAAAAGTCTGAAAAAAAAAAAATGAAAAAAAGAAATGAAAAATGTCAGAAAAAAAATATCTGAAAAATTTCAGAAACAAAAGTCTGAAATAAAATATCTAAAAAATGTCGTACAAAAAAATCTGAAAAAAAATATCTGAAAAATGTGCGAAACACAAGATCTGAAAAATGTCAGAAAAAAAAATCAAAAAAAAAAAATATCTGAAAAATGTCAGAAAAAAAGTCTGAAAAAAAAGTCTGAAAAAAAATATCTGAAAAAAGTGTGAAAAAAAATCTCAAAAAAAATATCTGAAAAATATCAGAAAAAAAAGTCTGAAAAAAAATATCTGAAAAAAGTCTGAAAAAAAAAATGAAAAAAAGAACTGAAAAATGTCAGAAAAAAAAATATCTGAAAAATGTCAGAAACAAAAGTCTGAAAAAAAAGATCTAAAAAAAGTCTGAAAAAAAAATCTGAAAAATATCAGAAAAAAAAGTCTGAAAAAAAATATCTGAAAAATGTCAGACAAAAAAATCTGAAAAAACATATCTGAAAAATGTGCGAAACAAAAGATCTGAAAAATGTCAGAAAAAAAATATCTGAAAATGTGCGAAAAAAAATATCTGAAAAATGTCCGAAAAAAAGGTCTGGAAAAAAATATCTGAAAAAAGTCTGAAAAAAAAAAAATTAAAAAAAGAACTGAAAAATGTCAGAAAAAAAATATCTGAAAAATGTCAGAAACAAAAGTCTGAAAAAAAATATCTAAAAAATGTCGTACAAAAAAATCTGAAAAAAAATATCTGAAAAATCTCAGAAAAAAAAGTCTGATAAAAAAGATTTGAAAAATGTGCAAAACAAAAAAAAGGTCTGTAAAAAAAAGTCTGAAAAAAAATATCTAAAAAAAGTCTGAAAAAAAATATCTGAAAAAAGTCTGAAAAAAAATCTCAAAAAAAATATCTGAAAAATATCAGAAAAAAAAGTCTGGAAAAAAATATCTGAAAAATGTCAGAAAAAAAAGTCTGAAAAAAAATATCTGAAAAAAGTCTGAAAAAAAAAAATGAAAAAACGAACTGAAAAATGTCAGAAAAAAAAAGATCTGAAAAATGTCAGAAACAAAAGTCTGAAAAAAAATATCTAAAAAAGGTCTGGAAAAAAAAGTCTGAAAAAAAAGATCTGAAAAAAGTCAGGAAAAAAAGTCTGAAAAATGGGATCTGAAAAATGTCCGAAAAAAAGTTTGGAAAAAAAAGTCTGAAAAATGTCCGAAAAAATAGTCTGAAAATGTCCACAATGCACATACTGTACAGTAATTAGATTATCTGAGTTATGAGTGCAGCTTCCCCCTCCAACTACTGTGGTATCTTTATACCGAAAAAAAGGTCTGGGAAAAAAATATCTGAAAAAAGTCTGAAAAAAAAAATGAAAAAAAGAACTGAAAAATGTCAGAAACAAAAGTCTGAAAAAAAATATCTGAAAAAAGTCAGAAAGAAAAAATCTGAAAAAAAATATCTGAAAAATGTGCGAAACAAATGATCTGAAATGTCGGACAAAAGAATCTGAAAAAAAATATCTGAAAAATCTCAGAAAAAAAAGTCTGAAAAAAAAGAACTGAAAAAAGTCTGAAAAAAGAAAATGAAAAAAAGAACTGAAAAATGTCAGAAAAAAAATATCTGAAAAATGTCGGACGATAAAATCTGAAAAAAAATATCTGAAAAATGTACGAAACAAAAGATCTGAAAAATGTCAGAAAACAAATATCTGAAAAATGTGCGAAAACAAATATCTGAAAAAGGTCTGGAAAAAAAATATCTGAAAAATGTCAGAAACAAAAGTCTGAAAAAAAATATCTAAAAAATGTCGTACAAAAAAATCTGAAAAAAAATATCTGAAAAATGTGCGAAACACAAGATCTGAAAAATGTCAGAAAAAAAAATAAAAAAAAAAAAGATCTGAAAAATGTCAGAAAAAAAAGTCAGAAAAAAAAGATCTTAAAAAAGTCAGAAAAAAAATATCAAAAAAAGATCTGAAAAATATCAGAAAAAAAAGTCTGAAAAAAAAGATCTGAAAAATGTCAGAAAAAAAAGTCTGAAAAAAACGATCTGAAAAATGTCAGAAAAAAAAGTCTGAAAAAAGGGATCTGAAAAATGTCCGAAAAAAAGTTTGGAAAAAAAAGTCTGAAAAATGTCCGAAAAAATAGTCTGAAAATGTCCACAATGCACATACTGTACAGTAATTAGATTATCTGAGTTATGAGTGCAGCTTTCCCCTCCAACTACTGTGGTATCTTTATAACATTCCTACATAATTATATAATGCCTCAAGGTTAATGTCTTAAAAGTATAAGAAAGATAGTTTTCAAGCTCAAATACAGGATAATTTCACCCTTTAAAGTTACTACAAATCCTTCAAATCAAACAACCTGACAAGGAAAGGTCCCTTTTCTGCTGTGATGAGGGTCACATGTAGATATTTCTTGATTTTAAAAGGGACATATGATGAAAAACTCACTTTTTTAGTGCTTGTGCACATATATTTGGGTATCTGGAGTTCATACCAACCTTCAAACTTTGAAATAAAACAACCCAGTTTTTTGTGGGCTGTCTGGATCAGAAAACAAGTGATTCAACATATCATTCAGATTTGTCTCCCCTTCTGATGTCACATGCAGGCTTATTAAAGGTGCACCATATATTATATTAAATCTGAACCTGTAAATGAGCCTGATATGTCCCCTTTAAAAGCTGCCCTAAACTGTTCGCTATGTAAAGACTGTGATACATCACCCCCGTCTCTTCTCTCCTGCTGTCTGAGGCTCTTATAGGTAGATGGACGGGAGAGGAGATGGAGGGAGACAGGAGACAGATGGAGGAGAGGTGTTGTGTAGCATGAGTACTGACAGTGATGAGAAGTAAACCAATTAACTGTGTTGGCTCGGGTTTGTGTCCTACTCCTCCTCTTCCTCCTCCTCCTCCTCCTCCTCCTCCTCTTCCTCCTCTTCCTACTTCTCCTCCTCTGTCTCCTCCTCTTCCTCCTCCAGCTTCATCTGTCAAATCCCCCAAAAACCTCACAGCTGACCTGAAGCCTGCTGGACCAGAGAGGTCAGCAGTGCAAGTGGACACTGATAAATAATCACTATGTTCTTACAGCAGTGGTGAACAGACAGGAGGGCACTTATAGCCTCCCTATCCACGACTCTACACTCCCTTTAGGTGCCCCTAACCGTAGCCCCGTAAACCGCAATCACACATCAGACATCACAATGGTTTTAAGACACAAATTAAGATTTTTTATCTTCATAAATAACTGTATTTATTATAATATAAATAAACAATTGGTCCTTGATATTGTTGGCTTAAAAGTGTTTAGTCAGTTTCACAGTTTACACTTTTATAACCAGATAATTGCGGCCGGGTAGATGACAAGGTGTGACAAAGAGAGTTACAGGGGTGAAAAGTGAATTTCTTTTCGTTCTTTCTTTCATTCTTTCTTTGTTCATTTGTTACTTCAATGCAGAAAATAAGGAAGGATGCCCACCGTCATTTTTTAAATTATATATTATTATTATCATTATTAGTAGTAATAATGATAATAATAATAACAATAATTTATTCATTATTATTAATATTTAATTCATATTTAATTTGTATTTAATTTTAATTTTATTTTTATTGAATTTTTTTAGAGGGCGACCAACACCCCCCAGAAGGTGGCGCCCCAGGCGACCGCTGATAACTGCCTATGATGCGTTAAGCCGGCCCTGCCTCCAGTAGGAAGACACACAAAACAACCCATTTAGAAGAGTTTACTTTGGTTTTGAGCCAATTTACAGTCTTCCTGGAAACCAGTTTATCCTCCACTGTAATCAAATTAAAAGAAAGCAAAAATAAATGCATCAGTATTCGCAGAAAACTTTGAAGGGTATTTAGTCTAGGGTATATCTATATTTGTACATGTTTGTACCTCTGCACGAGACTCTTTGACATGTGTGTTAGTGATATATGATTGGAACTAGAATACAGTCGGTGTATATTGAATTTAATATTTATTGTATTTATTTTTTGTGTGTCTACCTGCCCAGGTGTGGCAGATGGAAACTAGTAGTGACAACACATCTCTTGTTGTGTTTTTGTTCATCACCTCATCACCTAAAAGAGTCCATTATCCATGCATTCTGTGTTTCTTATGATTTATTTCTCCACAAACAAGCAAACGAAAGAAGGAAGAAATCATTGCTATCGCTGCCTCTCTGGTAAAAAAACATAGGCCCACCCAGGTGCATGCTGGTCCTACAGCATACCTGCCTTCCTACATATATTATAACCGCAGATGTCCACAGTGTTACCCAACTCACAAACAAAACAAAATACTAATAACGCAAAGACGAACAAGAACATATATTAAATTAAACAAACAACTAGCAAAAGACAATAAGAATAATCAATACTTATTATTAGTAAAACAAAAACTAAATACTGACAACAAATAAATAGCTCCTACATTTACCAATAAAGCTGTGTACTGCAGGTATTCATATTATGTCATATATATACTGTCATGTTGTCTGTTCACTTCCTCACCTTCACTCCTGCACACCTGTTAGCAGACCTCAACAGGTGCAGGATGCTGCAGGATGCTGCAGGATGCTGCTGTCTATCAGCACTCATGTTGTATTTAAGGAAGTTAATCTGTAAATCAGATTGGGAGCATCCCCACAGACATCTATCTGACTTTAAATCACGTCTTCAAGTGAAAAGCCACCGGACCATCTGGACCATCTGGCCCAATGACTGGTGATAAGAGGATAAAGCTTTCAGTCTGTGTGTCACTGAGGTTCTGCTAATCTTGCTCTGACTTCCACCGTGCTGTTTGTTTCAGCAGGTCAGTGTGCACACCGAGGAGACCGAGGAGGAGACGGAGGACAGGAAGCTCTGCTGCAGGCTGGTTGGAGACAGAGGACAGGAAGCTCTGCTGCAGGCCGGTTGGAGACGGAGGACAGGAAGCTCTGCTGCAGACCGAGTAGGAGACTGAGGACAGGGAGCTCTGCTGCAGGCCGGTTGGGAAGTTTCTGGAAGATGGCAGCGATGTACCGATCAACCTCTCTGGAAAACAAGGAGTTAATGGCTCTGTATGAAGAGGAGGGAGACCACTACTCTGTTATAGATGAGGACTGCACCAGTGAGGTGAGGCTTTAAAGATGCACCGTTGCTCAGCTTATTAAAGATAATAAACTACATTTAAAACCACCTGCACAATATGGAAAAGATCTATAGGACTCTTACAAGATGTGTACACATTCCAACTTAATGCAGCTGATCACTTTGAGAGTAATTATTAATCCAAGCAAGTGAAATCCCCTAGTTGAGCTCCTTCTGCTGTCTTAAACCAAGATCTTTGAAATGCAACCACAGTTGTTGCATGAAATAGATGCAATGCATGCACATACTAACCACATTATGACTTTTTGTTTAATTGCAGGTTGACATTTTTTTAAAGGTAGACATTAGTGTCTCCCATACTGAATTAATCCTTTTAAAACACCTCATTTGAGAAAAAAAAGTTAGACTGCAGTAAGACTTGTCTGATAGTCACTATGAAATGTTTACAGTCAGAATCAGAAGTCGGTTTATTGCCAAGTAGGTTTTCACTACAGAGCTGCAATTAATGATTATTGCTATTGTTAATTAATCTGTTGATTATTTTCTCGATTAATCGATTAGTTGTTTGGTCTTTAAAATGTCGATCAGTGTTTCCCTAAAGACCAAGATGACGTCCTCAAATGTCTTGTTTTGTCCACAACTCAAAGATAATCAGTTTACTGTCATAGAGGAGGAAAGAAACCAGAAAACATTCACATCTAAGAAGCTGCAATCAGAGAATTTAGACTTTTATTTCTTAAAAGACTACTCAAACCGATTAATCGATTATCAAAATAGTTGGCGATCAATTAAATGTATGCAAATCATAATATGTACATTCACATTGCAATAAAGATGGAAATCCCCTAGTTGAGCTCCTTCTGTTAACACCACATCCTCACCCCGGGTCTTTAGCTTTGAAATGCAACCACAGTTGTTGCATGAAATAGATGCAGCGCCACATAATAACCACATAATAACCACATAATAACCACATAATAACCACATAATAACCACATATGACTTTTTTTAAAAGGTCTCCCATACTTACTCAGTCCTTTACAGCACTTTATTTGAGAAAAAAATGTTAGAATACAGTAAGACCTATGCACTTATTGGTGCATAAACATAGTAAAATATATATATAAAATAAAATTGAAAATAAAAGCATTGCAAAAATCAAGAAACATAAGAAAAAAACAATAAAAATATGAAAAGAAATACTTAAAAAAAGATATACAATATGTCTAAGCTGTGTTTAGAAGTGATAGTTTTGTGCAGAAATTTGTCCAAGAAATGTACCACAAATATTTGAGATAATTACACTAGTAATAAAACAACAAAGAGTTATACATTCCATTATAGTTTATTATGTTGATGACACGTTTACAACTTCCCACCTTCCAGGAGTATGACCTGGGTTCAGAGGGCAGCGAGGAGGGAAAAGGCTGCAGAAGCGTCCGCAGGTCTCTGTCTCTGGAGATCTACGGCCTGCAGAGGGAGCAGCACGTCTACTTCTCCAACCAGGAGTACTACCTGAGGCTGGAGGAGCTGAAGAGCGCTCACCTGAGGAACATGGCCGAGCTGGAGAGGATGTACATCAGCCAGGCGGGAGAGAGAGAGAGGCACAGGGAGGAGGAAGATGAGGGAGGTCTGGGAGGAAGACTGAACAGAGAGGACCGGCTGTCCATCAGGTTGGATACATCAATCCATTTAATTGGTCACATCTCTTCTAATAAACACCATCACTAACCTGACTCAAGGTCACAGACCTCGCTGTGACCTCACCTGAATCTAATGAGTCTACAGTTAAATAGACTTCCATGGCTTCCCACAGCGCCCCTCAGTGGTTAAAACCTAGACATCAATAGTTACACTCATATAGACCTCCTGGTTTATCAGCAACCTGCGTCTCTTCAGCTCCTCTCCAGCGGCTCCCTGTGGATTTATAAACATGGAAATGAATAACTGTTTTTTTGTTTACATTTTCATTTTTATTTATCATTGTTGTAGGTCTATGGTACGACGGAGTATTAGGGCCACATCGAGGAAAAAAAAGAGAATAATGTTATAGGTTTAAGAGTTATGACTTTATTCTCGTAATATTATGACTTTGTTCACGTAATATTGACACTTTTTTCTAGTAAAGTTATGACTTTATTCTTATAACATTATGACTTTATTCTCATTATACTACGACTTTTTTTCTCGTAAAGTTCTGACTTTATTCTCGTAATATTATGACTTTGTTCTCGTAATATTACGACTTTTTTCTTGTAATATTATGACTTTATTCTTGTTATATTACGACTTTTTTTCTCGTAAAGTTATGACATTATTCTTATAATATGATGACTTTATTCTTGTTATATTGCAACTTTTTTTCTCGTAATATTACCACTTTTTTCTCGTAAAGTTATGACTTTATTCTCGTAACATTATGACTTTTTTTCTCGTAAAGTTATGACTTTATTCTCGTAATATTACCACTTTTATTCTTGTAATATTCTGGCTTTATTCTGTAAATCTCAGATGTTTTTTTCCTCAATGTGGCCCTAATACTCCGTCGTATATTTGCACTCGGGCCCTCACTGCATTAGACTTATATACTATATCCAGTTAATATACAATACAACATACAGTTATAAAGCATAAAACAGGTACATTTTAAGATTATTTTAGTGAAAAAATTGTTTTTTTTAAGGAAAAAAACACAACACCATGCATAATTCTGATCTTTATTGTTATCTTTGTACAGTCGACTTGTGCACCAATACTTCTGTGCAGATCAGACATAATATCGTAGTACTTTTCATGCATGTGTTGCTCAAACAGATGTAGGTCAGATGCATGTGACTGTGTGATATATTATTTTAGAGGGTTAAAGTGTGTCTGTGTTGGCAGGAAAGTGAATGTCTCCTCCTCCCTGACATATAATCTCTGCACCCTGCAGTAGTGGCCCTGCCAGGAAACTCCAGAGGATCAACTCCCAGGAGGAGCTGGACTTCCACGACACATCGAGCGGTTCGGACCAATGGGAACTCTTTGGAGCGGACAGCGTGGGGGAACTAGAGCTGGACAATCCGAGGAGGACTCCCGGACAGGACCGAACCTTTGGGAGGTCGGTGAAGTAGACAGTGAGAAGCCCAGATGAGGAGGCAGAGAGGAAGATTTCTAGCTGCTTTGTTGTCAGTTCAGATGAGTTGTCACATTTCACTCTTCTCTATATTTCCTCCCAGAGACTTCCTGCTGATCTCAGAAGAAACGACGACCCAGAAGCAGTTTCAGTTCCAACCCAAGGCCTCCTGTCCGAAACCACAGGGAAGATGGTCCTGTCAAACTGGGGTCAGGGTGAGGTCAAACTTCAAGGTCACCGTGCCCAAACCCTTCCAGATGATGCTGAGGGAGGAGGAGAGGAAGAGGCACAAGGTGCGGACTCGCTCGGAGATCGAGCTGGAGAACACGCTGCTGAGACGGGAGCTGGAGGAGCTCCAAGAATGCCAGAAAAAGTTCCGGGCGTTGCCGGCGCCGGCGCACATACATCTACCTCTCTACGAAATCATCAGCCGGCGCCCTGGTCAGCGGTCCAACAGGAGCAGAAGTAGCAGCAACAACAACAACAACAACAACAACAACAACAACAACAACAACCGGGCCACCAGAAGTAACCAGACCTCTGCTGCTGCTGCTGCTCCACCACAGCCTTTCCACTTCCTGGAGAGAGAGAGGAGGAAGAGGGAGGCGAAGATTGTGGCAGAGCTGGGGAACCTGGGACCCAAAGAGGAACGACCGGCATTCAAGGCTCGGCCCATGCCCAGCTCGGTGTACGGAACCAAACACAGAGAAAACACCACGAGGCGCCAGTTTCTAAGCATGTGCAGGCTGGAGAGGGAAGCCACGGAGGGCCAGAGTGATCCAAACTCAGACCTGGAGCCGGACACCTCCACTGACTCCCGTGGGCCCCGGAGACGTCCGTCCTCCAAGCCGGTGAAGAAGCAGATAGAGCTGTCCATTGAGATGGTGAAGGAGAGGGAGTGGTGCCACACTGACGCCTGCACCTACTGACCTCTGCAGCCAGGTGGCGCCGAGCCTCTGCTCTCTGACAACAGTGACTGCATCAGTGTGTTAGAGGTCATAAATCAAAGAAAACCAGTAGCTCCATCTAAACTGCTTTTTGTTGGTTAGTTTAATTCAGAAACTGAATTTATTGTATGTGTTGTTTTAATAATACATTTGTTATTTCTGAAGCTCTGAAACAGAACAAAACCTTTTCCCTTAAAGGGCCAAAACTGGAATTCAGTGGTGGGCCACGGGACAGAAGTAAACACCTACTAGGTACTAGGATCTCAAGTTCCTCTAAGTATTTTACCTTTTACATACCCATAGTATAGCTTAAAACCCACATGCTGAATACAATTAGGCTCATTTCCAGTCATGCACAATTTTTGCATTTCCAAGACTGTTTAGGATCTGCAGCATGCAGAAATATTCAAATACACCATTATTAGAATAGGAGACAATAACACATTTATACTACCTTCATTATCATAAAGTGGGCATGTCTGTGAAGGGGAGACTCGTGGGTACCTATAGAACCCATTTACATTCACTGATCTGGAGGTCAGAGGTCAAGGGACCCCTTTGAAAATGGACATGACAGTTTTTCCTCGACAAAATGTAGCCTAACTTTGGAGCATTATTTAACCTCCTTCATGACAAGCTAGTGTGACATGGTTGGTACCGATTGATTCCATTGAGTCGCCTCACGTCGCGTTTGTTTTGGCCAAAAAGTTGCACTTGAACACACCACAAAGACGACGACCAACAGCCAACTACCATGTACGTTCTGCGCCTGCGTGACATTAAACAACTCTCCGCACCAGCAGTTCGCAGTAGTCCGTATTTGTCATTGAAAAAGGGAAACCAGAAGAGCGAGGACGGCGGATATACAAGCCGTTGTTATGATACGTACATGAAACAAAGCGGCGTCTGCCGACCATTTTCACACCACTCTCACTCACCACTTAGCTTCTTTCCAGATGTTCATGTCGCTGTGAAAATATCTGTGTGTTGGACCGATCAGAGGAGATGAAAAATGAAAAATGAAAAATGAGAAGAGTCTTCTGTGTTTTTCCTCTTGACTTTACTCAATGCTTTCCTTCCTTTCGTTTCTCCTCTCGTGTACTGAAGCTACCGCCAATCAGAGTGATTTCTGTCACCGACGAGCTCTGCCGCTGATTCAACATGCTGAATTGGTGGAAACACTTTCGACACGGGCAAACTTGAGCCGACGGACGCTCACCGACGGCCCCAAACTGTCCAATGGCCGACTGTCAGCTTGGTGTGTCAGGACCTTTACTCTAAAGCCTGCTGAGTCTGATACAGCCTCTGTGAGACAATAAAGTCGTCCAGGATCGCCGGCAATCCTGCAGGCCTTTTGATTTAAAAAAAACTAACATCTGGCCGGTCAAACCAAACCTGATGGCCCGCGGGCCCCACTTTGGGCAGCCCTGCTCTGAAAGGTAAATGGATATACAGCACATCTATCACCCTGGCTGACTCACTCACTCACAGATGGCACTGAGTGTTTAATGCCTAATCATCGGGTGTAAAGGACTCTGATATGTGGACAGGAGGACTGACACCACCACAGCCTCAAGTATTCACCGTTTCTCACCAAAACATACTGTATGTATCTAATTAAAGTGTTTAATGCTTTCTCTTCATCATGTAAAAGTGATTCTAGGGGAAAACTTGGAACCTCCATTGTTCATGTTTGGCAGCAGTAGTGGAGAAAAGAAAAGGTAAAGGGTAAACTATAAATGTCTGCAGCAGCTGTCTCACGCTGTCATTAAAAAAGGTGGATGACCTAAACGTCAGTTGCCCATATACAAGACTAGATACACAATACTAGAAGCAGGGAAACCAGATCTTATTGTTAAGACCAGTTTGAGGTGGACCCAGATGCAGACACGGGAGGCAGATGAAAGATGAACCGAGAGAAAGTTTGGAATGAGCACGGGGAAAAACTGGGCGGGGGAGTAAAAGCTGCATTCCCCGGCCCCAGTGTTTACTGAGAACAACTTCAGCTCAGCCACAGCGCTAACTGAGAACGAGCTCAGCGAGTAAAAGTCCCGCCCCCCCCCCACACACACTTCCAGTTCCTCTCCCATCGGCACATTTTCTCCCCTGACTGACTCACAGATGGCATTGAGTGTTTAATGCCTAATCATCGTGAGTAAAGGACTCCGATATGTGGACAGGAGGACTGACACCACCACAGCCTCAAGTATTCACCGTTTCTCACCAAAACATACTGTGTGTATCTAATTAAAGTGTTTAATGCTTTTTCTTCATCATAAAATATTTGCAAAGGTGATTCTTGGGAAAATTTGTCATTGTTTATGTCCTTGTTCGGTTGCTATGCATGGTGCAATATGTCTTGGCTCATTTGTTGTAAACTGGCAAGAGAACACATGAACAGTATTGTGGACAGGCAGGGCACAAGGAGCGAATCACACTATCCTCATCCAAGACAGACAGGGGGAGAAAACACAGGAGAAAAAGCAGGGAACACAGGGAACAGAGCGAAACACTGTGAGACACTGTGAGACACTGTGAGACACTGTGAGACACTGGGTTAAAACTGGGTCAGATATACAGCACCGTTACTGACTGCTACCAGCTGTATAGTGGAGAAAAGAAAAGGTAAAGGGTAAACTATAAATGTCTGCATTAGCTGTCTCACGCTGTTATTAAAAAGGTGAATAACCTAAACTTCAGTGTCCCATATACAAGACTAGATACACAATACTAGAACCAGGGAAACAATATTTTCTAGAATAATGCATCAAGTTGACAATGTGAAAGGGGACGGGAGACTTTGGTCAGTCGTTCCTATTGAGCGTTCCTATTGGCTGTGCTCCAGCTGGTGGGCGGTGCTTGGTATTTCCTCAACAGATCTCAACATGGCTGCCGGGTCACAAACTTTCTCATTTTCCAGCTAAACCGTGCACTACAAGATGATTCTGAGAACATGTGAGGAGAGAAATAGACATTACAGTAGTCCTGGGAAGACCCAGGACTAGGTGGAGAGATGATATCTCTACTCTGGCCTGGGAACGCCTCGGGATCCCCCAGTCAGAGCTGGTTAATGTGGCCCGGGAAAGAGAAGTTTGGGGTCCCCTGCTGGAGCTGTTGCCCCCCCGACCCGACCCCGGATAAGGGGTTAAAGGTGAGTGAGTGAATATTAGTTTATGCTAGAGGGGTGATTAGGAGGACACCGGAGGACACATATCTCATGCACTACTGTCAGGATATAGTGACCGTTTTATTAAAATAACTTTTTAAAATCATATTTGCTCTATTTCTACCCACTGCTGCTTTAATAGAGTACCGGTGTTTAATTGTGGATTATTATTGATATTTACTAATGAGCACACAGTTCTTAACCTTTTTCTGTCTAAAAATAAAAATATAAGTGACATTAATAATGACATGAAATGGCCATTATGAAAGAGAGAAGACTGTATGTAGAAAGAAAGCTGCTGACAGCAACAACAACAAATACAACAACAACAACAACAACAACAACAACAACAACAACAACAAATACAACAACAACAACAACAACAACAACAACAACAACAAATACAACAACAACAACAACAACACATGGGCGACACGCGGCAAATCAAATGGAAGCAGCAGTGGCTGTCTGGACTTCCTCCCCCATATATGGACAGGACATACACAGAGGAGTAGACATGCCCACACCTCCAGTCCCTTCCTTCTCTGAGTGGCGTGACTTACATCAGCCACGCCGAGGAGGTCAGAGGAGGAGAGAGGAAGAGGAGGGAGCTCAGCTTCCTTTAAGGTGGAGAGAGAGACTCGAGCTGCCAGTTGCAGTCAGGCTGCTGGAGGAGAAGCAGCTGTTTCACATAGAAGGCAGAGAGGTGAGAGAGCAGACAGGATGCAGCATGTGCCGGGTCTTCTGTGGGTTTCATCATGTAAGTAACATGACTTTTTATTAAATAACTAATATAACCTGCAGTCTGCATAGCATTATGTCAGTTTATAGCTGACTTGCATGAGCGTCTTGTTCATTGCATCATCAGGCTGATGTGGTTCATCACTCATCACGGGACAAAACAACCAGCAAACATTAAGTGATCTTTTGTTATAATACATGTCTGTATGCTTTGTTTAGTCTAGAGGATGAGATACTAGAAAGGTTATGGTGGATTGTGTTATTCATTTATTCATTCATTAAATAAATAAATAAACTCACAGGTGCAGTTTGAACTTAAAGGTTGGAGCTAAAGTCTATAGAGGGAATGTAATGTGAAGAGCTCAGAGAGGTCTGATGTATTGAGATGTGACCACGTGCGTCGGCGTGCTGCACAGTGCGCCGTTTGGAGCTGAACTTCGTTTTCTATGAAGTCCTGTCTCTCACTTTGAAAGCGCCACTATGGTCGAGGAACGGAAACACCTGACAGAGGAAGCAGCTGGCTGGAGGGAGATCACCTGAAGGTTTACTGAGGATGCTGGTGTTGGTCATTTCCAGTAAACATGGCAGTATAAAACCTGTGTTCAGATACAAGGAAACAGCAGATAGAAGATAGCAAGTACTACTAACCCATCTTTCTAGTGGTTACATCTCCAGTCTGATCTGGAGCTCACAGCTGATGGTTCCTGCTTTGTAGGTGCAGATTTAACAGAGAGAGTCTGATGTTATCAGGAGATAAGTAAATAAACAGACCACAAATCTGTCTTCTTATCTGGTTGCTTTCTTATTCTGTCAATGTGAAGACACAACAAGGTCGATATTATTCATCATTACAATAAATAGTTCTACGTTATTATAAAAAAAATGTAAGATGCATTTAGGGGGTTCAGTGAACCAACACAAACTGCTCCTGTTCTAGGCTGTGTGGAAAGGTGGATGCTTTTATTGTTGGTTAGGTTGTTTCTTTGAGACACACTGCAGAGTCCCTCCATACTGGAGTCCTGATAGTGAGGACAATGTGGGATATTAAATAAACAACAATCTCCGGAAATGTTTTATCAGTCAGTGGCTTGTGTGTGTGTGTGTGTGTGTGTGTGTGTGTGTAGAGAGAGATAGGTAAATTCAGGTCTGGCAGCAGCAGTGGGGGAATCCCACAGGGTGTGTCGGTATACTGTCATCTACGGACCAAGTGGCTCCACAGTGTGTCAGAGACCTACAGTGTGTTATAGGACTGTGCTAGTAGCCTGGTGTTATCAGGGGATTTACACCAGTTAACTACAATATCAACAACAGGCTCCTGAATGTAACATTGTGTCCCTGTCTTGTAGAGGCCCTGTATAACAAATCTGGTTTCAACACTTTTGTAATTTTAGTAAATATTGTGTTCACAGGGGACACATCCCTAAACTAGAGTGGCACTCGGAGAGCACAGACTCCCCCCCCCCCAGACACACACCCTCTTCCACAACCCCCCCTTCTCTGAGGGTGGAGTTACTCAGTCTAGCAGTTCGAAAGGTTGCTCAGGAGAGACAACACACACCAGACGAACACTGAGGAGTCAGGAGAGAGAGTCGGTTGGGTTAAAGAGAGGTGCGTCTCTGCAGACAGGATGCTGCATGTTGTGTTTCTTCTGTTGGTTTCATCATGTAAGTAACATGACTTTTTATTAAATAACTAATATAACCTGTAGTCTGCATAGCACTATGTCAGTTTATAGCTGACTTGCATGAGCGTCTTGTTCATCACAGGACAAAACAACCAGATAGATAGATAGATAGATAGAAACTTTAGTTTTTATGTTTTACATTAAGTTATCTCCTTCTCTTTTAGAGGCAGAATTTATAGGATGATCATTTCAATAATAACGATTAGGCATCTTTTACATCTCTGTATGCTATGTTTAGTCTAGAGGACCAGATACTGGAAACTTTATGGTGGATTGTGTTATTCATTCATTAAATAAATAGGTTCACAGGCGCAGTTTGAACTTTAAGGTTGGGGCTTCACACATAAAAAAAAAATCTAGACCTAGACCTGAACTTCTGGAGGACGTCCTGTTTCTAATAAATCCTGTTGCTCGCTTTGAAAGCACCACTATGGTCGAGGAACGGAAACACCTGACAGAGGAAGCAGCTGGCTGGAGGGAGATCACCTGAAGGTTTACTGAGGATGCTGGTGTTGGTCATTTCCAGTAAACATGGCAGTATAAAACCTGTGTTTATATACAAGGAAACAGCAGATAGAAGATAGCAAGTACTACTAACCCATCTTTCTAGTGGTTACATCTCCAGTCTGATCTGGAGCTCACAGCTGATGGTTCCTGCTTTGTAGGTGCAGATTTAACAGAGAGAGTCTGATGTTATCAGGAGATAAGTAAATAAACAGACCACAAATCTGTCTTCTTATCTGGTTGCTTTCTTATTCTGTCAATGTGAAGACACAACAAGGTCGATATTATTCATCATTACAATAAATAGTTCTACGTTATTATAAAAAAATGTAAGATGCATTTAGGGGGTTCAGTGAACCAACACAAACTGCTCCTGTTCTAGGCTGTGTGGAAAGGTGGATGCTTTTATTGTTGGTTAGGTTGTTTCTTTGAGACACACTGCAGAGTCCCTCCATACTGGAGTCCTGACAGTGAGGACAATGTGGGATATTAAATAAACAACAATCTCCGGAAATGTTTTATCAGTCAGTGGCTTGTGTGTGTGTGTGTGTGTGTGCGCGTGTGTGTGTGTGTGTGTGTGTGTGTGTGTGTGTGTGTGTGTGTGTGTGTGTGTGCGTGTGTGTGTGTGTGTGTGCTCAGCCTCAGAAAGTTGGCCACTCATGATATGAGAGAGTTCTTGGAGGAAGTGGTTACCGATGACAGCAGTGTAACACAACATGTGTGGTCACAGTGTTAATAATATAATTGTAGTTCATGCTTCTATTAATGCATTTGTCTTTCTTTTTCTTCCCCCAGGGGTCTTTTTAAAGCTCTGTGGTGCTCAGGACATTGAATGCACCGTCACTCAGGATGGAGGACGGACACGGTACAGTGTCCCGGAGTTCAAAGGCACCGACTGCTACTACAGTTGGTTCAACAATACCGTAAGTTAGACGAGACAGGATTGCTCATTTCAGTTCAGTATTTCTTTTTCTGACATCACACATGGTCTCTGTGTTAAATCAATCCCCGGGTAAATCTAATAAACCTCCGTCTTCACAGGAAACAACTTCCTGAATCTAAGAAAGTTGTTTCTTCCGTCTTCACAGGAAACAACTTCCTTAGATTTAGGCAATAAAACGACTCAGTTAGGTTTGTGAAAAGATCGTTGTTTGGCTTGAAATAACTCCGGTCGTGGCGTTACTTAAGTACGAAAGTTACGTGACAAATAAATGAACGTTGGCTTCTGGTTTCATACGGGACACCCATCCACCCCGACATCCTTTCTACGCGCCGTAGCTTGAGCGTGAGTCTGCTGCAGTAACACAGTCATACATTAACGTTACAGCAGCATCAGACTGTCGTCTCCAACTAAATCTCAGCCTACAGATCAAACAGTTGGTTATTAACACGTTGGTGATTTACAGCCTGGATAAGCGATATCCGGCCACGATCAACCTTCATTTATTAAGGTTTCGTGAACGTTCAGGTTCAGGCATGCAAGCTTGTCAAAATTACAATCCAAACACATGTCACATTGACATCGACAGGATCTTCAGTTTTCTATCCACCAAAAATGTGGCGCGACCTTGACATTTTGCGCCGGTCTGAAGAAAAGCAGGAACAGCACAGGTAACTAATAACATCAATGATAACATCTCATAACATTATTTATGTTATTAGTTAAAGATGTAAACATGTCTGACAGGTAGGTCCTGTTAAGATGAGGGTAGAGACATGTACCTGAAGGTCTTTATGAACTGTCAGTCTGAACTAGTTCATAAAGCCGTTGTGATTTTATTGTCTTCCACATGTCGACTTTAGAACGTGCTGGCAAATCAGAGAGAGCCCCCTGATGACCAGGTGTTGGAGCAAAGCAACCGCACTCTTCTGACCTCCAAGTGCTCAGAGCTGATCCGTTACTCTCGCAGCTGCATCTCTGAGGTATTAAACTATAAAAACTGTACTGCACACATGAAATATTTAATGCAGAGATACTGGAAGTAAACTGCTCCAGCCTGAATGATGTTGGTTATGAGTGATGAGAAGATTTAAGAATTGTATTTTCCTTTGGGAATCACATGTTGACATTCCACATTAGTGCATTTGTATTGTGATGACTGTTTGAGTGGAAGATAATGAAAATCAATTATTTCTGCTTAGGGGGTGAAACGCGAGGCGACGTGCACCAGTGAGTATCATCACGTGTCAGACTTCATCACCTGTCAGACTTCATCACCTGTCAGACTGCATCACCTGTCAGACTTCATCACCTGTCAGACTTCATGTGTTTCTTTTAGGGCTGTCAGTCGGCTAAAACATTTAATCGCAAATTAATCACACTTTTTTTATCTGTTCAAAATGTACCTTAAAGGGAGATTTGTATTAGTATTTAATACTCTTATCTACATGGGAGTGGAAAAATATGTTTGCAGATATTGTCCAGAAACCCTCACAGGTACTGCATTTAACAAATAATGAATAAAACAATGTGCTCCAATCATAACATGGCAAACTGCAGCCCAACAGGCAACAACAGCTGTCAGTGTGTCAGTGTGCTGACTTGACTATGACTTGCCCCAAACTGCATGTGATGATCATAAAGTGGGCATGTCTGTAAAGGGGAGACTCGTGGGTACCCATAGAACCCATTTACATTCACTGATCTGGAGGTCAGAGGTCAAGGGACCCCTTTGAAGTTGGACATGACAGTTTTTCCTCGTCAAAATTTAGCGTAAGTTTGGAGTGTTATCTAACCTCCTTCATGACCAGCTAGTCTGACATGGTTGGTACCGATGGATTCATCAGGTTCTATAGTTTACTATGATACCAGGATCTTCACTCTAGCTTTAAAACTGAGCCGCTACAAACTAAAGTTGCGTTAATGTGTTAAAGAAATTAGTGGCCTTAAAACGAATTTCGCGTTATTATCTTGTTAACTTTGACAGCCCTAGTTTCTTTTTTCCTCCTTAATTTAGTTTGAAGTAAATGTCATATTTTTCTAATGTTGTGAAGTAAGAATATCTTCTTTTTACAGCCATCTGCAGTGGAAACGCCGGGCTTCAGAATGGAGGAGGTAGGAACTACAATAAATGATCTTGTTGTTTATATTTGTATCAGATATCCTAGAAGAAGTATGAGATAACCAGATAAAAGAGATACGATTCACACCTTAGAAATATGTGAATGGAAAGGCATGAAGTGTGAATGAAATCGATGTCTCATTCTCTCACTTCTCTTCTGTTTTCTGCGGTCAAAACCTGAGACCTTGTTATGGTAAGGTTACATTATGTCTCAGTACTTCCTGTTGACTGTGTGACTGAGTACCGGAGGTGATCAAATGACTATTGCAACATCACAAATGTTTGTCTCAAAGCACTTTTCATTCATAAATACAAGCAGAAAGTGGAAGTGAGAAATTACATTTACACTCGTTACAGTAACAAAGTCATTGTACTTGTTCTTAAGTACAATAACTTTAGATTCAAGTCGCATCCCTCAGCAGTTTGTGAATTGTACAAAAAAAAGCATAAAAGGTAAAGCAATACCCTAACCAGTGATTTAATGCACCACCCAGCGAGCATGCAAACACGATGTTAGCTAGACCCAGCAGGCAGGTGCACGAGTACATTTTAACTGACCTACTTTCTACTTTTATCTGAGTCGTAGTTCCCCTTCCAAAAGCAAATAATGCCTTTGTTTAGCCTTAGGTAGTACTGTTTGTGCTGCCTTCATAGGAATGCATAGATGGTGTCTTGTGACACTACTAGACATTGTGGATTACACAGTACTCTGTAGTGACCAGTCCATCTTGCCTCCCAGACGTATTGCCTATGCTTTTTATGCTAATCACACTATTGGACTGAACTATTGGACTTTTGAAGAAAATGAAAATGATGCATGTTGATGGACTAACTGCCAAACAATCTGTTGACAGAGATTCAGACAGCGATTCCCAGAAACCACTGGATTGGTCCTACTGTTGCCCTGCTGGTGCTGGTGGTGGTGCTGGTGCTCGGGCTCCTGCGCTGCAAGTTCAGAGATGATATTCGCAGGTATTTTTCCTCATCTCATTGTTTAACCTGACCAGTGATGGGTAGCGTTACTTTTAAAAGAAATGTCTTACATGACAACGTTACTGCCATTAAAAAGTACCTTGTTACGTTACAGCGTTAGCTACTGAGAAAAGTAACTCGTTTTGCGTGACCAAAAACGAAAACCTCTCTGCGACCCCTTTGCTATATAACATGTTGGTTATATTGTCCAGAGGGAGCGTAGCCAACCTGTAGGCCTACGTACCTTTTGAACGTATTGACTCTACCATCATTGTATAGCCTCGTCTACGGCATCTGTAACTCTGCAGGCAGGAACGACAGATGCAATATCTCCTTTATAGCTCTTTATTATGTCCAGGTAGCTAGCAAATGCTCCCTCCATGTTACGCGTCATAGGGATATTATTAATAATATTAAAGGCAGGGTTGATGATGTTCTCCATTATGTATCTTCTAATGGTTGAAATGGTCTCTACACCCCGACAGCGATCCATTACTGATGAGCTCTGGGGGGGGAGGGGGAGGGGAGGGGTTAAGACAGACCTCCTGAGCCCATGCTACTTTCACATTAGGCTAGCTTTCCAACATCGTCCACCCTATCTTTAATGTACATTTTGAACAGATTAAAATGTGATTAATTTGCGATTAATCGCTATTAACTATGAACAATCGTGTGATTAATCACGATTAAATATTTTAATCAATAGACAGCCCTATAAATAACTGATTACTTGAATAGCAAACTAACGTGTTATGTTATACTCACTGTCCTCATCTGGTATGTTTTCTAATGCTCTGTTGTTGTTTCGGTTACGCTGCTGTAGGAAAATCACAAACCTCTCCACTTTGGTGAAGACGGAGGACGAGATGGCTGATGTGGAGGGACAGCGTGGGTAGAAAGATAGATTTCTTTTCTCTTTTCTACAAAGGATGAAATGATTAGATCAAATTCCCCTTTCTATTTGACCTGTTACATCTCTTAATATTATTAGACTATTAGATTAGTAGACTGCCATTTAGAGTATTTCCTCAGAAAATATTCTGTAGCTCACTTCAACTTCAGCAATAAGCTCTTCATAGTGTTTCCCTACATTTGTTTTAGTAGCAATGTGCTTTAATTAGTAGGCATATCTGATATGAGCTGATTTGTCCTATGCACTGTATTCATGTTACATTTAACTTTATGTTACTCTAATGAAGGATTGGGTTTTAGGTGTTTTTGGACCAAAGGAACTCCTTCATAGTTAAGAACCCCCTTTTTATTATGTCCGCACCGCAAGAACTAAGAACGATCATAGTTCATAGTTCTTAGAACGCCGTTATGAGTGACTTTTTTAGCTCCTATTGCAGAGTAGGTACTTTCACTTCAGCGTCCCTACTGGCGGCCCGAATGGAAAGCCCTTGAAGGTACATGCCAATGAAAAGCCCTTGAAGGTACATGTGAATGGAAAGCACTTGAAGGTACATGTGAATGGAAAGCACTTGAAGGTACATGCCAATGAAAAGCCCTTGAAGGTACATGTGAATGGAAAGCACTTGAAGGTACATGGTTCTGGGGGAGCTCCCCAGTAGATAGTTCCTCTAAGCGAGTCCCCACAATTATTTGGTCCGAAAACGCCTATTATCATTTCTGATTTCATATATTTTACTTTTATTTGTTGTTGTTATTCATCTATTGCTGTAGTATTTCTTTTAACAAGTTATGCATGAACTTTTTGTACTGTATGATCAGTGGGCCAAGTATAAGCTTCATTTCTTCTCTTTCGTTATTCCGCTCACATTTAAGCTAAAACCAAAAACAGTTGTTTCGTCTCCAGATGTAAATTTTATTTATGACTGGGACCTTGCTCTCTTTTTTCTACTTTGTCCAAATATTTTATTAGTGTTATGTTTAGTGAGAAAGGTTTGAAGAAATTTACCCATTTTTATTTATGTCATGTCTTTGCTGTTTTGTTTTTAAGTTATTTTTGCTTTTATGTGTAAAACTTATAACTTAATTTATGCTGTCATCATCTCGGCCAGGACTTCCTTGGTCCAAATTATAAATCTCAGTAGGAATATCCTGGAAAAGTATTTTAAATAGAAAAATAAAATGCCCATCTCTGCTTTCCGTTATATCCGACAAAGCAGCTTCTCAGTCCGGTAGAAAGGTTTTTATTTCAAACAAAGCACAACCAGTGTTCTAACAGTCAGTCATGCTAATAAATGCACAACCATTAGTCATTAATTGGTGCACAGATGAATCGTTCTCGAGGCTGTGGAAGCTGACGGGCTCTCTGCGGCACCAGTGAGTGCACTTTGAAGACCACCGCCCGTTAATTTAATTTACCCAGGGGGCCTGTTTCACGAAGCGAGATCGACTGTCTGCTTCCTAACATTCTTCCTAACGTTCTGTTAACGATGCGTCACTTCAGCTTTGACGGTTCTGGTTTTTATTTACAAGAGACATTAACGGAATCATGGAGTATTTAAGATTATATGAGATTCGGTTACAGCGGCAGCAAAATGTGATAAGAAAAAAGAGGTACACAAAATAGGGCTGTCCAAGTTAACGTGATAATAACACGTTAACGCAAATTTGTTTTAATGCCACTAATTTCTTTAACACTCGGTTTTAAAGATAGCATATGAAACTAAAAGACCTAAAGAATCCATCGGTACCAACCATGTCATGTTAGCTTGTCATGAAGGACGTTAAAAAAAGCTCCGAAGTTACGCTAAACTTTGGCGAGTCATGTCCATTTCCAAAGGGGTCTCTTGACCTCTGACCTCCAGATCAATGAATGTAAATGGGTTCACTGACAGCTGTTGTTGCCTGTTGGGCTGCAGTTTGCCATGTTCTGATTGGAGCATATTGTTTTATGCTAAATGCAGTACCTGTGAGGGTTTCTGGATCAATATATGTCATTGATTTGTGTTGTTCATTGATTTACAATAATAAATATATACAAACATTTACATAAAACAAGCATATTTGTCCACTCCCATGTTGATAAGAGTATTAAATACTTGACTAATCTCCCTTTAAGGTTCATTTTGAACAGATAAAAATAAATGTGATTAATTTGTGATTAAATATTTTAATCAACTCACAATCCTAATACAAAATAATTACACAACATGAACAGATTAAGGAACTGTAAAAACACTGGAAATATTATCCACATTAAAAGTAAGGCTATAAATACATGTGGGAATTATAAAATATATTTATTATGAATATGTGACACTTTAAAAAGTAACAGTTTGTGCCGCCACAGCAGAAAAGAGAAGAACAGAAGTTAGATGAGATCTACCTGACCGTATTCATAATTTAGCTAATTGAGCTAATTGAGCTAATTAACAGCCTTTATTTCAAATTGTCATCACACAGTTGCCTCGTGTTACTCTGAGCCTTCTGAGTGTTAGAAAACCAGAGTGGACACAAGGAAAGTCTAACCCACTAATCTCGCTCCGTGATACAGGCTCCAGGTCCTCGCAGGACCCCCATATTGGTGTTACCGTGAACCGTATAAGCTGTGGAAGCTATTAGACTTGTAATGGAGCACCAGAGAGTGCGCTTTCAGTGTCCCGTAGCATTACAGCAACCCCCTTTATAACCTCGACCTAAACGCTTTACAAACCTCAGTCATTCCTTTCTTTTTGCTAAAGCTCCACTGAGTAGAGAAATACATATCTCTTTAAATAATGTTATTCTACCAAGTGAGGATAACATCTAATAATGTATTATGTAAGGGATAATGAACAGCGAGCCGGTCATTGTTGTGAAATAAACCCCGACGCAACAATGACCAGCTAGCTGTACATTATCCTGCTTATTACACGGCGACTGAATTAAAAAATCAATAATTTAACGCAAAAAAGGTCGGCCAGTGTCCGACATCAGAACTGCGCCCATAGCAACGGTCTGTTATACGTAGCAACGGTCTGTTATACGTAGCAACGGTCTGTTATACATAGCAACGGTCTGTTATACATAACAACGGTCTGGTATACGTAGCAACGGTCTGTTATACGTAGCAACGGTCTGTTATACGTAGCAACGGTCTGTTATACATAACAACGGTCTGGTATACGTAGCAACGGTCTGTTATACGTAGCAACGGTGTGCTATAAAGAAATAACAGACTGTAGAACGGCGTGATCGACCAATCAGAGTCAAGTATTCAACAAAACCGTGTAATAAAAGAAATTATTATATATGTATATATTTATACTTTTGGGTATTATACTCAATATAGTTAGAAAATCTTAAATCATTTGATAATGATACTTAATATCTAACTCATATAATATATTTAAAGGTGCTAAATATGATATCCAGAGCATTAATAGAGCAGTAAACAACTATTTGCTATGTAAAGATATAGAGGAGTAATGTCTACCTGAGCAGAGAATGAAGTCTCGCGCCCTCTGTGTGTGTGTTGTAATCAGAACTTCTCTGTGCTTTGTTGACATAGCCGGGCCGGCCACGTGTGCTGTAGTGCATGTGAGCGTGCCTGAACCTGCTAGCTCACAGCCGCCGCTCTGAACAACTCTCGTACGGCGGTTACAGCTGATGACGCCGTCCCGACCAACGTCGTCATCGTGGAAGCATAGCGTGTCATTGGCTTTCGCGTGGTGCACGAACGCTCCGCAAGTTGTGGTTTGTTGTGTAAACTAACTACCCGCCGGCTGCAGCGCGCCATGCTTTCCAGTTCAACATGGCAGCCTACTTTCCTTTCTGGTATCACTCGTTGATTTCTTGCTTTAGAATATTTTGTTTGTACACCTCCTGGCGTTTCGGAGCAACGAACAACGCACTGAGCATAAACGCCTCTGTGCATGCTTGTAGTGCACGTGCCATGTACGGAGGCCCTCGCCATGGTGTCTCGCGCCAATATAAACAAAGCTTTCCACTCTTAGCTCTGTCAGCACCGTTATGTTGAGAGGCAATGGAAGTGCTCCCAATCTCGCATTTAGCACCTTTAACTTAATATAAATGAATGAATGAATTAATATATATATATACATATATATATATATATGGGATTATGTCCAGTCATTGTATGTACATCTGTGAACTCTGCCGTCTGCCTTATGAAATGATGTATTTTATAATCATGTAACATTCACTTCAACAGCTCTTTCAATGTGATTTGCTTTTGTTGTCAAAGAAAGATTAAATATATATATGAAAATGAGAGTTGTTTTTTTTATGTTATGTTCCTGTACAGCTAGCAGAGGTGTGTTTTATTATCGGATGATTTCTCTCTGCCAGTGAAAACGTGTGAGGGGTGTTCACTCCTGTGGGGTGAGGAGTCTTGTGACAGGAAGTGAGTGAGTCATCCAGCGGGGGTTTATGCTCTCAGCTCTCTGTACTTAATGAACTTGAGACAAAGCACTAAACGTTCACAAGACAGCACATAGACACATTCTGGTATGTGTGCATAGAAAGTTTAGTAAAATAAGAATACATTTCTAAATGTTCATCATCAGCTGTTATAAAGGGAAGCTCACAGTAACCTGACACCAGTGTTTTCTCTCCGGCTAGACAGATTAACCTCTTCCACTCCTTGAGGGCCCTCGGCCAACTTTACATTTTTCAGAGGCTGTAGTAGAAGCTCAGGCTTTTAGAGCTAGAGTGAAGCTACTGGTATCATATAAAACTAGAAAAACCTGATGAATCCATCGGTACCAACCATGTCATGTTAGCATGTCCGGAAAAACAAAATAATGAAACAAATGTAATGACAAAGTTACAATAAATTTTGGCGAGGAAGAACTAGCATTGCCGTTTTCAAAGGGGTCCCTTGACCTCTCACCTCCAGATGTGTGAATGTAAATGGGTCCTATGGGTACCCACGAGTCTCCCCTTTACAGACATGCCCACTTTATGATAATCACATGCAGTACAAATATGTAATTGTCTTCTTCAGTCTTGTAAAGGGCTCATTGCATGGGTGGAATATGGTCTCAAAAAAGTACAAAATGCAAGTCTCCCTCAAAAACAATCCAAGGCACACTGTAGTGTTTGAACAAAATTAAAATGCCTTTATTTTACATTGCAATAATTGTTTAAAATGACCAACGCGTTGCGACATACATAGGTCTTCATCAAGGTCACTGTGAGCCTACTGTGACCAGGTTTCCCACTTTACGAGGGATTGCACGGCATTTGCGTCCCTCAATTCATCCCTTTAAAACCTAGACTTTAGACATTTCTCTGCCTACAAACACACATTCACTACAAAATGACCTTACCCTTCAATAGTTCAATATATTAAAATACATTTTGTATACAGTGTTATTCCTGAAGTGATTATTCACAGAAAAGGAGAAAAGTCGATCTCATCATTGAGGCCGGGGTGTTTTGTTGCTTTTAGTTGTACAATCCAAAAGGTCTCTGGTTGGAGTCGTCTTTTCAGGCGGTCGCCTCCTCTGATGTCCTTTTCAACAACTTCCAACACTATGACTTTCAGTGTGTTAGGGTTGCCATGTCCTGTTTGCTCATAATGTAATGCCATAGCATAATCAGCATTCCTTGTACGGATGGCATTTTTATGTTCTGCATCTCGGTCTTTCAGTCTTCTTTTTGTTCGTCCTACATAGAAACAACCACAGGGTCCCTCCGATCTGTAGACAACATATGTGATGTTGCAGTTAGCAAAATGTCTCATTTGATATGTGCGACGTGTTCACATCTTGAAAGTGATTGATTTTCATGATATTATCACAATGATTGCAATTCCCACATTTAAAAGTTCCACGGGGCTTTTGTAGCCAGGTTGTTCGTGTGGAAGGTGGAAGATAGCTCCGTACCACCTTGTCTTTCAGTGATTGTGCACGTCTGTATGAGAACAGAGGTGGCTCTGCAAACAATGGTTGGAGAGATGCATGGCTTTTTCTATGGTGTTCCTCAAGGTCTTGGTGTCTTAATGTGGTATTTTGGAGGGATTATTGATCATTTTTATTAATTCTCCAGTGGTAAAAAAATGGCTAAATTTAGCACCAAATCTGTGGAACAAATGGGATCAACCCAAGAATAGCTCCAGCAACTGAAACATAATGGAGCATGAGGATGACCATCATATACTTCCATCATAATGTTCTATGCCCTTATACACTTTCACAACTTATATCTCAAATTAATCTTCAGTCTCCCAGCTTTCAGATGATGTACACCCCTTCTATGTGACATCTACTGTTGAGCTGCTATCTCCCCCTAAACACCCCCCGGACCTCCTAAAGAAGACTAAAACGAGTCTATGAAAAAGAGGGATGGGGTGGAAAAGGTTAAAGCTTCTCCTCTTATCTCAACATGTTAAAGTGATGAACACCATATTGATAAAGAGTGGAGAGCTTTTCTGGAAATATGCAAAATGCTTTAAATGTTCATACAGTTTTCTTTTTACTAACTGAATGTAAAAAACTAAATTCCAGCAAACAGCAGGCGGGAACCTAAACGGTGTGATTTACTATAAACACGTTACTCAATTTCTGATATGTGGTCATGACTGGAAGTTAAAGAAGAATGTCGTTTGACAGCTTCTGTGTGAAAATGATCAGAGCAGCTGCATAAATACATCACATGATGTGGTGAAAACATACACACAGCTGATTCAGTTAATGAGTCAGACCAGAACCTGAACAGGAAGCAAAGCCCTTCGTCAGATGTTGCTCACACGAAAACAATGCTGCAGTGAAGTAAGCGACTCCCGTTCGACCTCTACCCTGAGCGACCTCCTCATGTAGTATTCCACCATCACAACATAAACATAACAGTGCTGTCTAGTAGATTATAAACAAGAACTGGAGATAACTGCACAATTTGTATTGACAAAGAAATGAGTTTTACACCTTATATGACCGAGTAGAGATGAAGACATACTGTACAATCAGCAATACAGCAGCGAATAAAGGTACTCAAACAAAACACAATATATAAAGATAAAACAATAACATGACAGACCACACAAAGCCACTCCATAAAAAAACACACATATTAAGTCTCTATAATCGATGCAGATGAATACACATGTGTAGACATATATCTAGACATACATCTGTATATACATAACATCTATCCATACCCTTATGTAAAAGAAGTACACTTCAAGTTTATTTTATGAAGTAAAATGAAGTAAAGTTCAACTATATTTCCCAAGTATACTTTATGACTAAGTATACTTAGCAACCTTTACTATCAAAAGAGACATTTTAGGCTAAAAAAACAAACAAACAATGTGTCTGGAGCCTCAAAACATGTGATCATTGTGATGAAGGTAACACAGTTTATAGTCTAAGTATATAGAATATCAGTCTAATGCAGTGAGGGCCAAAGAGACAATGTACTACGGAATATTAGGGCCACATTGAGGGAAAACACATCTGAGATTTACACAATAAAGTCAGAATATTACGAAAATAAAGTCATAACTTTACGAGAAAAAAAGAAAATAACACGTAAAAATTACTACTTTATAATATTATGACTTTAGTCTCATAATATTACGACTTTTTTTTCTTGTAAACCTATGACTTATTCTCTAAATATTATGACTTTATTCTCTAAATCTCAGATTTATTATTTTTTCTCAATGTGGCCCTAATACTCCGTTGTACCGTCGTATCGTCGTACCGTCGTACCGTCGTACCGTCGTACCGTCGTACCGTCGTACCGTCGTAACGTCGTACCATAGACCTACAACAATGATCAATAAAAATGAAAATGTCAACAAAAAAGCAGTTATTCATTTTATGTTTATAAATCCCCAGAGAGCCGCTGGAGAGGAGCTGAAGAGACGCAGGTTGCTGACCTCTGATCTAGGAGATCTGGCTTTCCCAGCTGGATTGACCATAAGGGGGTTTCTGAGCAGTTTACTCAACACAAGTGATCGAAAAATGCAGAAATCTCCAAATGTCAAAAGTTTTTGATCCCAAATCACAGCATGACTTTTTCTACGGTGTTCCTCAAGGTCTTAGTGTCTTAACGTGGTATTTTTGAAAATGTAACTTCTGATTGGACAAAAGGGTGATAGCGACAGTAAGAAAACTAAGATTCATCCTCAGGGCGCCGTACTCAGATCTCTGAACCACACCGCCAGCTTGGCTAAAATTATTGAATAAAAGTCAGCATCTCAGAAAGCATCAGACAGACAGACGAAATGAAACCTGTTGCATGTGGTCGGTACAGTGGTCGCCACGACAACACTGATGATCACACAAAACAAAGGTTTCTGCAAGTTATCAACTGCTGCGGGTTCAATGTTTAACTTGTGAACACACGTGTCTGTGTTTGTGTGATTAAGATCTCAGCGTAGAGGAAGTCATCATCCTAGAAAATGCTGGGTCACCACAAAGTCACACACACACACTTACCTCCAGGAAACATGCTCTACATATGACCATATTTGGAAGACGGTTCCTGTTTCAGCTGGAATATGCTGAGCCACAGTTTGTGAGGGAACTGAGCAATTACTAATTTCTTTTGTTTGGATAGAGAACAAGCCAGCCAGCCGCCGCTTAGTGTGGGGAATCCCACATGTTTCTTAAACTTTAAGGACTAATCAGAGAAACTTCTTCTTTCTGAACAGGAGCTTTATACTGATCATGTCGAGGGTGACATTATTACTCATCTCTCTCTAACAGAAAACAGATTCTCTCTGTAGCCAGTAAACAAGTTCCTCCGAGTGGCGGTTTGAAGCACCTCCGGTGTCGCAACTTTGATTAATACTGAAATGTTAATTTAAGACCAATTGTGTTGAAAGTGTCTCAGAGAGAGGACTAAATTAGCTGAACGAGAGCTGGTGGGTCTGGGTATCATCGGATAATCAATAATTCAATAAAAACGAAAAAACGTTAAAACACCTATTGAGACATAAGCATTTTAATGAATTCAAAATTGTCAACATGTGGTCACACCGAAACACAAGTGAGTGACATCTATGGATGAATGAGTGAATGCTGTCCACCGATGGCAAGCGGAACAACAAGGGTATGAACGAGCGTCCAGCAGGCCAATGAGGTTTGCTGGTGAGGTGAATGATAGTCAGCCATTGTCCACTGGACTCCAAGGAACAATGTAGTTTGCCTTGACTTTCATCTATAAATGCATAGAAAGGAAAGAATTAAAAAAAAAAAAAAGGCGTGATGACCTCTGACCCCTGTGGTGGGTAACTTCACAAAAGGCCTATTCATAAAATGCACTGACTTCGCTGATACCGAATCTCCCTCCAAACTAAATTGTACATTTTCCTGGCATATGTGTTGGTTTACTGGCGGCTGGACAGCCGTGGCAACAACACACTGATGTCTTGTGACGTACTAAAAGGGTTCAGACTTCTGGGAAATTCATGAGGCGATGAATCAGCGTTATGGTATGCTCCTAAATTTGTGTTATGTGTGCACATCTCTGTATAATATCCATTCTAAGCCAAACACTATAAGCTCCCAAATATGTATTAACAAATGGAAAGAAAAGAATGACGGTTGGGGGGGCGATAAACTAATGAACCCAAATTTAGTTCAGGAAGTTCAAAGGATTAGTTCAGGGCCGGAGTCAAGGATGCAGGACTATAGGAGCAGACGAAAAACACGGTTACTAGCAAGCAAAACACCGGAGAACACAGAATAGGAAAAGATGGCTCTAACTGTGTCACATTTATTTCACGTGGAAAATGTGACAGTGTGAAAAGAAATGAAACAAAAAGTGAATGTTTTCGTCAAAGGATTGCATTGAGAGTAATTTACAGAATATGTCATACGAAGCTCTATCACTGTCATAAACTCCAGCATCCAACATCCAGCGCCTCGCCCAACATGAGGTACCTCCCCATATCACACGGTGAGATCTGGGTGAGCAGGAATGTGTCTAGAGAAAGAGACGTTCATCATGACTCAGCTTATCTGGATAACACCCAGGTGAATAAAGATTGTGTTCTATTTAATTCTTTTCTATTTCATATTACATTTCATATTTTACATGGTTTCTATAATGTTTATATTTTTATTCACATTTACATGCTCATTAAATGACGGTAACGTAGAGCGGGGTCGGTCGGGGACAGAGCCTTTTTTAGCTATTTAGAAAGCAGCGATGCCATTCACCATACTCATACTCATCTACACCTTCTTCAACCTCAAAGTGGAGACCTGCTGACCTTCAGACACTCTGACGAATCCACCAGCTTTCTGTGTGATAAGTTTGATAAACAGATAAACTCTGTGGTGAGAGGCAGCGTCCTCCAACTGTGAAGTCTAGCAAAAGTAAAACCCTTTTTGTCTTTCTGCTCAAGGCCCACCTCTTCTCTTTGGCTTTTGAATGCACTTAAATTATGATTACTAACTGGCCTTTTATAATGCTCATAATAACAGTCTTTTACTTGTGGATTTTATCTCGGTCTCTGTCTGTGGATATGTGTGATTTTGTTGTCTGCTCTGTTGACCTGTTTTTATTCTGCCTATATCTGTAAATCACTTTGCTCAGCTCATGTTGTTTTAAATGTGCTATAGAAATAAAGTTGACTTGACCTGACAGTTTTTTACTAACTGCTGTCTGGTTTGATGACGCGTGACCCGGCCTCCTTTCCACAGGTCTTGTGTTTGGTGAGCCGAAGACAAATTTCCACCCTGGTGGACAATGCACTTTTATTGTATTGTATTCCTCAAATGTGATTCACAGTTTTGAGATCTACAGCGTGTAGGTACATTCTTGTTATTTGTCTTCTACCATGCTGTTTTTAGTTATGCCACATACAATACACATATTGTTGGAAAGCTTATTCTCTGGCCTCCCTTTCCAAAAATAAGTTTATTCAAGTGTGCTTTTAGTTTACTGCTTTTAAACTTAAAATAAGAGAGGATACTTTCTGTCTACTTTTTAAGTACTTATCAGAGATATACTTAACAAAAGTAAACTCAAGTAAACTTGGCTCATACTGACATGTATACAGAAAAATCTAAGTATACTTGCCTTATAGGCCGACAGAAAGGAATCCTTGTCTTGTAGTCGTGGTTACTGTTTGATAGAGCAGCTTATTAAAGTGTGGGAGAGTTTATAAACAAATGTTTTGAAATGAATTTACTTCAATTCATCAAGAATTTTCTACATTTAGGATTCTCCGTTCATCGTGGAGGCTCGTATCATTGAAAAAGAGCTGAAGCTCAAGGAGCCCCTGGAGTTCAAGGTCCAGCCACAGATGGTGGGTGAAACAGAAAGCACAAAAGCAGTGCTCAAGATGGAGCCAGCCAGTGACAAGACGGGAGTTTTTCAGGACTTCTTTCACTTCTTGGAAGCCTTCTTACCGAAGATGGTAGAGTCACTGCTGGAGAAAGAAGTGGGTAGCACTTAAAATGGCACCTATTTCACATATGTCTCCTTTAAATCAGAAAAACACATTTATTTATTTATTTTATTATCACAAAACATCAAATGAATCAAGTCAAACAGCCAGTTTCTTTATGTAATACATAAATCACTGGCTAAGTACTATAAGTTAATGTATACAAAGTGCACTTTCATAAACTAAAAATTGGGCTACAAGTGTATACAAGTAAACTATCAGTATACCTATAAGTTCACTTGTCGTGTAGTTCGTAGTATAGTTGCAGTACAAAATACAACTTAGATGTAAACTAGTTGTGTTCTCAAAGTTTATATTCTTACACTTAAATGTATACTTTTATAATTTAAAATGTGGGCCAATTTAGTCCCAAGAAGTATTGAATTAGTACACTTCTACCTCTAGTACACTGATATTAGTATACTTATTACATAAAGTATACTTCAGGGAAATATACTTGAACTTTACTTAAGTTTACTTCATAAAGTAAACTTGAAGGATACTACTTTTTCGTAAGTGTTATCATCATTTATTAAGGTGCCAGACTACATATAAGTACAGTGAATAACAACTGCTTCATAGCTGCACGTAATCTGTCCTTTCCAGGTCAAAGTGTCCTTGATCTGAGATGTCTCCTCTTTTAGTCACTTCCTCACTGCCTTTAAACTATTAACTGCAATACTAAAGAAAAGCATTTTGGACTGTATGAACCACACCCTCTCAACCACAGCCAACATGTCCTGAGTGGAAACAAGATCAACTGAAACCACTAAAGGAAACAAGAGAAGTGAAACCAAGCTGATGGGACGTGTGGATGTTTGTTTGCTGAAGTGGTTTTGCTGTTTTTATTCTGTATCTTTACCTGCAATGATCAGGAATAGGGCTTCAAATGTCTTGTATTCTGTACAATGACAATAAATTTCCATTTTCAACATAAAAAAACATGCCACAAGATGTCAGCAAAGCCTCGTGTTTAGTGTCGGTGTTTGAAGCCCTGGGAATGAGAACGGGCCGGTAGACCCCGTACTGTATAAAAAGGGAAGTTAATGTTGGGTGATGTTGAGACGGTGAGCCCACGCAATAAAAAACTTCCTACTGAAGAGACACTCTGTGGTCTGTGGTGTAGGAGCATGAGCATGACTGCTGATAATCACAGTTTATCTTTGCACCTCGCAAACAGCCACACACACACACACACACACACACATGAGCATTCCAATGTTAACAGTCAGTCAGCCGTTGTGTAATAAAGCACCTAATGACGCACACCTCTATTGTCACTGTCACTGATCGAGCAGATAATCTACACCACCCATCAGAAACAGAACAACAAACAAGTCAAACGTTACCATGAATGAAACTGCAGTGTCGAACGAGGAATTAGAGGCAGAGGGACGGAGGATAAATACAAAGAGAGGAAGCAGGAGGCCAACAGCTGAATCCCCATGAATCCTAATATACCCAGCTCCTGCTCTTATAAATACGTTAATGTCCTACATTATAGAGCAGGGGTCAGCAACCTTTACTATCACAGAAAAACATCTGTCTGGAGGCGCAAAACATGTGATCATTGTGATGAAGGTAACACAGTTTATAGTCTAAGTATATAGTATATCAGTCTAATGCAGTGAGGGCCAAAGAGACAATGCACTACGGAGTATTAGGACCACATTGAGGGAAAACACATCTGAGATTTACAGAATAAAGTCAGAATATTACGAGAAAAAACGTTGTAATAGTACGAGAAAAAAAGTCGTAATATAACGAGAATAAAGTCATATCTTTATGAGAAAAAAAGAAAATAACACATAAAATTACTACTTTATAATATTATGATTTTATACTCATAATATTATGACTTTAATCTTGAAATCTCAGATTTACGTTTTTTTCCTCAATGTGGCCCTAATACTCCGCTGTACCGTCGTACCGTCGTACCGTCGTACCGTCGTACCGTCGTACCGTCGTACCATACGCAGGAGTTACATCAGGAGTTTTTTCTTTTGCCAGCTGTCCTTCCGGCATTTGGCAGCTTCAATACATTAAGTCTGGATTAAGTGTTTAACATCTTCATACATGTCTAATATAGTTTACTCTTCCTTTGTTAAATGTGTCTCTCTGTCTGTCTGTCTGCAGTCAGTAGACTTGTCCGTGTCTGTGAACACCGCCCCGTTCTTGTGAACGCTCTTGAGAAACTCTGGGTTGATTTATTGAGGTGATAGCCAGCGTCGTAGGATCGCTTAGCGTGATCTCGTCTGTTCGGGTTCGTTAGATAACTAGAAGATACCCTGGGTATGTTGAACTCTCTTCGTAGTACAGGCCTCTGGTCCACACACACAAACAAACACACAAACCCTCACAAAGGGGAAAGGAGTTTCCCAAGGACAGCTCTACACAGCACAGAGAAGATTAGTTTAATAAAGTGTGTTAAGTGGCTGCCGTCCTGCAGACCTCTCTCCTCCCCGCTACCTGTCAATCACCTCCTGCCTCGGTCGCAGCCGTCTGGCCCTCCGCCGCCTCAGCTTACCCATCACCACCATCACCACCATCACCTCGCCCCAGGCAGCAAAACCAATTAGTGTCTGATAGTAAAGCAGAAATTTCTGAGCTCTGTTTGTATTTCCTCCTTCTCTGTGACCACTAAACATCCCCACCGCTGACCCCCGGCAGCTCGGGTCAAGTGGAGAGATTTTCCGAGATGGTTTTTGGGGTTTCACTGTTCATGAGAAGTGAAAACTAAACCACCGTTAATGTTGTTAAACTTCAGTTTGTATTCCTGTGTGTGTTTGAACGCTCGTGGGCATGTTACTGTAACACAACAAATGCTTTTTGCCAGCTCTTCAAATAGAGATGAAACCAAATAATAACGGCCCCCTTTAGAAGCTGTTTGTTTGCATCCAAAACGTGCCTTCATTGTTTCCTGATGAGTCACTGTGTGCTTCAGCGTTTGGCTGACAGAACGAGATTAGCTGCTGCGATCGTTTCCGTTGGACAAAACCCAACAAAACAGCATCCTCTAATGTCTGAATCATCTCATCTAAAGCTCCCACTCCTGTTCCTGTCACAGCAGCTGGCAATTAAATGTGCAATGTGTAAAACATTCAACATTATCAGCAGAATGAGAAGAGGTTACAGAGTTGACATCTGAGGTGTTGTGTTGCAGAGATTTCTACTGAAATGAGCGTGCTAACCAGCTGATAGTGAGTCACTGTAGAGTCCAATCTGCTCTCAGTCCAACATGAGAGGACCAGGAAGTGGAGCTGCTCAATAACACATCCGGGGTCCACGTATGTTTTCATAGTTTGTTTATTGGATTAAATCCAAAATTGCAGAAACGAGACTCAAGTTTTTGTTTCGTCTCCCCAGGAGACTACTTCACCAGGAGGAGAGTGAGCAGCAGGTCTGGGGCGTCTGGAAATGAATCATATCAGCCTGGACACGCTGTGATATCTCTCCGTGGTTATGAGTGGCAGAGAAGAGTTCATGGTTAGTTTGTAATATTGAGGTGATAATTTATAAGAGAGGTGAGAGGTCAGGCTCAGTATACAAAGCAGCGACCCTGCAGTTGAAGGGATTCAATATCGTGCTGTGTGACACTTTAACCCGGGTTGGATACTTGAGTTGGTTCACTAACATAATGATAATAATAATAATAATAATAATAACAGGTTGAAGGATAAATCAGGAAGTTTGCAAACAAATGTAAAGGCCAGGGAGACCGGCCCGGTGTCACGGCAACACGTGTAAGAGACCCGTCTGTCCACCTGAGGACAGTGTGTCTGTGTCACATTTTGTCTGATGGTCTTTAAACAGTATTTCCACTCTATGGTGTCTGTTATTTCAGTTATACCATTAAAGAAGCACAATCCAACAGCTAATAGACAAGTCTAATTATTTCTCTGTCTGGGGTTTGCGGAGCCCCGTCACTTCACAAGACACGGGAAACCTCTGTTGGTCTGGAGGAGCTGCAGCAGTTATTTCTGCACAAACGTCCACTGAACATTCACTAGATATTCTCAGAGCTAAACTAACTCTTCTGCAGTGTGGAGTGAGCAGCATGCACGTGAGAGGTGGAGAGAGAGAGAGAGAAGGAGCGCGGTGTGTGAGTGAAGGCAGGCAGAGGAGACGAGGAGCAGAGGAGCAGAGACTCCGGTCCTGGAGACCAAAGCTACGGTCTCCCCCGCGTCCTCCGACCGGCCAACACTGTTTAACAGCTTCACTAGATACAACCAAGAGGTTTTGGTGCTTCACTGGAGTTTGTGTTGGAGTCTGAGTCTGAACAGCGGAGACACACGAGAGACCATGAGACACCGACCCGCAATGATTTATATGTGGAAGAAGTTACAAACAGTCCCTTTAATTGGCGTCGCTTCATTAGTTTTTGTGTAATATGTGTTGCTCTGTGGCCCTGAACATCAGTTCGGTTTTCTTTATTGTAAAATGTGACCCATGATCTGTGTGCTCAATGTTTCAGGTCTGCAGAGTCATGAACCAGCAGTTGGCCCTGATTCACTGAGCCACCTTTATGAAACACCCCCAAACCAGAAAAAATGTTTGCATTGTACGTTTCTGCAAACCAGGAGATACGCTGAACGTTGATGTTTCTGAAAATGCGTTTCATATCAGCCTCATATCATGTTAATCATCTTAATGCTGTATGAGATTGCAGATTGGATTTTGTTGTAGATCAGAGATAGAGATGATGAGAAGGAAACCGCATGACAAACACCACAGACGCACGCACGCACGCACACACACACACACACACACACACACACACACACACACACACACACAGATGTAAACGGACAGGACAAAGTGAACGAGGGTTTTGCAGGATGTGAAACAAAAGGCAGGTAATTTAACGAGAGAACCAGGAGGCTGAGTCACCACCGGGGAATCTCTCCGTGGTGGAATGAAAACAAAGAGGAAGAAACGACAGACGCTGACACACACACACACAGAGAGAGAGAGAGAGAGAGAGAGAGAGAGAGAGAGAGATCAGAGCTGTCAAAGGGAAAGGAGGAACAAACAAAATTTTCTTCTTTCACCTTTACTGTCTGTCTCTGTCCTTCTGATCACAGCTGACTTTCTTCTGAAATCATGAAAAAGCTTCTTTCAGGTGTCAGAAATATATTCTGCAACGTTTGAACCCGAGCTCCTCATTAGGTTTCTGATGTCTAAAGGATTTCAGGTCAACATATGGGATCATATTTCTTCTCCTTTGTTTTGAGTCATTTGTAAAACATCTCTTTCTATATCTGTCCTCACGCTGTCCCCGTCTCGTTCATTCTTCAGCCTGCAGGACGATCGCCGTCTCGACCCCTCGAGCATCAAGTTTATAATTAAAGCACAGCTCCAGCTTTAATCCCAAATCAGATTGCAAAATAACTCCTTCAGCAACAACTGTGACCTTGACTCTGGAAATGGAAATATACTGCACGTTATGTTACGTTATACTGATCATCTATAGGACTTTATACTGCATGTTATGTTACGTTACACTGATCATCTATAGGACTTTATACTGCATGTTATGTTACGTTACACTGATCATCTATGGGACTGTATACTGCATGTTATGTTACGTTACACTGATCATCTATAGGACTTTAATTATGTGTTCATTTAACTCTGTAAAAAAAAAAATTAAGATAAATGAGATAAAATAAAATGAAAAATGAAAAATGATAAAATAAAAATAAATAAATAAAATAAATAAAAGATAAAAAAAAATGAAAAATGAAAAATATAAAATAAAAAATAAATAAAAGAAAATTAAAATAAATGAGATAAAATAAAATACCCCCTCTTAGTCGACTAATTGACTAAGAGGGGGTATTAAGAAGGCTATGTCCAAATATTCAAAGACCCCCTAGAAATGAGATTAAATGAATGAAATGTGTTATGTGTACGTGCATGTGTCTGCCTGTTTGTCTGCCTGTTTGTCTGTGTACATCAGTGTGTGTACATCAGTGTGTGCGTAGTACGAGCTGACAGAAGCTGCAGAGACCATAAACAGCTGTGTATTCTTCTCTGTTCTGTAGACAGTCTTCACACAGAGAGGAAACAAACTGTTTCCCCAGAGAACTCAACACAACACCACATTACTCCCAACTAATCAGCCGTTCGCACACTAATATCCCCGCTGGAGAACAGCTCGCTGCTGATTAATGGGATTAATGGGATGCTGCTGTTTTCGCTGGGTGACGTCTTCACAAAAGGACGAGATGGAAACAGATGTGGAAGAGAAAGAGGACCAGTGATCCTTTTATCAGCATCAATTACACTCTTTTATTTTCAATTAGCCTCTCACGCCTGTGTTGAGTTCATTACCGCTGCTGTAAACAACCGGAGCAAAATGCTAAATATATGTGCATACATTGAAATATAAAAGAATGCAATTAAGCAGGAGACATGCAGATATTGTTCAGCTTGGACAGTTGCTGCCGGCCTGCTGTTCCTCCGTATATCCCACGGTTCTATTCAGTGCACGCAGAGGGATTTTACTGAACAACCGCGTGACGCAGCATCGCCGCCTACCACGGCGAAAATGAGAATGAGAAGCCGAGCTATAATCTAAATGGCAGAATATAAAAAGGCCGACGGAAAGAGGTTTCACACTGAGATGGAAGAAAACGTAACCTGGCAACAATCAGGACACAATGACAGGAGCCGCATCATAAACAAAGTGAGGATGAAGGAGGAGGAGGAGGATGAAGGCTGCTGTTTTATCTCAACCTGGGACAACAACCAGCATTCTTTCTTCTTCTTTTGGCTGTAAAAACGCTTTCTCCTCCTCTACAAATAGAAGCAACGCATCAACACGCCGACAGGATCCAACATGTACAGAGCCAAGAAGTGTTTATAAAGGAGAGACCAGCATGGTAACGATGTAACATAAGTACGGAAAGCACGTCACTAACATCAAAATAACTCAACAATACTTTTGGTTTCACACTGGATAAGTGAGTTTGACCCATCCACCCGCGCTCTCACTTTAAGAGAGTAGTCTCTTACTTTTTATGTTACGTCACCGGCTCGTCCTCACTTGTTCTGAGTGTCGCTTGTTATTCTACGTCACTAACTCTGAGCGTAGCATACTCACGCGGATGGGTTTACCTTGCAGTCAGTCTGCATGTTCTCAACCCAACTTGTCACATACGGCCACTTTGTCGCGCCCCTTGGCATCACCTTCGGCAACAAAACCACTTAGTTAGGTTTAGGGAAAAACTACATGGTTGGGCTTAAAATGACTGTTTGTAAAGTGAAAATGAAACTGAACGTTGTGAAGACGGGACAGACACAAATGATCAGCTGATTGTAATGTGAAAATGAAACGTAGGATGACCAGATCCCAACAAACCAAATGTGGGATAATGTGGGACACGTTACCACGGCTGAGAGGAAGTCTACAATGTAGATATAATATCTATCTAACTTAAATAATAAACATTTCTATTCTGCTCCTTATCTTGTAACATCTCTCTGCTTTAATGCCTGAATGCATCCAGAGATCGGCTCGTCTCTTTATGAGACTCACATGAACTGTGTCGCTTCATGTGGTATTCCCCCTACGTGTGAAATAGAACAATAACTCAGAGAATCTCCTTCCACCGGTTTATAAATACTGATCAGTAGTTTCACAGTCTCTGTTGGAGCTGCTCTTCCTTTTCTTTGTGCTAGTTTCCATCGTATTCCTCCTATACCTGCAGAGCTTGGGACTTTGCGGTGACTCTCCGTTGTCTCCGTTGGACGTAGCGTAGCGAAGACGGTGAAATGTTAACGTGCACGTTGACCCATGTGTGCTCAGTTTGACAGCGAACACAGCGCCGTGATGATGATGACAGCCTTCCTGCTTTCTACACAGCCAACAGGATAAAAGACAGATTTTAAAGAAGCGTCTGTCCTGCAGCGGTTTGACTTTTGAAGACTAGAGCTGATGAAATATGTGGGACGTGGGACAATAGGGGATAAAAATGCTGTGGGACACCTGGTCACCCGAGTGAAATGTAACGCACGGGACACAAACAGCGGCCTCCTGGATGTGTTTGTTGGACCCATTCACCTCCCCTCCTACCTGTCCTGGAATCACTGTGTTCATCTTCTTGTATTGATTGTGCCAGAGCAGCGATCACAGCAGTGTGTGATGAGGTGTGTGTTTGTTTTCCAGCCTCCTGAATGTCGTCTTCAACAGTCTCCACCATCACAAACTTGTAAGCCCATGTTGACATGTGGCCCTTTATCACATGACTATAAATCCTCTTTCCTCAGCAGTGCGCATTCACAATTGGGGGAGGAAATGAAGGCAACAGAAAGAAAGAGTCGAGAGCCATACTAGAGTGATCCACCAGATGGAAACTAGCCTTCTGGGCTAACTATATAGAAACCAGATACACTATGTTCTCCGGTTTTCAGTGCACATCAGTCCCTTCATTGTTATAATCACCACCTGTAAGTCCAGCACCGGCTTCATGAGCTGCTGTTAGAAGTTAGAACACCGTTTATCACTTCAGTTTATTTGATGGATAAGACATGCGCCCGCTTAAAGTTAATTTCACTGTTTAGTGCAGTTTATCGTGGCGATTAGAAGGTAATTAAAAAGGGGGATCAGAGCAATCAGCCGTCTTACACGTCTACGGGGGAATCCAGCGTTAGTTTATCTTCGTTGCCGTGCATGAATGCTAATTAATATACCTCCGATGGTATATTCATTCTTAAGTTCAGCATGAAGAGAGGGAGGAGGGAAGAGGAGACTAAAGCTGCTGGTTCAGATGGGATGAAACAAGATGTTCCTCTGTTAGAAAAAAACGCTTTTATTCCAGTCACACACACACGCACGCACGCACACACACACACGCACACACACACACACACACACACACACACACACACACACACACACACACACACACACACACGCACGCACACACACACACACACACAGCATCAGTACACAGCAGCAGGACTGTAGAAACATCACAAAGTGACAACAGCTGTGGATAATTAACAGCTTGTCCAAAGTGTGTGTACATGTACGAGTCATCTAGTTTGTATGTGCATGTGTGTCTGTGTGTGTGAGAACCTCCACCATTTAAAAAGTGTGAGTGTGTGTGTGTGTGCGTGAGTGTGTGTGTGTGTGGCTCTAAGCTCGGGTATTCATAACGCGTTTGATCCGTGTTCTCTCAGAGGGAAGCGAGGCGTGAGAAAATGATGAAGGATGTGAGGAAGCACTGCAGCGGCTCAAACACACGGCCACTTCTGACGGACGGCCTCGGCGGCCAAATCTGTTGATCCAATCGATGTTATCGGTTCTGAGTCGGATCTGAGCCACGCCGGCTTTAATACACCGTCTCTAACAGCATCCTTCAGAGGATCCTTCAGAGGAGTTCCACTCCCAGCATGTTAAAACAACCAACTTTTGTAGAAATGATCAAACATATGAGCCGTGTCTCCTCCGCCAATTTAGTGTAGTCAAGTTAATTGGCGTGGACTCGTGGAGACAATATGCTCATTCCTACTCATACCTGCTTTAAACTGTTGTTAATTGCAGCGTTCTGTATAGACGGACGGACGGACAGCGCTCTGCTAAAGAAACACTTCACGTCAGGCTGCTCAGATTGATTTGCAGTCGGAGCAGCACGGTGACACGGCCGCCGCTGCTCCTGCAGCTGGCGTGTAGACGTAATCGGGGAAAAATGAAAGCGCTGATTTGATCCTAATTACGAACGTGAGTTTTTAATATTTGTGAGAGATTGTGAAGCCTTATAGCACCATATGCTTCGTGTTTGTGCTGTCCCGGCCTCTGAGGTCTTCTTATTGGGACATGTGCTTCTTTTCAGCAAAGCTCTGATTCACTTCACACTGATTCACTTCACACGTTAACACACGGGGAGAGGTCAAGAGTAACAACAGTTAGCAACAATCAGAGAGTAGAACCACTGTATTCAGTCACGCATGCTTGTGAAGTAGGAGGTGTTGGAAGCTGGACTTGTAACGGGTTATTTAGTTGCTTCTATTGGTTGTGGATAATTTCATTTGTGACAAAATAGAGAGGGGTTTGCATGTCCTGCATTTTACCGTAAGTGTGTGGGACTCGCATTGGTCTGGTCTGGTCTTGACTTGGTCTCAACATAATAACATTATCAGTAGTAATCACACGCTTTGATTGGGAGATATTTGGATTAATGTTGGTGACAGTGGAGGAGGTGTGTAACACAGAGACGGGCTGCTGAAGCTGACAAATCAAAAGTCAGATCGTGACACTTCTGTTTACGCGGAGTAAATGGATGGAAGATTACCCATGGTTCTCTGGGGCTAGGCCGCGAGCGTGCAGTCAGCGTCAGTGGATTTGACGGAGTAGGAAGCTCTCAGCCGTCGGCCCGCGGGGAGGAGGACGCCTCGACGCCTCGACGCCTCGACGCCACGACGGCCTGAATGCTGAGTGGGTTTCAGAGACACACCTCAACACTTCAAACAGCTGCTGGAGTGATGACTGCATGTATTGATTCAGTACATTACTGCACTGACACGCTGAGCATTACATACCAGTATCCGTCATTCCTCCAGCTGGTGTCTGAACTCATCCAGCTCGTATACCAGATATTACGGCTTGTTTTCCTCCCGTCAGAAGAAGCCATTCGCTTCACGCCATTCATTTGGTTTTTGTGTGAAAAACAACATTCAGAGAGCGAGATGATCCGTCACAGCAAACAGTCACCTGACACCAACCGGAGTCTCTGCCAGGAAATTAACCTCCCATCACCTTTTTTCAGACACATTCATGTTTTCTTTGTATTTTTGTGAGATGATAGAATTTTTTTTTTAAAGTGAGTAAATGTGTGGAGAAACTCAGACGTAGAGCAGGAATTACAAATGTAAACTGGATGTTGGTGCATGTGCATGTATGAATGACACGGTAATCACAAGTCATCTCGCGTACAATAAGCTGTTCTTGCTTTTGGTGTGTCAGTTGTACTCCATGTATTCTGTACTGACTGCAATGTAAACACATCCGCATAAATCTGCTCCGCTCAGAGCTAGTGACGGAGAATAAAGAGTGAAAAAGATAAACTCAGGACTGCCAACCAGGAGCCCGGTGTTTAAGACCGGTGTTCCAAAGTGTTGCAGAGTTCATTTGAAGTGATGTTTAGTTAATCCTAAACCTAACTGCGGCCGTTATCTATAGTTTTGTTGCAAAAGAGACTGAATACGTTCTCATGACATGCAGACTGTCCTTGTAATGTCGTGCTAGTTATACGATATCACATGAGATCAAGTTAATAGTTTCTGGGTTAAAGTGCTTTCTTTGCCAGAGTTTGATGAGAAGGTTCACTCTCACATTTGTACGCCAAGTATGGAACTAGAGCCAGGAGGCGATTAGTTTGGCTTAGCTTAGCATAAAGACTGGAAACACGGGGAACAGCTAGCCTGGCTCGTTCCAAATTTTTAACGCATCGACTATTGCAACTCTCCTCGGAGGCCTCCCAAACAAAACTTTCCACAGACTACAATATGTCCAAAACAGCGCTGCCTGGATCCGAGCCAGGACTCGTAAATCACAGCACATCACCCCGGTCCTCCGCTCCCTTCACTGGCTCCCAGTAAACCATCGGATCATCTACAAGATGCTCCTCCTCGTCTTCACCGGTCCCACCTCCCTACAGGAGCTCCTCACCCCTCAACCCTCACCCCTCAACCCTCATCACCCCTCAACCCTCAGCCCTCAACCCTCACCCCTCAACCCTCATCCCTCACCCCTCACCCCTCATCACCCCTCAACCCTCAGCCCTCAACCCTCACCCCTCAACCCTCATCCCTCACCCCTCACCCCTCAACCCTCATCACCCCTCAACCCTCACCCCTCAACCCTCACCCCTCAACCCTCATCACCCCTCAACCCTCAGCCCTCACCCCTCAACCCTCACCCCTCACCCCGGACGCTCACCGTGCCCTCAAACAACCCGGGCTTCAGACTCACTCGCTGTTTTTAAATCTAATCTTAAAACTCACCTGTTCCTTTTAGCGTCCCCCTAGGGGGGGTTTATAATCATTTCATAGTATTTTTAGTTGCTTTAACTTACGTCAGGAAGTTCTTTGTCTATAATTTTATTCGTCCTATTCTGATGCTTCTAATCACGTGTCTTGTGTAGGTTGTCTTAACGTTGTCCGTGATTGTTTTGCCCTCGTTGTGAAGCACCTTGAGATTTTGCTGTATATTAAAGTGTGCTATATAAATTAAACTCATTATTACATCCACCAACACCTAAATCTCAAAGTGACCAGTGAGGATGAGAGCTCACCTCTGAGCTCATCTGCCCAACAGCGGCAAAAGGAAACTAGAAAATATGCATCTACATCTCGCAGGAGGTGCACAACTGTCTAAGAGTTGAATCGGCATCAAAATCAATGCAGAAAGTTCATGATGAAATGTTGAAACGTCCCACAGAGAGAAATCCTTCACACACATTCCTGAATCTGAGCCGAAAAACAAATCACCTGTTTGTTGACCCACAGCTGAACTTTTCCAACAAATCTAATTAAAATCTGTTCTCACCTTTGAGATCTCCTGCTAACCAACAAACAGACAGACAAACAGAAAGGATTGGGACGGAGCTTGGGAAGTGAAAACATAACCTCCTCTGGAGGAAGTCATAATAACGGCTCCATGTGAAACTGAAGAAGTGTTGATTTGCTGACTGAGGTTATTGTTTATCCTCCTGAGTCTCAACTCTCTGATTAACAAACTGCAAAACTTATTCTGATTAAAAACTGCTGCCTTTTCTTTCCAATGTTAGTAAGTATAGAATAAACTATTTCAACATAATGAAAAGCTCCACTGTTCTCTGGATGAAGCTCACACGAGTTGATTCAGATCTCGTTGTAGCTGCAGGTGGCGTCTTTCAGCTGACAGTGATTCTAACGTTATTTTTACTGCTCATTTGCACCAACGAACCAAAGCAAATTCTTAGTGTATACCTGATACACCTGGCAATAAACAAGATTCTGATTCTGAAGGTATTCCCACTAATTAGGACGTTGTTGTTGTGAGTTTAGTGGATGCATGCTGTATTTAATTAGGGCTCCTTGTGAGAAGTTGTGATATGAAATGTGGCCATATGGTTGATATAAAAAAGGACAAAGTGAAGGTAATGCATGAGCTGGATTGGATGCATAATATCCGTCTTTGTCACCGTGCATACACGATGAACTTCTTTTCCAAAGACGCCAGTAAAAAGGGAATAATTCTTCCGATGCAGCAGACTTATAAAATCTTTGCTGAGTGCAACTTTTCTGCGTCGTATCTCTGACTCTTGTTTTGAAACTAACCTGCTCACTGATAAAAAAAAGCAGCCCACTAGGCCTGTGCCTCTGATCTGCAGCACTTTTATGTTCATATCGAGCTGTCTTGATGTTATGGAAGCCCTGCGGAGATGGCTTGGTATAAAAACCCTGGAGATCGGAGTAAAAAGAATAAAGAAAATCAAGCCACTGCACGGCTGGGAAAGTGAGTGGGATGGAGGTTGCTGAAGTAACACGTTCAGCGTGTTCATGTTTTCAGGCTCAGCTGTGAATCAACAACAACACTAAAGAATAAACTAAGTGCTGCTTTCTTCTCAGTGGGCATCCGAAGGGATTTCCCCTGCATGCTTGGAGGAGCGGTTTATTATTTAGATGTGAGGAAAGTAAAAGAAGAACAAGAATCACAGATGAGATTAAACTATGATGAAGGTCAGAATTCAAATTCATTTTTTAACAAGTGGCTCTTTACAGGTACTGTTTGACTTAATGACTTTATACTAGAATACCGGCTGTGCCTTACTTGACCCACAATACTCAGGCTACAGGACTCATCAATACACATTGTACGATCTGGTCGGATGGTCTTCATGCCACCTGTGTGGACGGACTCTGGAAAAACAAGTCTTATTATTTTATAATGGCCCTTGGTCTTGGAATGATGTTCAGGCTAGACCAGGGGTCAGCAACCTTTACTACCAAAAGAGACATTATAGGCAAAAAAAAAGAATCTGTTTGGAGCTGCAAAACATTTGATCATTGTGATGAAGGTAACACAGTTTATAGTCTAAGTATATAGTATATAAGTCTACTGCAGTGAGGGCCAAAGAGACAATGTACTACGGAGTATTAGGGCCACATTGAGGGAAAAAACATCTGAGATTTACACAATAAAGTCAGAATATTACGAGAATAAAGTCATAACTTTACGAGAATAAAAGAAAATAACACGTAAAATTACTACTTTATAATATTATGACTTTATTCTCTAAATCTCAGATTTATTTTTTTCCTCAATGTGGCCCTAATACTCCATCGTACCGTCGTACCATAGACCTACAACAATGATCAATAAAATGAAAATATAAACAAAAAACAGTTGTTCATTTCCACTAATTCTTTAATAAATCCACATGGAGCCACTGGAGCGGAGCTGAAGAGGTTGCCGACTCCTGGTCTTTATGTATCTTACAGAATCTGTGTCTATTTTAATCTCTTCTGTTGATGCTTGGACTTTATTTTTTACTCTGTAATGTATTTGTTTTTTTCTATGAAGTCGACATGCATTTGACATTTAATTTGATGCTTTCTTGGCCGGATCACCAGTTGAGGATCGCTAAAGATATTTTTTTCTCAATGGATTTTACCTGATTAAATGAAAGTGAAAAATTGCCCGACCTTCGATGCGTTTTCCTGTGAATGTCCAGCAACACGTGTCAATTTACGTTCATTACATGCATACAGTCTTTTCAAAATACACTTCTGTCTTCACAGGAAACTACTTGGTTAGGTTTAGAAAAAGATCATGGTTTGGGTTAAAATAACTACGGAAGTGGCGTTACTTAAGTATGGAAGTTATGTGACAAATAAATCAACGTTAACTTCTTGTTTCACACGGGACACGAACAGCGGTCTCCTGGGTGAAAGACTGGTGTTTATAGACCCACTAATCCACCCCGACCTCCTCTCTACACGGCGTCCGTCGCTCTTTATACTTCCTGGTTCACAATTACATATGAATTGATTTCGTGGGTTTTTGTGTATTTTGGTAGGTATAGCTACGAGAGCAGCCGGTTATATGTATGTGACCCTCTCAGTGCAGGCAACCATTAAAGTAATACCATGACAGTCCACGCTCTACATTAGCTAACCTCTCTGTGAGTAGGATGTCGAGGATGAGAGCCAGAATGTGCTGACAACTTCACCAATAAACACCTGACTGTAAAAACAACGCAGTGATTATATATGTTAATATGGAGGAGCACTATAGGGAAAGACATTAGTGCTGAGTACAGGCAGATGTGTTTACCGCAAAGCAACAACCCATTAGATGAAGCGGAGGAGGAGGAGGAGGAAGATGAAGAGGAGGGAGGTTGACCAAGTTTTCCTTCTAACAGCGAGGCGATTACTGTTTCCTCCGAGGAAGACGCTCCATTTCTCCTACAGGACGATGAGGGTCCATCAGAGGTGGGTTTTCCTTCAAGGCGCTCTGAGGTGTCAATAAAAACTCTGAGATGCTTTTTCTTGATTTGCTGAAATCTGTCACCGTCCCGCAGAGTTCAAGGATCTGGAAAACAGTAATCCATCACTGCCTCGGCTCTCTGGACATTTGGTTCTGACCTTGAGCCATAAACAACATTACTGATGTATTATGGCAGCTGAGACCGAATAATTACACGGACGAGGAGAGGACCTTTAGCACGCAGCCTGCATGCTCGCTCATGGATGGCTATAAATATGGATAGAGAGAGGTTGTGATTCGAACCGTCGCAAAACTGATTATATGCGGCGAGAAAAAGCAACGTGTGGGTGGTGATTGTGATTGAGCTGGAACACCGGCTCCGGTGGCGTCCATGCAGAGCTGTCACTCCCAACCCGCGTTTAATGAATATGTACATGGCTGCAAATGTGATACGTAAAACACACGAGGAGCGATGACTGCGGTGTTAACAAAGATGGTTTTATGATGTGTAAAGTGATGTGCTTCACCTCGGCTTAGTTTAATGCACTGAACATGTAGTTTAAATGTGAAGAGGCGAGAAATTCATACCAAGCGACATTACAGGGAAAGAAACACTCAGGAGTGCATTCAAGAAATACTGTGATGAACACACACAAAGCAGGACTTTGGAGCTATGTGAAGCTCGACACACGAGTCTGTTTGAGCTCTCAGTGTTTGAAACATTTGGATTAATGTTGTAAAAGTGAATTGAAAATATTATTGCATTTATTTGAAAAGTTTCTTGCATTTCTATGACGGCAGATCCGTGTGCAAGCTGAGGTGTTAAATACTCAAAGCAGTGAGACCGGTCCATGATGCTGACAGCTGATAATTAGGTGATGGAGGTCAGGTGTGTCAGCTGAGGCAGGTGAGCTGATGACAACTTAATTGTGGCCAGTTTGCAGCTTGCCAGGGATCATAATTAAAACCACCTCTTGACTTTTTAATTTATTCTAATATTACACCAGTAAAATGTAAAGAATGTTAACTCGGATATTGAGATGATGTGTTTCCAGAGCAGCTCTACATGTGAGGAAGTATTTGTGTGAGCGTATTTGTTCCCTTACAAGGAAACATGGGAGAGTGTTGCCTTCAGTTTTAAATATTTCTGCTTAGACTCTGACAATCAGTTAGGTATGATATTCAATGATAGTAGAAGCACAGCAGAGGGTCAGTCACAACTCAAACTGTGCATGATGTCTAATAAAGATTAGAAGAATTATAATCAGGTTTCTTGGGTTTGATCAGCTATATGTTATTGATCTGTGGTGGTGTGCAGTGCAAAATAGAAAAAGCAAAAGCACTAGAGTTCATATCCTGCAGGGCAGCCCAGTCAACAGAAAAAAAGTGTTGGCATTGTACATTCCTGCAAAGCACGTTGAATATAAACATTTCTGAACCAAAAATACGTGTCATATCAGCCTCGTATCACGCTCGCAGAAACGTACAATGCAACGCAGTTAATGTTGTGAAACGATTGGTTAGTTTTAGGCAACAGAACTACTTGGTTAAGGTTAGAAAAAAGATCATGTTTGTTTTCAAATAATAACTTAACAACGTAACTAGCGGAAATAAACAAAACACTGTTAGTGGACTTTCCTACGTAGCCTTACTTAACAAGTGTAAAATCAACTTTACTTTTGGTTTCACACGGACAGCCCTGTCTCCTAAAAATTATGTTCCAATACAACGAAACTGCATCGTGAATTATGTTGCACAATTAAGTTTGTAATGATAGTCTGTGGAAGTCTGCGTAGGGCAGGCTGTTCTCATACACCGTTCATAGCTATACCTACAAAAAGTAATGCGTTGTAATTCATAATATATATCCCACTAAATCAATATGTGTGTAATCCAGTGAGCAAGTATAAGTAGCTGTGCGTGCCGCGTAGGGAGGAGGTCGAGTGGACGGGTCGGTCAGGAGGCTGTTCGTGTTCTGTGTGAAACCAGAAGTCAACATTGATTTCTTTGTCATGTAACTTCCGTATTTAAGTTACGGCACTTCCGGTGTTATTTCAACCCAAACCACCATCAACTATGTTGGTTTTGTTGCAGAAGTTCCATCACTTCCGATTTGGCTTAACTTAACCACGATCTTTTCCTAACCCTAAACGGTTTTGTTGCATGTTCCTAACCAAAGTTGTTTCCTGTGAAGACAGAATTATATTTTGAAAAGACGGAAGCAATAAATAGACGCTGGACATTAGCAGGAAAATGAATTACTTTTCATAAGATATCATTCAAACCGTTGTATGAGAGTACGTTGTGTAGGGAGGAGGTCGGTATGGGTCAAACAAACACAGGAAACTAAAAGTCGACTTTCACTATTTTTCTTTTAACGTGTGTTGCATAATAACGTGACAAACATGATGTTTCTTTACTAAGTTTTGTTTTGTTTTGTTACAATTTAAAACCACGTGTTTAAAACTGGGACCGTAATTCAGGAGAAAATAGGTTTCCCTCAAAATGTAATTGAGACAGTAACAAGTTGTATGGGAACGTCATTTTATAGTAGACAGAGTTGACACGGGACACGAACTGCAGTGTGCTAGGTCAAAGTCCTGTGTTTGTTGGACCCTCTCCACCATCACTTTATACTTGATATTATACTATGTAACTTGCTCTGACTGAAGTTCAACGTATTCGTTGTTTGCAGAAACGTACGATGCCAACATGTCTTCCTGGTGACTGGGTTGTTGCAGGACGGTGATGATTACAACAACGTGTCCAAATGGATCAATTCAGCCTGGTGGGAAAATCAAACTTCTTTGTTGGCTCAGCTCCAGCGAGCCGTCTGACAAAATGAATGTTGAAAACTCATCTGGGCCTAAATAAATCCATTTGCGAATGCATTATTCATGTTCCCCAGGTAACCACAAACATTTCTTTTTAAACCTCCATCTTTTATTCATTACCTGAAAATATTTCTCTACTCTTGCACGGTGCATATATTGTTCTTTTCTGCAGAGCGGTTTTGCATCTTTAAATACAGTTTTTTTTAGAGTTGAACAATGTAGGAGAAAATATGTCCGTATTAAATATGTAGTCAGTCTGCCGCTGTTTTGTAAATAATCCAACAAAAAAAACAGGCACATTATGCAAGAGAACTTCAAGACTCGTGATGTTTGCATTCCAAGCTTTAAAATAGATTTTATATAACCGGGTTAACGGATCATTTTCTCCGTTATTTTGGCCAAAACACCCACTTGAGTTTGTTTTATACCAAATGTAAAGTTGAACTAAGTTAAGTCAAAGTAAACTATGACTTCTAGAAGCAGCTTTACAACAGCGTTGTCGGAGCGGATCTCCTCCCACACCGCCTCTGCTACTGGCCGGGGAAAATGAGAAACTTGGCAAAAGGCCTGTAATCACTCAATCAATACTTTTGATCAGCAACCCGGTCAACCTCATCAGATAAATATAATGAACATGTTGTGCTGAGGAGTTTTACTGATTAAATCCAATAACGTCTAAGTGAACATTATTATAGTTCTGTACCAAGTTTCTTATTTAGACTCGTCAGTGCAGCTTTAAAAACAGCAGAACAATAACATGTTTTCATTCCTTTATGTTTTAAACGCCAACAAAGGGGCGCGATGCCAACTAAGGGGCGCGATGCCAACAAAGGGGCGCGATGCCAACAAAGGGGCGCGATGCCAACTGATGCCAACTAAGGGGCGTGCGATGCCAACAAAGGGGCGCGACGCCAACAAAGGGGCGCGATGCCAACAAAGGGGCGCGATGCCAACTGATGCCAACTAAGGGGCGTGCGATGCCAACAAAGGGGCGCGACGCCAACAAAGGGGCGCGATGCCAACTAAGGGGCGTGCGACGCCAACAAAGGGGCGCGACGCCAACAAAGGGGCGCGATGCCAACAAAGGGGCGCGACGCCAACAAAGGGGCGCGATGCCAACTAAGGGGCGTGCGATGCCAACAAAGGGGCGCGATGCCAACTAAGGGGCGTGCGATGCCAACAAAGGGGCGCGACGCCAACAAAGGGGCGCGATGCCAACTAAGGGGCGTGCGATGCCAACAAAGGGGCGCGACGCCAACAAAGGGGCGCGATGCCAACTAAGGGGCGTGACGCCAACAAAGGGGCGCGACACCAATAAAGGGGCGCGACGCCAACAAAGGGGCGCGACGCCAATAAAGGGGCATGCGCCAACTAAGGGACGTGATGCCAACTAAGGGGCGTGATGCCAACTAAGGGGCGCGCGACGCCAACAAAGGGGCGTGACGCCAACTAAGGGGCGTGATACCAACAAAGGGGCGCGATGCCAACTGATGCCAACTAAGGGGCGTGCGATGCCAACAAAGGGGCGCGACGCCAACAAAGGGGCGCGATGCCAACAAAGGGGCGCGACGCCAACAAAGGGGCGCGATGCCAACTAAGGGGCGTGCGATGCCAACAAAGGGGCGCGACGCCAACAAAGGGGCGCGATGCCAACTAAGGGGCGTGACGCCAATAAAGGGGCGCGACGCCAACAAAGGGGCGCAACGCCAATAAAGGGGCATGCGCCAACTAAGGGGCGTGATGCCAACAAAGGGGTATGCGCCAACTAAGGGGCGTGATGCCAACAAAGGGGCGCGATGCCAACAAAGGGGCATGCGCCAACTAAGGGACGTGATGCCAACTAAGGGGCGTGATGCCAACTAAGGGGCGCGCGACGCCAACAAAGGGGCGTGATGCCAACTAAGGGGCGCGCGACGCCAACAAAGGTGCGTGACGCCAACTAAGGGGCGTGATACCAACAAAGGGGCGCGATGCCAACTGATGCCAACTAAGGGGCGTGCGATGCCAACAAAGGGGCGCGACGCCAACAAAGGGGCGCGATGCCAACAAAGGGGCGCGACGCCAACAAAGGGGCGCGATGCCAACTAAGGGGCGTGCGATGCCAACAAAGGGGCGCGACGCCAACAAAGGGGCGCGATGCCAACTAAGGGGCGTGACGCCAATAAAGGGGCGCGACGCCAACAAAGGGGTGCGACGCCAATAAAGGGGCATGCGCCAACTAAGGGGCGTGATGCCAACAAAGGGGTATGCGCCAACTAAGGGGCGTGATGCCAACAAAGGGGCGCGATGCCAACAAAGGGGCATGCGCCAACTAAGGGACGTGATGCCAACTAAGGGGCGTGATGCCAACTAAGGGGCGCGCGACGCCAACAAAGGGGCGTGATGCCAACTAAGGGGCGCGCGATGCCAACAAAGGGGCGTGATGCCAACAAGAGATAATCAGGTGATGGAGGTCAGGTGTGTCATTTAGTTTTTTATTCTAACATGACGGAAGTAAAATCTAATGAAGGTTAACTCAAAACATTAAGAGTTTCTAGAGCAGCTCTACATTTGAAAACTCAAATCTCCTGTTTTATATTCACTTATAATAAATATCTATATTTAAAAGTATTAAATGAGTCAGATCTACTGCAAAGAGACAAGAGAAATAATATGAAACTGTCTTTATGGGACTCTAAACCCCCTTTTTTTGGATGAAAACCGACTTTTTAAACACCAACAGATGAACTCCATCTCCTCTTCAGAGAGGGATCTGAAGTTGTAATGATGGCGTTGCAGATTAGCCCGACATCCTCCGGGTGTGTTTATTCTTCATCATCATCATTCTCAGTATTATCTCTCCCTTTTAAGAGTTATAGGCATGCTAAGCACCTAATGTTGTGAAGTGAAGCTGCATTAATAATCTCATAAATATTCCCATCAGACCAGCAGCAGTTTGAGATTAATCCACAGCAGATCGTTGCTCTTTAAGAGGGGCCGGCTGAATTAACCCTCAATAAGAGTTCTCATTTTAAAAAGCATCAAGAGAGACGCAGACAACAAACTAAATCTAAATGCAGCAGAAGCAGTTCCAGGTGGTTCATGTGGTTGTTTGGTCTGGTCTCACTCTCAGGGCTCGGTCAGTGGCCCGCAGAGTCTTGATACCGACGCACAAGGAACCCTTTAACGCACCGGGCTTTCAACTAACTCCAACGTAAACAGAAACAAAATCAACTTTTGGAGAAACGTAACCCAACGTCTGCGATCAACGCTGCTATTTTAACTGTGCACATGACAATAAACGGAAAGCACGTTTCAATGGGTGACGTTATTGTTAGCATCATTCAATATGAGGTTCATATGTGTGCCAAATATGATGTCTGTCACACTGCTGCTGTGCAGCGATCACACCTTGGGAAAGGTGAGATGAGAGGAAAGAGGAGGAGGGTTGACAGCCATGCTGTGATCTCTGGTGTGGGGTAGGAGGGAAACTATCACAGAATGAAGTGATATTAAAAACAAAGTCCTCCAAGTGATGACAACTAAAACTGTTCCTGTGATTCTGGTATCATGTGGCGAGACGCACCGCCGCCGTGACATCTGCAGCCAAGAAAAAAAAGAAGTTGTCATGAGGAAAATTTGACACAGTGGGAGTTTCGCTTCAGCGGTCCGACCTGTGGCCTCCGCGCCGCTGACCCCTGACGACGGCGCTGTCACAGCGTGCAAACAGAGCCGGTCCGCATGCTGTCAGCAGGGCTTTTTAACGGCGCCGGGCCGGCAGCGGCACGCGGCTGACGAGTCTTTTAACATCAATAAATGTCACATTCATATTCTGGATGCATTTCCCTGCATGATCATGATGGATGTACAGGCGATGCAGAGCCAGAGGTCTGGGCTGCGTTCATTATCAGGTGGAGCTGGTTGAGCCTCGTGGGATCTCTAATCAGATAGCAGGCGGCTGTTAATTATACAGACCGCGTGGTGTTTGTGGGAAAAAGCTTTCCTCTTCTGTTCATTGCTCTTTTAATAAAGGCATGTTTATTTTTAGAAGCCTGACACCTGCATCGACCGAGCAGAATCAAAACTAACTTTTTAAAGTCGAGTTTGAGCTTTTAGTGTTAAGTGGATGTTGAATGTCGACGTTTCTGAACCACAAATATCTTTCATAAATACAACTAAAGTTCTACTTTACCCATTTCATTCTTTATATTCTCCTGTATGAACAACCGTTAAACACACACTTACATTACGTGTAAGGCAGGGGATGCACAATGGTGCACATGTGGTGAAGTGAGACAAAATTATAGTATGGATTGTAATGTGATGTATCATCGTGATTTAACATTTGATGTTTAACATTAATATTTCAGCCCTGTCTCCTAAGAATTACGTTCCCGTACAACTAAACTACATCCTCAATTATGTTTGGAGGGAAACTTATATTTTGTCGCGGATTACGTTTGTCTTTGACGTATTATAAATAGTCACGCGGACGGCACAGCAAGTGGCGTAGTGAAACGAACGACACGCAGAGCAGGTTATATCGAGCGACCGTTAATGAAAGTGAAATTTTACAACGTTAACCACGTGTTTAAAACTGTTTAAAGCTGCGACGGTAATTCGGGAGAAACAGTTTCATTGTATGAAAACGTAATTTTGTAGAAGACGGGGTTGAATATTTATAACACATTTTAGCGCCAAACCAAACTGTCCCAAAATGGTCTGTAACCAGCTGGAATTTGTTGCAGAACTCTTAAGCCTAAACATAACACTTACACTGAGTCTGTATGTTAATTAAATTAGTACTATTAAAGTTAACACGATAACGCGTTAACGCAAATCTGTTTTAACGCCACTGTCTTTAATAAATGAATGCAACTTGTGATTTGTAGCGTCTCAGCTTTAAAGCTAGAGTGAAGATACTGGTATCACATGAAACTAGAAAACCTGATGAATCCATCGGTACCAACCAGGTCAGACTACATATACATACTTTGCATGAAGCAGCATATTTGTCCACTCCCATGTTGATAAGAGTATTAAACTCTTGACAAATCTCCCTTTAAAGGGACTGTTTGTAACTTTTTAAGTGTATAAATGTACCGGGTCGGGACACATGCACGTTCGCGTGTGGCCGCTGTCTCTGCTCCTCTGCCTGCCTGTCTTCACTCAGACAGAGCGCTCGTTCTCGCTGTCTCTCTCCACCTCTCACGTGCATGCTGCTCACTCCACACTGCAGAAGAGTTAGTTTAACTCTGAGAATATCTAGTGAATGTTCAGTGGACGTTTGTGCAGAAATAACTGCTGCAGCTCCTCCAGACCAACAGAGGTTTCCCGTGTCTTGTGAAGTGACGGGGCTCCGCAGAGAGAAACGTTATCGTCTCCGACCAAAATTCCGGCGTCTCCCCCGTTCCCTCCGGCCGCGGTCGGGAGGCTGAGGCGGGAAAAGCCAACACTAGAATCAGCATTGATTCATGGAGAGACCTTGGTCTGGTCAGCTAACATTACTGCCAAGCAGCTGAAATATAGAGTGATATTGTGCTTTTAGCTGACGTGTGTCTCCTCACTGTGTTGAGTGATGCTCCTTCATGTCTATGTAGAGCGAGCACAAGCGCCAGCAACAGGACGCTGACTTTAGTTGACTTAACGGACACAGGTGTCGCTGTTAACAAGACATTTCTGAAAGTTACAAATAGTCCCTTTAAGGTACATTTAGAACAGATAAAAAATGTGCAATTAATTTGTGATTAATCATGATTAACTATGGACAATCAACGATTAATAGCGATTCAATATTTTAATGGATTGACAGCCCTAGTATGTAGAAGTGCCTGTTCAGAATCTGTTCCCGTCCGTTTCATTGCCTATATTAAGTACAGTTTCTCATAACAAATGAAGCCCACATTTTTTGGTGTCAGTTTTCATATTACAGTCTAATTTTAATAATCAGATTTATGGCAGCACACTGCCACACTGAACATAATACTTAAATTGTCTTCACTTCAAATAAGCGAGGTGCTGATCTTGACTCCGGATCTGAACTGTTTTCCTCTGTTAGTGATGCAGCATGTGTCATTACAACACGTCCTCTTGTTGTTCTCCCTAATGAGGTGTTATTAGAAGCACGGCTGCTTCTCTCTCTGTAAATAAAACCTGCTGACAACCACGCAGTCATCTGGATCATCGTCTGTCTGTCTGTCTCTGTGTGTGTGGGTGTGTGTGAAGAGGGCGGACAGCAGGCGGTGGGAGGCTCCATCACATCTCAACGCTCTGCGTCCGTCTGTGTGTTATCGTTTCGGCCCGGAGAGAGGCAAGGTGACAGGAATTAGTCTGACATCTCCAGCACCTGAATGCTTCACAAAGCAGCAGACGGTGAGGCTATCTCCTCTCTGCAGACAGATGCATATTAATATCCATCAGAAATGTCACCTGGAGAAGAAAAGAACCATCCAATATGACAACAACAATGTGTGGTAATGTTTGAGCTTCAGTGAACAGAGACATAATCGATTCAGCTTTCTAATCCTCAAACGATGTTTCTTTTTGCTGGTGATTAAAAGGTGTCCATTGATTGACCTGAAGATCTCGTGTTCATTGATCCGGCTCTACAAAGACTCTGCTTTTACAACAGATGCTATTGGAGGCAGTAATTAATGTGCAGGATTGGTTGTTATTCAGCTGAAAGGAAAAAGAAAAAAAAGATCAAATGTTTTATTTTCACCGAACAGAATAAAATATCTGTACAAATTAAAATCTGACAGCAAGTCACTCAAACTCTCCGACGTTACAGTGACCCTCGAGATCCTGATGTGATGCACCGCCAGGAGAGAAACCAGATCACTGACATCCCCAAAACCACAAAGTGATTCCTAAAAACAACATTCAGTAAACAGTTCACACTGACTGTAAAGCTGCTTCAACGTCTCAATAAGTCTGTTCATTTATTAGTTTTACAGCTGATGGGGCTTTCAACAAGTCCTGCAATCCATACGGCCACACAGGTCGTCTGTTCCTAACCTGAAATATGACCGATGGGAGTATTTCCTAAAAAACGGGAGCAATCTGCAACCTCAGCGCTAGATGTCGCCAAATCCTTCACACTGCACCTTTAAGGAGAAGATCATGGTTATGGTTAAAATAATAAGCCTCGTAAGAAAGTGGTGTAGTGACGTAAACTCACGTGATGCGAGCTTAAACTACGTTGTGTTGACTTGACCGAACGGATTTTTGGTTTCACACGGGACACAAACAGGAGTCTCCTGAGTGAAAGCCTTGTGTTTGTTTGACCCTCCGCTCCCTCCCTCCCGCCCACCCTATGTGGACTTTATCGCTATTTAGGGCTACGTTTACGGCCACTAGAGGTCGCCTCCTAACTAAACGGAAATATGGGTCGTAATAAGCTGCAATACCATCGACCTATGGGGTCGTATTTTGTGGGAGGACATGTTGTTTACTGTACCACCAGGCTGTAGCTGATCATATCACAGGATTTTATGTTCAGTGCATGTTTGCATGCCCTGTTTCCCTTACAAGAATGCCGTACTATTACGAGTAACGCCGGGCGTACACACGAGAATCAAGATTAATTTTCCTCCCGACCGACAATCAGCAAAGCCCAGATTGTTTGATGGTTCTAAAGATGATCTTTCCAGATGTTCCTGTGGTGTGAGGTATTAGAAGAGTGTTGTTTACATCCTCGATCAGATCGGAAGTCCATCCTGACCGCACCGATCTCAAATCGTAAATCGGATATCCTGTTGTGTGTGAGGAACCCCGAGGACAGCTGATGACGCAGTCACGTAAGAAAGAACGACAGCCAATAGAGAACCAAGCTGACTGAAGAAGGAAGAACAACCACCGCCACCGCCACGGCGGCCGTGGCTAACGCATGAGCTAATGCTAAACGCGAAGCATAAAGTAGTAGTAAGATGGAGCTCAGAGATGGAGGACCAACTTGTTGATTAGTGTTTATTTAACGTGTCTCCATGACTTCATCCGTCCATCCTTCGTGAATTTTCACCACAAAGTAAAAACTAACATCACTAATTCTTCCTTCCCGTCGTCCGCCATGCTTGTTTACACTTAAGTCATGTTTGATCGCCAGAGATTTTGTGAGATTTTCGTCATATCTGCTCACCACACTATAAGAACAAAACTGTTAAGTTTAACATATCATGTTATGTTGTCACTCTCACATTTGAAACATCTGTTAGTGCGGACCAGCCCTAAGATGAAGACGAGACATTTAGATGTTGAGTTCGTCCAAGTGGCAGTTTGTTGGCATTAAATGTTTTGACGAAGACGTGGCTTATTCTGATAAGATACTAAAGATCTGGTCACAGCAAAGTGGAAATATGCACTTTGGAGTTTTCTAAACTTCAAAAAATCCAGACCGCTGCTTAAAATGTGGCGTAGAAACACACAAGTTGCAACACAGGAAGTTGATTGTGACTTGTCTGTTTGGTTGCTCGACTGGTTGGACCTGAATAACACCTTCCCGTGAACTCCTTCGCTCTCCATCTGCTGATACAGGATTTTTTTCTTTCATACTTATTTTGCTTCTCTGAATCTCTTTCAGAAAATGTCATTTGTGTTTAAAAGATACATAAAATGTTTTAGTTTGAATGATGTCGGGAACAGAAAGTCCAGAGTAACCGTGTCGGTCTCAGAACCTTTACTGTTCAGAGAACACTGAGAGCTGGAGGCTGGAGCGCCGCAGGAAGAAGACAAATAAATGTGAGTTTTTGCTTCAAGCTGCAACGAAATGAAAAAGGAATCACGGTGAGTAAAACTTTGAGAAAATAAGAAATGTTCAATGTGAACGGGTACATTTTGCTTTGCCACAGTTCATACAGCAGAAGCAAACAAATAAATACAAAAACAAAACTGGAAACTGAAGCTCACTGAGTCAAACCTTCATTATCCATGTCGGAAAATGTATTTAAATGACCTCAGACCCAACAAAGCTGTTTTAACTTTCATACCAACAACTCCATGAAAAACACAGCTCCTCATTAAATCATTTAAATCCTTTAAATGATTTAAAGGATTTAAATCATGTCAAGAGAACAGAGAAAGGACTGATTGATATAAAGTCATCAGTTTAAGATCTACCTCTTTAAATATTTACAATTGCTCTACTGGGTATTGACATATTATAAATTCAACACGTGTATCTATATACAGTCTGTACAAAAAAACACACCCACAGAAGCAGAAAGAGAAGAAGAGAAGTCAGAACGTATGGAGTGTTTGGTTCTGCTCGTGTCTTTGCTCGGGTTTAGTTTGTATAGTGTAAAGCACTGAGGATGGACAAGGCATCTCTGTCTCTGTTCGTCTGAAGGTCCAACCTCCTCCTAAATAAAATATTCCTTCTGGTTCTCGTTCGGACCGTTCTGTGAGCCGGTCCGGCTGCTGAACGCCAGCTCCGGGTTGTCTTCGGGCTTCGCCGTTTTCACTTCCTGGCTCTGACACGTCCCTTTCCTCCTGTAGAGGACTCGGGCCATCACGGCCAACGCAGACACTGTCACGAAGACCACCGCCGCGATCACTCCTGCAAAGAGGACGACACAAGTTACAGCAGCTCGGTGTAAGAGGCAGGACAAGCCAACACTAGGATCAGATCTAAATCATGTTCATGGAGAGACCTTGGTCTGGTCAGCTAACATTACTGCCAAGCAGCTGGAATATAGAGTGATATTGTGCTTTTAGTTGACGTGTGTCGCCTCACTGTGTTGAGTGATGCTCGTTCAGGTATATTTAGAGCGAGCAAGCGCGAGTCCAACGCTGACTTTCGTTGATTTCACGGCCACAGGTGTCGCTGTTAAGAAGCATTTCTGAAAGTTACAAATAGTCTCTTTAAATATGCAAGTTACAAATGAGTCAACGTTGACTTCTGGTTTCACCCAGGTCTCCTGTGCGGAGGTCCCCGACCTCCTCCCTATGCAGTGTTCGTCGCTCTTTACTTTTTCAAAGGTAAAACAAAAAAAAAATCATTGTATTAACTGCAGGTAATGATGATGGTGAGGTGAATTGCAAAGTACAAAATAAAAGCTGTTTTAAAAGGTTTGATCGTAACTCAACTATTTCGAGGTAGAATATAAAGTAGTTTGTTTTGAACATGGAGTTGCATAGCTAGTTAAAGAGTATCTGTAAATTACCAGCTGAATTCATGGACTCTCTGTAGCTGTGTTTCATACGGTATAGCGGGGTCATTTGATAACTGTCAGGTCTCATTTATGCATTTGTTTTACTTACATAACGTATACTTTATTGTTATTAGAATTTAAATTTAGTTATTTTAGCATGCAGGTAGCAGATTGTATTTGATTGCTTTATTGTTTTCAAATGGGACAGATTAAAACTGAAGAACCAAATTGGAGATAAAACATTACTTCAGGAAATAAAACTCCTCCTTAAGAAGCAGCTGGCCGGTCAGCGGCAGCAATAGGCAGCGAGAGGATGTGAGATTGGTTTCTCTCTCCATCATTAGTGGTGCAGTCAGCTCATTTTCTACAGCCTCTCAGGGCTATTTCAGCTATTAGAAGGTCTCTGCATCGATGTTAGCAATAAGGAAAACGTACAGTTCGTTATACTCGGAGTATAAAGTCATTTGTATTCTAATTAGTTGTGGTTTCCTGTGTGTGTGTTCAGACACAGTCCCGCTGTTTGAGGGACAACTCGGGGCTTTTCATTCAAACTGCTACACAGCATGCTAATTTTATGAAAACGTACCAAACCAATAAATATTTCACCCATGATTGTACCCATCATCTCACTGTAAGGTCTTCTGAGGTGTTAAACTGTATCTGATACTGAGACATCACAGCATCTGTTCTTTCTTTGCAGACAGTTCCTGTCTCATGATTGAGGATAATGGCAGTGTGACAGAGGGAAACGTACCTCCAATTAGAGCTGAGTCACTCCTGACGGCGTTCACCACGGGCTGACCCGTTCCCACCGATCCAGACTGGCCTGCAGCACGGAGAGACGCAGAACAAAAGAGAGGAAGGAGAGACGATGAGAGTCGCAGACGTGAAGGGAGACGGGAAAGAAAAAGAGAGGTCAAATGCAGAGGAAGGATCTCAGGGGAATAAAAAAAGAGCGATGAGAAGGAAAGAAGAAGAAATGAAGGTGAGCAGATGAGAAGAATAAAATCGAGGAGCAAAGATGTCATTCGTGACGTGAAAAATAGAAACTAAGTAAGGTACTGCAGAGAGAGATGCTCAACGGGAATCATCAGTCTGAGCAGATGAGACATACAGAACACCTCCACACTATTCTCTGAATGAGTGACCACAGGGGAAAGATAGGCCAAAGGAAACTGAATTAATGGCCTCATGTAGTGGCCATTAACCCGGTGTCATTACATCATTAGACACCCAAAGGTCCCATTGTGAAGTTTGAGAGGTAGCACCCACACAGACAGCTGGCCAGCACCGCCTACGATAACCAGTAATAGTTATTAATGTCAGTCCCCTGAGGAAGTGGCTGCTCTAATTGTGGGATTAGTTTGGGTTTGCTACTTGCTGGCGACTATCCTCTCACTTCTTAAATCAGAAATGTTTGCAATAATTAGAACCTGTGAGCAACAACAGCTGAGAGAGACCTCGGTCCAGGAAACTCCACCCATTCCCCCTGGCGGGCCCGGACGCTAGTCTGTCTTTCAGAGGTTGTATCGGGCTCAGTCTCCAAGGTAGAGTGAAGATATACTATATCATATGAAACTAGAAAACCTAATGAATCCATTGGTACCCACCATGTCATGCCAGATGGTCAGGAAGAACAACAAATAACGCTACGAACATAGGCTAAATTTTGGCATGTCCATGTTCAAAGGGGTCCCTTGACCTCTCACCTCCAGATCAGTGAATGTAAATGGGTTCTATGGGTACCCACGAGTCTCCCCTTTACAGACATGCCCACTTTATGATAATCACATGCTTTTTTTTGTATGCAGTATAAATGTGTTATTATCTCCCCCTGTACATCCCGTCCTATTCAAAGAATATATAATGTACATAAAATGGTTATTTGCCAATTAGCTGTCAATTCAACGAGTTATGCTGCAGTGACGGCATAACATTAGGCGATGTTAGCAGACTAGCCAGCGAACACGGGATTTGACAATGACCGCAGAAAATATCCAGGTCAATGAAAGACAAAAAATATATTGTTTTCATCAGGAATGGATAACAAAAAATCCAGTTTTTTTCATGAAAGTGTGCGGAAGTGTCAGTCGGTAAAAGATATAACACTGAGCGCCACTTCACTAAAGTCCTCGGCAATTTTTCATGGGACTTTTAGCTGGTAGAAGTCTACGAACAGAGCAGGTAAAGGAGCTCAAAACGACGTTTAAAAGACAGTAAACAGTCTGTAACTGATGAAGAAGGCCGACGCAGCAACAGAGGCTTCGTTTAGCGGCGCACATCCTAACGAAACAACGAAAAAGCCCTTCGCTCTATGGCGGGATGTAATAGAGGTGATTACTGCGGTGGCTGAAACGTTATTAAAGGACCTGGCGATGTTGAACTCGGTGCTCTGAGTCGCTCTCGGCCACTTTCATTTTGTCAAATCAGCTCTCAGAGGGAAAAAGGTTGGAGACCTCTGATTACATTCAACATTTGGGAAGACCCACCGTACGGTCAAGTTTGTATTTCAACTACAGTGTATTAAATCACATGACACACCTTGAAATAACCGCTGTAAATGGAGCCTAAAGTTGTGAAAATGCCAATAAATAATACAACCAATCTTTTCCCTCTGACCTGATAGGTGGTGCGTGGTTTCTGCTGCGTAGGGATTGGCTGAAGTGGAGCCGCAGATGGACTGGACCAGAGGGCCGGTAACGCTGACGGGGCCGGTTCCTGGGTGGAGCAGAGCAGCTTTCAGGGGGCTGATGGAGTTAAAGAGGACGGCGGACAGACAGCCTGTGAAACCCAGAGAGGCCAGCCGAGACAGCTCCGGGTCCAACTCTCCAGAGTCTGGAGGGAAAAATGTATGAATAGATAATAAACACTGTATATCAACGGATCAATCAAAGTGTGCCGATAAAGACCGACGTTACTTTTTACAGTGGCAGAGCTACACCTGGGTGAGGGAAGTCCCACAGCCTCTCATCTTCTTAACAACCTATTTCTTAGTCTGTCTCTAAAAGGAAAGGAACATAACTAAGTCATGACAAAGTAAACTACAGTGATGCTGCGTCTCTGTGTCACATATCTGATCCGTCTGAGGAACACCAGGCAGAAAGGAAAGGAGGAGCGACGCTCTGGTTTAGTTGGATTTCATTTAAAGCAGCAACCAGATCATCTGTCTGTATTTTCCTCCTCTAAACAGTGTTCAAACATTTTATCAGAGCAGCCTGACGTGTCCGTGTGAATCAGAGGTAAAAGCTTACTATAAACTTACTGCATATGGAAGTACGGAACAACTAATACTGCATTTGTCCAAAGAAGATGCAATATGTATGAAGTGAAAGACTCATTAGCATCACTGAAAGACCCACAAAATCCCAAGAGAACATCCTCAAAAGGCTTTTATACGTCTAGCTGCATGAGTGTCCTGTCTGGGAAGTCTTGATGTGTACACCGTATTCACAGGAGGATTACAAGCAGAGGAACTATCAGTACATTTTGAATGCATTGTTGACTAATAGCTGTAAAAAGTACAGTTCAAGCTGTACACAATGAGCACCGGCCTTCAAATAGCTGTGTGTTCAGCACAAGAAGAAGAACTGTGGCAGAGCAATGTTCTGGAATAAAGAAAGTTTTCTCTACTTTAATTACATCTTGTGTGAAATCCTCCATCAGCTGCTAAGTGGGAGCTCTTTGTTCTTTTCTGTTTGTGAAAATAATCATTTTGAGACTACGCTGAACTCTGAGAGACGCAGGTACGACACGATAATACTTTATTGTCAGACAGGTCTGAAATCTGTTTTGCATCACAGCAGCTCCATTTGCAACATCACAGAAAGGACAAAGACAAGAAACAAGGACACGTACATTTAAACATTACAATCACAGAAGAGGATATTCAGGGCCCTTCAACGTACATTTGATCTGGGACAAGAATACTGTAGAACTTCAATTAATAGCTTAATAGCTTTTATTTGCTTCAATCACTGAACTCAACCAGCGTATATATGGGACAGGCCTTTAATTCCTTTCACCAGCTCTGAGACAGTTAACCACGCTTATTTTACGGCACCCGACGACACAATTAGGGATGCTAATTTTGAAACATTTTCTTAAACGATAACCGACCCTCGTTAACCGACAAGATCTGTGCCTCGCATGCAGCGGTGCGCCAGCTGCAGTGTACGAGCACAACAGACAACTGAGTCTCCAGTTCACTGTCCGGGAGCGTTAACTTAGCAGCCAGCCACTTTCCCTGTAAAAGTCTCCACTGCACATTTAGTTTAGTTTAGCAGGTTGTCAGCTGTGTGTCTTCCCGGAGTAACTTTAGCGATTGTCCTACAAACAGTGTGTGTGTTTGTGCTACGTAAGCAGCTGCTAGCATTGCCGGTGGCTCCGTGCCCGCTGTAGCCACACACATACGCTCTGTCAGCGCAGCGTAACTTCAGTGAATGTGGGATTTGTCGGTGGCGTTCTAGCTGTGAACGTGGAAGGTGGAGCAGACAGTGAGTGTTCAGTTTATTTGTCGGTGAATAAATGCAACGAGGCTACAACTCCTCCGCTCAAGCGAGCTATAGAACGGAGCCAACTTCCTGTATCTGTAACGCCGCTTAAGGTGGACCAGCTTTTCTCCTTAAAGTTACGAGTTTTTCTCAGCTTTTTAATTAATTATTAACATTTATTTTACCGTTTTAACCGATAGCGTTAATCGGTTAAATGCTTAATGTCGGTTAACGATTAACGTTTAAACGTTTAAACGTTTAATTATTAACATCCGCAGACGCAAAACCTCCCTTTATCCTCTTAAAACCCACCTGCCCGTCAGCGACGAGCATATTTGGCATCCCGACAAGGAAAAGAGGTGAAAACTAAACAGAGAAAAGTGGGACATTTTATTTTGTACGAAAGAAATCATACCCAACAACACGGTGCAGGAAGAAGAAAACATATGGTTTATGTCAGTTAAAGTGCCGTCTTCTTTTGACAAACGGAGTTAGCAGACAGCGAGCAACTTGAATGAATTTTTATGAAAAATTGTTTAGATTCTTTTGATCGGTGGACCCTTACAGACTAAAGGAATAGAAATAATCAAGAAATGGACACGTCTGTTATGTCTAACCTACCACCTCCTAAGTCGTACTGATATGAATAATGTCTCATCTTTGTTTTGAGAGTGCCCGGCATTTATATTTATTTCTTTGTTTGTTCCTCACTTGTTATGTCGTCTAGACATCTGTCTAACAGCTGTCCAGGGGATCCAACCGTCATCATGATGAAAGTTTCCAATACCTTATTGTCTGATGAGGCATCGCCTCTCTGAAATTAGTCCGTCTGAGTGCTCTGCAGTCTGAAAGGCCTCGTCTGGGTTTTTGTAGCCGTCTCACTCACCGTGCACTCTGCCGAGAACCAGCGACCTGATGCCGTTGAATTCCACATCAGAAGTCAGGTTGAAGTCCTCTTTGGTGTTCCGATCAATCTGAAAGAAAAGGAAACGTTTCACTTCATAATAAGTTTCAACATCGCTGGTCTGTAAATACTTAAAGCACACAACTGATTACACAACTTCAAGTCATTTGCTAAGACATGTACATGTTTTTGCAGATAAAAATGTTTTAGTTTTTGTGATCTTCATCATGATTGCACAACTTGGTACATGTTTATCTGAGCCTGAAAAGCCACCACACAACACAAAAGAACATGATTGTACAATGGGTAGAAATTCTGGCTATTGTACTACCAGAACCTACGATGAGAATTTGTGCAGCCCGGTCACACAACGAGGCGTTAAGGCGAATCACACAATAATTCCCAAGGCATTTAGCGTCCAACAAGAACGGCTTACTTGCTTTTCGTGTTATTTGTATGCCATGTAGTCTGTGCTGACTGCAATGTAAACACATCCATGTAAATATGCTGCGCTCAGAGCTGTAGAATAAGTAAGAGATAATGTACAGTGAGCTGGTCATTGTTTTGAAAGAATCCCTGACAGGATTCTCATCGCCCTGAAGGGGATTCTTTCACAACAATGACCCGCTAGCTGTACATTATCCCGCTTACTACACAGATACTTACTGAAGAAATCAATAATTGGACACAGAAAAGTCCTCCAGAATCCGACATCAGAACTGCGCCCATAGCAACGGTCTGTTATACATAGCAACGGTCTGTTATACATAGCAACAGTCTGTTATACATAGCAACGGTCTGTTATACATAGCAACGGTCTGTTATACATAGTAACGGTCTGTTATAAAGAAATTACAGAACACAGAACGCCGTGATTGACCAATCAGAATCGAGTATTCAACACAGCCGTGTAATAAAAAGAGAGAGACTGCTTATGGGAAGGGAAGGTAGAACGGTCCAACAAACACAGGACTTCCGACCGGTGTTCAAGACCTGTGTTTCTTTTGTAAGTTACGTTAGTGGCGTGTTTTAGTGAAATTAGTGACACGTTTTCTGTACTTAGGTTACGCTGTTTCTGTACGTATTCTACTTAGTTTATGTACTTATTTTAAGCCCAGATATGACGTTTTTGTTAATCCTAACTGCGTCCGTTACTGTCCTTGTGACAGGCAGAATGTCATTGTAATTTTATGCTATATATATATATATATATATATACGCCTTCACATGAGATTCCCATTGATTAGAGAGGTCCATCTAGGGCGTTTGTTCATGGAAACACAGATGAAGGTACAGCTGTGTATCATCCGCATATAGTGAAACATTAGATTATCTCTTTGACCCAAGTGCCACAACGTTAGTATATTTTATTACACGGCTGTGTTGAATACTCGATTCTGATTGGTTAATCACGGCGTTCTGCGGTCTGTAATTTCTGTATAACAGACCGTTGCTATGGGCGCAGCTCTGATGTCGGACTCTGGAGGACTGTTTTTCTGTTAAAATATTGATTTCTTCAGTAAGTAGCTGAGTAATAAGCGGGAAAACGTAATAAGAATTCCCTCAAGGGGATTCTTTCACAACAATGTCCGGCTCGCTGTACATTATCCCTAACATATTAAACAGGTCAAACCCGATTGAGCAGTTTAAAGCAGGAGGATCTAGTGGCCAAAGCTAGAAGACTAGAAGTCTTATTTTGAAGATAAAGCACTTTGACATGTGTTTGTGTCCACTGTTGCTCTGCAGCTCAGCCTTCATTATCTGTCTCCTGCAGCTCGTCCCCGCTGTCTTCTTGTAGTCGACTGACAGAGAGGCTGCCGGGAACACCGGGCTGACTCAGGGTTTAGTGCTGGCTGAGAGGAACATGTCAGTGTGTTTGTTTGTGTTTGTTACCTGCACAGAGACGCCGTCTGCCAGTCTGCTGATGGAGACGGCACGTAGCTGCCCGTTGGCGAGGTTCCTCACGTTGCTCCTCAGGATCTCTGCTTCTTTGCTGCCGTCCAGTCGGTATCTCACCTCCAGCATGTCTGCACACACACACACACGCGCGCACGCACGCGCGCACGCACGCACGCACGCACGCACGCACACACACACACATCAACAAGTCAGACACAGGAGGCTGCAAAAGACACGACTTCCCAATGAACAGATAAAGCCTTAAAATGAAATATTTCAAATAAAAAAAATCTTTTATTATTTAAGCTAATCTTGTGTTATGTGGAAAGAAATAAAGAAAGAATGATTCTGGGATAAATAATAAAGAATATAGAAAATTAGAAATTAAAATATCATTAGCCCTGGCTGTGGTTCTTCACCTATACACTTTGAATATTCAAGATTTTAACTTTTAAAATAAACATTTCAGTTTTATAAATTGCTCAAAAGACATCCAATTCCTTGCAGAAAGAACAGAACTCATAAAACTTTCCTCCAATATTTCCGTTGTTCAATCTGTCCTCTTCATGTCTTATTTCAGACTAGTGGAAAGAAATCATCCAAAATGCACATTTAGGTGATTATTTTGATATTTTGATATAAATTTAACCAAAAGTTATCATTAGATAACGCCTCATCTGAATATTTAAACATAATATTTCAGAAAACTTTTAATACACAAAATAATTGTCTTTATGTCAGTAATCAACAGGGGACGTTTCATGGTGATATCTATTAGTTAGAAATGTTTTACCCTTAACTCTTACAAAATCTATGAAATTTACCAATTCATCTTTTGAGACCGTTTTCTCTAACTTATTTGTTTTCTTAGCCAGAAATCTTCACTTTAGTAGCTCTTACATCGACCAAACTCTCCACTTTCATTCCTCATTTCTACTGAGGGGTTTGTTCATATATCATTCATAGCCTGATTTATAGAGCATTTTATTCAGAAAAAATGGAAAAAAATGTTTTTTTTATGGCTGTTTATGGCAGTATTTTCTGATTTTTGGAGGAAAATTCCCTCTGACTCTAACATGTCAACAAAATGAAAGAAGAATTTTGAACCTTGCTTTATCCAATGTTCAGATTTCTGTTGTGGAAATGTATGTAAATCAGTGCGACTAAATGTTTTTGCATTTTAAATAATGTTTCTTGAGGCTGAGGATTGTGCAATAGCATCATGGTATTCTTCTTATTTTTTTAATCTTTTATTTATTCTGTTTTTATATAGATCTTGTGCAATATGAGTAATGTGCAATATATGTTGTTTGTGGTTTCTATTGTTTGTGTTTCTGTTTCCATGTGGATCGTTGTTTGTTTCTATGTATTGATGCTGCTGTGGAGGCAGCTGATGGTGAGCAGCACTGAGTCCAAAACTAATTTCCCCAAGGGGACAATAAAGTGTGTCGTATCGTACTTAATAAGACGATGCCACAGTTGCATACTTAAACATAGAATTTCAGAAAACGTGTAATAAGAACACTAATTGTCTTAATGTCAGTAATGAACTGGGGAAGTTTCATGGTGATATCTGTTAGTTAAAACCTGGGGTGTCTCCCCTTAACAGACATTTATTTCAGAGAGTATTTATATGTATGGAGGGAGATCTGGACGTTTCAGGGCAACAGCAGCTGAATAATGAACCAAAACATAATGAAATATTTAGAAAATGAAGGCCTAGTACGGCCAAAACTGGTACACAGAATCAATTATTCCATGTCATTTAACATGGATATCATTTAATCTCTGCAGGCTGTGTGGAAGACATTTTACAGTGCAATGCATAATAAGTAGTGCATATTAATGCATATAGATATTCATGTCTTGGAAATGTACTTTGAATGCATGTACATGTATGTGCATGTATACATGACTAGGATAGAAGAGTTTCTAGTTCTTCAATCGTGCATTATAAATATCTTTCAGCCCTGCTAATCACTTTTAACACTTGTCTTTTGATTAGACAGAGAAAAGTGAGATTAACAAGTCAGCGGAGGTGACGGCAGAGCTGAGAGATCCAGATCACACCGCTGACATGGAGACTGGCTGTCATTGAACCTGTTAAGATGTGAAAAGCTGCTGCTGGCTGAACTCTTTGCCTTTTGAACAGTTGTTCAACAGATGTTCACATGTTTTCCTGCTGAAGAACCGGAGTTACATCTGCTCAGTGTTTGTTTGTTTATAGTGATTCAAACCTCATAATACATCACAATGATTTAATACGGGTCGATACGGTTAACATGGTTTATAACGCTCAGCTTACGCTCCACTAACGTCCTGCAGCTGAGAGCGTGAGGTCACCACAGTAATAAATGAAATGCCAATAAGCTAGACGGTTTGTTAAGTGACTTGTCCACAGATAAATAAAGATATGTCGATGGCAGATTAATCACTTTACTTGATGGTCAAATAAAGATGTGCAGAACACAAACTAGACGTTGGACACGGTGCAGTTCATAGATTACAAATTGGTTTTAATTGTTAACTGTTTAAACTGATGTCAATTAAAATGAACGGTGTCTAAACACAACAGTTCGTTATTAATGCAGATTGATCACACTTTCATGTCTTCAACAGATCATCTGAATCTCTTCTACTGAGCCCTGTGTGCTCACTGGTGCAGCACTAGAGAAACAAGATGACAAGATTATACCTGTCTCCCCTCTTTGGAGTTTGATGGTACGCACATTTTCAAACACAAGAAGAAATTGATAAATCAGATTCTATGAATAGAAATGAGCACCAAACTGAAGCAGTGCATGAGAACCCTGGCATTCAAATCAGTTCCCAAAAAACATCTAACCCTTTAATTTACTACAAGACAACAGAGAGATTACAATAATGTGTTTGAGAATATCCACTGGTGCTTTCTTTAGATCTTCAATGCTTTCAGCTCTTTGATGTCAGACAAAGGCACTTTCAATGATTTCAAAAACTGTCAACAATAACGTCACTTTAACAAAAGAATAAGAGGGACAAGACGTTATCGTGATCACCGTGATGGATTACTAAATCTAGTTTCATGTCTCCTCCAGATCCAGATGGACTAAATCTACCAGAATGATCTTTAAAGGATAACAAATCCCATAAAAAAAACCAAAACCAACAATCTGTTAGTCCGTCTCTCAATACTTCTCTAAATGTTCTGTGCCACTGAATATCTTCAAAGGTTTTATCACCAATAGAAACCTGTTCCGGAGTTTTTCTCTTCGGTCTTAAAGCAGCTACCTGCTGACTATCTCCCCATCACGTCGTCTCAAATGACCTGCTGGCTCTCAGCTTCCTCCTCCAGTCTGGGTTATTAAAGCAGCCTATTCACAGTCTATTTACAGCTAATCTAGGTTTATCAGCCTCCTTTGTCCTTTCCAATTCAAGATGACCCCACTCGTCCACTCGTCTGGTTTAAAATCGCAACAGGTTGATTAAACACTGAAGAGAACGGCAGCGGAGGAGACGAGAACTGGATGAAAGGAGTCATAAAGAAAGGAGTTGGAGCCCAAAACAGGTTGGCATTGTACGTTTCTGCAAACCACAGACATGTTTAATTCTTTTTGATTTTTTAATTTAACCTTTATTTAATGAGGTGAATCCCACTGAGATTAAGAATCTCTTTTTCAAGACAGGAGGTTAAATAACGCTCCAAACATACGCTAAATCTTGTTGAGTAAAAACTGTCATGTCCATGTTCAAAGGGGTCCCTTGACCTCTGACCTCCAGATCAGTGAATGTAAATGGGTTCTATGGGTACCCACGAGTCTCCCCTTTACAGACATGCCCACTTTATGATCATCACATGCAGTTTGGGGCAAGTCATAGTCAAGTCAGCACACTGACACACTGACAGCTGTTGTTGCCTGTTGGGCTGCAGTTTGCCATGTTCTGATTGGAGCATATTGTTTTATGCTAAATGCAGTACCTGTGAGGGTTACTGGACAATATCTGTCATTGATTTATGTTGTTGATTGATTTCCAATAATAAATATATACACACATTTGCATAAAGCAGCATATTTGATACGTATCATACCGCCGGATTCTTGCCAACACACAGCCCTAATCAAACTGTGGTAATTAAAACCATAATTGTGACGGCATCATGCTTTTAATATGTTAAAAGTCACACAAACAAGCTAGCCGATCGAGGCAACGGGTAGACCAACAACTCCCCCGTGTTCTCCAAGCTACTGGCTCTCTGGTGGCTTTGAAGAGCGCATAGATGGATGAAATGGCAGTTCCCCGTCGGTAAATTCCACATATATAGGAGTCTGTGCAGAGAGCAATCGAGGTTACTCATCCCAAGTCAAATCCAATCCATCCTCAATGTGATGCTCTAGAAGTACACATTTTTGCATGCATAATGAAACAGAAACCTTCATTCAGAGTCGAGAGGCAGAGATTAACCTCATGACAATGCTGAAGGCCAACCTAATTGATTAGCATCAAGAGAGAGGAATAAGAGTTCCTTGTTAAGAGGATGTGAGTGCTCACCGTGCTTGTTGAGCAGCAGAGCGAGGTACTCTCTGTGGTAGGAGCCGACGAAGAGGAGCAGAGCGGGACTCTGGCTGGTCCTGAAGCTCAGGGAGACGTTTTCTGCTCTCAGGGTCAGGTCAGAGTAGATGGAGGAGGAGGAAGGCCGGGCGCTGCTGCTGCTGCTGCTGCTGCTGCTGCTGTTCAGCTCGCTCAGCTCTTTGAAGGTGTAGCTGACGGATGTTCCCGACTTGAAGCTGGCTGAAACCTCTGCAGGGAGCCAGATAATGTCAGAAGGTTTAATTACAAAGTGGATTTAGAGCAGTAGTGTTATGTGCTGCTGCTGCTGCTATGTTGTACATGTGAGATGTGTGTTCTTGAATCTGGCTGTTAAAAGTTGCTTTGCAGAGAGAGTATGATTTGCATTTCAATTTATATACTTTATGTCTTTGCTCTGCATCTAACAACTAATCCCACAGAGGGACAGTATTCAGATGTACAGCAGCACTGACATCACCTAATTAGTGAGCATGTGCTACAGAGAACCAGCTGACAGGTGAAAAGAACAATGCAAATCTGTGCTGCTAATTATAACACGGCCGTGTATCAGGTATACCTGTAACACAGCTGGGCTGTTAACTATTGAATAAGTATGAGGCTGACGTGATGACTCAATGTTCCTGTGATAACTTCATTAACAACAAGTCCAGGTGTGTCGTCTTAAAACAACTCGAAGGCAACATCAGGACATTTTTAAAGACAATAAGACAAGAAACATTTGTCGGAAATACTGATTCAAAGATCTGCACACAACTCTGGCTTTCCATTTCAGTATCATACAATTCAAAAAGACCAACTTATTGTTGACTGTGAGAGAGAGAGAGATATAACCGGTTGATCAGTGTTCTCAACTGTGATGCAAAGTCAGGTGGAAAACGGGGAAAAAATCAGGATAGACAGGAAGACAATCCATGCACTCCCAAACATTAAACACAGTGGCAATCGAGTCAGGAAATATATTAAAAGCTGTAATTATAGTCGCTAAATCATTAAAAAAGCCAACATGTTTCAACAACTGTAGGTTTTCGTCAGGGTTTGACGATTTATTTTAATATTTTGGATTGCCTTCCTGCCTATCCATATTATTGACTCGGTTGTTTTCTGCACTAAATAGACACTCTGTTAAATACTGAGGATTTATGAAAACTTTATCGCAGTATATTACAGTCCTTTTTTTTGTTGCCAAGACACAAAAACTGGTACTCGTGGCACAATTATTGAAACAACTATGCCGAACATTAAGCACATTGTCGCATTGACTTTTTGCAAATAACTTCACATCATTAAAACCTAACAGACTGTGTGTGTTGTTTGCTGAACACTGCTATCACAATACCACACTCTATTATCAATCACCTGCACCCAGAATGCACCTGTGAAAACACCTTTAACCAATTAGATGACTTATAAATCAGAGCTTGAACTCTATAAATCGGATTCAGGTTTGCTCTCTGGTGTGCAACAACAAACAAGGCAGATTTTTGGAGAGAATATAATTGCAGTATTCTGTATTTGTTTACAATAACTATGTTCATGTCATCTTCAGTTAAAGGGAGACCAAATAAGTCCGGCTACATTTCAGGAAAATGTTTCTGATATGATGCAGAAGGACCGGAAGAGGTGGAACTGATACAGACAGGGTGGAACAAGAGGATTTCTCCGACCTAAAATTACTTGAAAGGACAAAAGCTTCTTCTAATATTTGTAATATTAGCGGTTTAACCATAGTTCACAATAGGGTCCCATAATCCCCGACATGTCCCAGCAGGCGCTGCTGGCTGATTGGTGACAAAGCCCCGGTACAGTACCTCTGTCGCAGAAGGCTCCAGTGTAAGCAGACGAACCACAGTCACAGGAGAAGCTGGTTGGCCTCTCAAGGCAGCGGCCCCGGTTCTGGCAGAGCAAGCCGTAGCTGCTGCAGTGACCCGGACATCTCGCCTGAACCCCGGGGGTGATCTTCGCTCTTTCCTCCAGATCCAGGGTGACGCCGTTCAGCTGCAGAGAGCGGATACAACCCCGGAAGCCCTTCTGCCTGGACGCCGTGCCTCCTGAAGACACACACACAAAGGATACACTTCAGCGGGCTGTAATGCATCTGGTCTCTATTTTTCTCTCCTGAATATAGTTTGTTTTGTCTCAACCAACAATTCAAAACTCAAAGACATTCAAGTCACAATGATACAAAACACAGAAATGTGTTAAATCGTCACATTTGAGAATCTGGAACCAGAGAATGTTTGGCATTTTGTTGCTTGATCAATGACTTGAAGCAACTCATCAACTATCTAGATCGTTGCAGATTCATTTTCTCTCGATACATTTAATCGCTCATATGCTGCGCTGTATGTTTCATCCTTTTTCCTGCTTTTGGCTGCTGACGCATAAAGGTGCCGTTTTTGAAGGCTGATGCTTCTAGGGCCAATAACCCAAATGTGATGGTGTTTACCGTGTTCACCGTGTTTACCGCGTTCACCCAGGAGACCGCTGTTCATGTCCCGTGTGAAACTAAAAGTCTACGTTCACTTATTTTAGTTTACCGCCGTAGTTTAATAAGGTAACAATCGTAGTCATTTTAAGCCAAACCATGATGTAATTACCAAACCTAACCAAGTAGTTTTGTTCTGTTTTTTTAAATTTTGTTTCAATTTACAACGTTAACCACGCGTTTAAAACTGTTTATAACTGTTTAAAACTGTTTAAAACTGTTTAAAACCGCGACTAAAATACGGTAGAAAATAAGTTTCCCTCCAAACGTAATTCAAATCAATGTGAGGTATAATCAAGAAGAGCGACTACATTAATGCACATAAAAAAAAAATTACATCCGAGTAAAACATAACTTTTCAAACAGGACCAGAGAAGAAATACTCCAATAAACACTCAAATTAGATTTTTAGTATTGAGTGTTATTCAACATTTCATGAATGTAAAAACCCTTTAAAATAAAGCATAATTGATCCAAGTACCTGAGACATTGAGATAATGTTGACAGTGTGCAATTGACAGATTAGCAGGTAAAACACTTGTGAGTAATAAATCATTAATCCCTCAAAATATGACTTTGAATCTCACCATTCCCCCCGTTGACGCTCAAAATACTGGCTAAAGACGTCGATAATAATCAACAACCATAAGGCCAAAATCTGGTAAACAAACAGGACATCATTTTTTCTTAAATATATATATATATGTATAATATTCAACATTACAGACAGTACAGTAACTTTGTAAAAACAATGGAAAGATTTGTGAGGATTTGCATTTTTTCCACTTGAATGAGGCAGTTCAGACAAAATACTGTTGCTGCTCTATTCAGATGGGAAACAGAAGTATTGCACAGATATCGACCTAATTGAGAACACAGATTAGCTATATAGATAGACAGGGCAACACATTCTCACTCCCAACTCATCAAATACCGCCTTTTGGTCAGAGGCTGACGCACGGGGTACCCCCCTCTTGCGTTGCATTTGGACGTGTCAGGGACGGCGTATCAATATACGCTCGTTACGTGCATAGTGTCCTTTCAAAATAAACTTCTATTTTCACAGGAAGTTAGGTTTAGGCAACACAATCAGTTTTGGTTAGAAAATGGTCGCGGTTGATGTTAACTTCACTGACTAGCGACTGACGTGACAAAATAAGTCAACGTTACTTTTAGTTTCACTTTTAGTCTCCTGCTTTTTAAAGTATTTTCCTGCTTTCCAGGCAGCCGTTAGTTTCCATTCATTTCTTAAAACTTTCCTCGTGTTGTGTAATCCGTCAACATCAAGTCTTCATCATTCCCAGGTTCTTTTATTGCTGCGTGGTGATGCAGCTGGAATGCAGATTGATGTGAAAGGTGAAACAACAGTGATATAACTTTATCAAAAATAAATGACGATGTGATGTTTTCTATGACGGATTATGGAACCGGAGCGGGAGTCTTTTCTTTCATATCGTACTGTAATGAAAGGAAAGTAAATCTTATCATCTCTGTGATCAGATTGGGGAACGACACTGACTGATATGTGATTTTATTATAAACAGCCAAACACACCCTGCACCTCAAGATTTGTCACCAACCTCCTTCTGAATTGTTTAAAAATGATGAGCTGATGAAACATAGTGAAACTGGCAGGTGAAACATTCAAGGACTTCTTTCCTGTCTGTCCGTCTGCCAGCTGAGCTCCATGCTGATGGTTCATATCTGGGAAGCTGGCGAGCTGTCAATCTGTCTGAAATATTTCCTCTTTCTATGGGGCAGAATTTAAACTCTAAGAGTTGTTGTTTTTTCCGACATCTCGCATCACAACCTCCGACTGTCCTCAGAGTTCAGGCTCCGCTACATTATAATTGTCTCAGGCTGCCAAACTGGCAACCTGACTGTTATGAGGAGATAAACAGCTTTCCAGGAGTCTGCAGAGTTGATGAGGTTCATATCAGGACTCTGAGTTTCATCAGGAGCTGTCAGGGAAGGACTACCTTAACTAATGGACCGGATTCAAACACTGCACCAAGGTCACGGCAAGGAAACTGACCACTACAAACACACCGAGGATATCTCTATCAATTTTATATTCAATTTAATATCAAAGGATTAAGTAGGTATTACTTCCACGGACTCGGCCTGTATGAGGTACATTGCTGAGGTTTGGGAACAAGGATTGTTATAGGTTGATTGATCTCCCTTAACTCTGCCAGTTTCAGTGTGGATCAATAAGCGGAGACAGCCTGTACAGTTCAGTGAGATGGAAGCACAGCTTTAGTGTGGAGTTTTGCTGAAGGCTTTAGTTTTTCTGTCACTATCTGCTTTCTTCAGGAGGCCGCCAGCCTCCCCGGGGTCAATGAGAATGTACCATAAGAGTCATTTATTTAGTGCGGTGTGTGGGTGGAAGAGAGTAAATAAAAGAAAGTGAGAGGGAGGCAGAGACAGAGGATACGTCCAGAAGAACTGCCTGATCTCATTCCCTGGGCGTCAAATACCGAGGCTTTGTCACACCCATCAGCGCTCGGTACCGACGCACAAGGCTGCCTTGATCGCCGGTACCGACGCACCATGCGTTGCATTAACTATCATGTAAACCCAACAAACACGAGGCTTTCATCCAGGAGACCAACACATTCTCAAATATAGCTGCTTGGTCAGCGCCTCTCGGCATCGGAGGCCGACACACAGGGTTCCCCTCTGGTGTTACTTTTGGACGGACTTGAGACGACGTGTCAATATACTCGTTACATGCATCGTGTCCTTTCAAAATGAACTTTCGTTTTTACAGGACACAACCACTGAGTTAGGGTTAGGAAACGGTCGTAGTTGATGTTAACTTAACTGACTAACGACTCATGTGACAAGATAAGTCAACGTTACTTTTAGTTTCACACGGGACAGGGACACCCGTCTCCTGGTTGAAAGTCTTGTGTTTGTTTGAAATTTCACTTTCACGTTACAATCAGCTGTTTATTTGTGTCCCGTGTTCACAACAATCAGTTTCATTTTCACTTTACTAACCTGGTAGTTTTAAGCCCAACCATGTAGTTTCCTAAACCTTAATATAGTGGTTTTGATACCAAAAATAAAGTGACGACAAGGGGCGTGACGACACGGGGCAAGGCGGGAGGAGAAGAGGCATGACGACAAGAGGCGAGGAAAGATGACAAGAGGCAAGGTGACAAGAGGCGAGACGACAAGACAAGACAAGACAAGAGGCGTGATGACAAGACAAGAGGCGTGACGACAAGACAAGAGGCGTGACGACAAGACAAGACAAGAGGCGTGACGACAAGACAAGACAAGAGGCGTGATGACAAGACAAGAGGCGTGACGACAAGACAAGAGGCGTGACGACAAGACAAGACAAGAGGCGTGACGACAAGACAAGACAAGAGGCGTGATGACAAGACAAGACAAGAGGCGTGATGACAAGACAAGACAAGAGGCGTGATGACAAGACAAGACAAGAGGCGTGATGACAAGACAAGACAAGAGGCGTGACGACAAGACAAGAGGCGTGATGACAAGACAAGAGGCGTGATGACAAGACAAGAGGCGTGACGACAAGACAAGAGGCGTGATGACAAGACAAGACAAGAGGCGTGACGACAAGACAAGACAAGAGGCGTGATGACAAGACAAGACAAGAGGCGTGACGACAAGACAAGAGGCGTGATGACAAGACAAGACAAGAGGCGTGATGACAAGACAAGACAAGAGGCGTGACGACAAGACAAGACAAGAGGCGTGATGACAAGACAAGACAAGAGGCGTGATGACAAGACAAGACAAGAGGCGTGACGACAAGACAAGACAAGAGGCGTGATGACAAGACAAGACAAGAGGCGTGACGACAAGACAAGAGGCGTGATGACAAGACAAGACAAGAGGCGTGACGACAAGACAAGACAAGAGGCGTGATGACAAGACAAGACAAGAGGCGTGATGACAAGACAAGACAAGAGGCGTGATGACAAGACAAGACAAGAGGCGTGACGACAAGACAAGAGGCGTGATGACAAGACAAGAGGCGTGATGACAAGACAAGAGGCGTGACGACAAGACAAGAGGCGTGATGACAAGACAAGAGGCGTGATGACAAGACAAGAGGCGTGACGACAAGACAAGAGGCGTGACGACAAGACAAGAGGCGTGACGACAAGACAAGAGGCGTTACGACAAGACAAGAGGCGTGACAAAGCGGCGGTATGTGACGAGTTGGGATGAGAAGGTGTTTGAACTGCTGATGTATCTTCTAAACAAATCCCATGTGGACAAAGAGATGTGTGGATATTGTGTTGTTTTGTTCTTTGTTGAGGCAGAATTACATTTGAAGTGAGTGCAGCAGCCACACACACACACACACGCACACACACACGCACACGCACACGCACACACACGCACACACACGCACGCACACACACACGCACACGCACACGCACACGCACACGCACACGCGCACACGCACACGCACACGCACACACACACACACACACACACACACACACACACACACCTATAAATAGCTGGCTGTTGAGCTGCAGGTGGATGTGCCCGTCAGTGGGAGCCTCCTGCGTGGCGGCGGGGAGCTCGTCGAGGCGAAGCGAGGCCTCTTTAACGTTGCGCTCGGCTCGGATGCGGTGCCACCTGTTGTCGTTCAGCGGGGAGTCGGCCTTCACACGGACCTCCAGCGGACCGTTACCCACGTCGAAGGAGAAGAGGACCTCAGAGGACGCTGAGTCAGGGGAGGAAGAACATTCAGACTTACTGTTGCATATTCAACAGAAACACAGCAAGCACAAGCTCCTGACCCGTTCCTGACAGGGTACCATTCAATTGTTGTTCTTTTCATCCCCTAATTCATCATCTTGTTTATAAAGCAGCATTTCTCTTTCCCTTTAACCAAAGACCCGGCTCTGTCTGAAGTAACAGTAACACCGTCTGCAGAAGGGAAGGAGCTCTACTGGAACTTTGATAAGAAATAAAGTAAATGTTTCACTAAAGTGCTGCAAACACAAACTGACAGCAACCAGCTCGACGGGGATGTGACACTAAAGAGCTGTTGTCATAGCTACCAGCTACAATAATAACTCCTGGACATCTATACTGCTTTAGTTGTGACAACCGGTTACAAGGACGCAAAGCTTTTAAATATAATGGCCAGTTACATTCAGAGTGTTCACCGGCGTGACGCGACCAAATTATCCGTTTCCTGAAGGACGTCTTCTGTTCTCACAGCTACTTTTCTGTTGCTGTTTTTCTTTATAAATGCATTTTATAATCCACAAACAAATACCAATCAATTTATAAAACAATTTAACAAATAGATACTGAATAAATATCAGTATTCAACAAACAGAGTCTCAAAACTCAGATGATCCACATTCACACATTCATTATTAATACTTTTAGACATCAATATGCACGGCAAGCTTTTCAAAAGCAAATGTTATTAGATTAATGAACGTTGGAAATATATATTTACTCAGGTTGAGTTGTATTCATTTATAAAAGTTAATTTAATAAATTTTCTCTCCATATGGAGAAACTTCATTTCTTTGCGATGCATATTATATTTAAGTGGGATATATTTGACTGGGTTCTTATAAATGTGCATATGCAGGAAAAGAGACTTGAGAAAGAGGAGATATCTCTGTGGCAGCAGGATGAGAGGAAGGATCATTACTCCTAGCTGTGTGTCTTTGTATATTTACACCTAAAGTCTGACTAATCCTGACACTAAAGTAAAGAAGTCAAATATTCTGATGTATGCATGGAATAAGTATAAACTGTAATCTCACTGCACAGGATGAACTCTTTTTCTACTTTTGTACTAACAACAAACACACAAACATTGACCAGCTGCAGACTTAAACCAGATTTCTTGCATAACCTACCGGTAGTTTCTTGTGTGGATATATTATATTATACAGTATTATATAATGATCATAAAGAGTTGCTTGTCTACAATGTTCAGCCCGTTCACACTAAATGGTGTATGAATGAATTTGCAAGTCATTTTGCATGTGCAATAAGAACGGCGTTCTTGCTTTTAGCGTGTCATTTGTAGGCCATGGTTAAACTATTGTTCCATTTTGTTGACATATTAGAGTCAAAGAGGCATTAGAGGCTTTTACAGAGATGATTTTAGATATCTCTATTTGTCACTCCGTAAATGAGAAAATACTGTCAACAACTATAAAAAATATCAATTTCCACGATCCGCTGAGTCCCGTTCCACCTTTAAGAAAAAGCTAAAGACCCAGCTCTTTCATGAACACCTCAGCACCTGATGACGATGATGCTATTGATGAGGTTGATAACGATGATATTGATGTTGATATTGTTAATGATGACGTTGTTGATATTATTAATGATGATGATGAAAGGACAAAAAAAGTCTGAAAAAAAAGATCTAAAAAATGTCCGAAAAAAAAAGATAAAAAACATGCCTGAAAAAAAAGTCTGAAAAAAAGTCTGAAACAAAAGATCTGAAAAATCTGCTTTTATGCAACCTGCGTCCGATCGGACTTGCAGCTGCTGTTTGCACTCACGTTGTTCCTTCCTATCTAGATCCTTGCTCGTGTTGTACAAATTCTCAGATGTACGTCGCTTTGGACAAAAGCATTTGCTATATGAAATTGTAGAATTGGATGTCTTTAGAAAGAGTGAGAAGGAGCGTGGTGTGTGAGTGAAGGCAAGCAGGCAGAGGAGCAGAGGAGCAGAGGAGCAGAGCCTCCGGTCCTGGAGACCAAAGCTACGGTCTCCCCCGCGTCCTCCGACCGCGGCCAACACTGTTTAACAGCTTCACTAGATACAACCAAGAGGTTTTGGTGCTTCACTGGAGTTTGTGTTGGAGTCTGAGTCTGAACAGCGTAGACAAACGCGAGCGACCCGCAATGATTTATACGTGTAAGAAGTTACAAACAGTCCCTTTAACGTAACTAACTGGTTTTGTTGCTTAAACTTAACTGCGGCCGTTACCATAGTTTTGTTGCGTGGGGTAAAAATGACACGCGAAAAGGCAAAAATGCGTCCTCATGACACGCAGCATGTCCTTGTAATGTCGTGCTATTTACACGCCTTCCCGTGAGATCAGGTTGCAACGGGAGATTAGCTTTCTTTGGCAAACCCATAAAGTGAAGCACTTCATCAAGAGCTGTTGTCATAAAGGACAGCTAACAGCACACACTATGTGAACTACCATAAAGAGTTACAGTCGGATGATTTCAGCACCACTACACGACAACGATACACAGAACTATAAACTCTGCTGGTTATAAAAGAAACGTACCGCAGTGGACTAGAACAATGCCACTGCAGTGATTTCCCAAAGGAGGAGAAATAAATGGTGTTGCTGTGGAAGTGTTTGTTTTTCTAGAAGTTGTGAGGTGGAGTTTGAGGCAGGACCGCCGCCTCCAGCTGAGTTCAAACCAGATGAAACTTTAACTCCCAGGATGATCCTTCCTGCTCAGTCTCACATCTAAAGCGAAGTCCGGATTAGACGTCTAACCGGAAAAGGCTTTACTCACAGCCGAGTTCGATCCGAATGAAGTCTTTGATGCCCAAGTTTTCCAGGAAGACGCCAGAGGATGAAGTAGTTTTAAACAGGAAGGAGATGTCGGCGCTCAGCTCTCCGTGGAAGGTGGGAAAGTGGAGGTACGACGTCTCCTTGTCGAAAAACGCAGCGTTCCAGACGTTTTCTGCAAATAAATGAAAAACTATTAATCGCGGTCTGTCGAGGATTGAGTTTAAAATTCAGCTCACTATCACAATTCATTAGCATTCAAATGTCACTAATTCTTGGGCAGTACTGAGACATGACACACACACACATGCGTCATTTCACAAACATGTACAAGGTGACATTGAGGCCTCTGGACCTACGACTTACTGTCTCCATGACAACGGAGAGGTCCGACCCTGTAGGCGCTTTCTGAGCCGGGCCTCTGGACGTCACCCAGCACCAGAGATCTGACGGGGAGCGTCTCCTTATTGGTCAGCAGGCCGGAGTCATTAGCCCTGGAGGGTAGACGAGGAAGAGGACGACGTGGAAGAAGAAGAAGAAGAAGAAGAAGAAGCTGTATTTAAAGAGACTAGAGGAGGAAAAAGATGAACTTTTACTACGAGCAAAATATGACGGATGAGAAAGAGAAGAGAGAGCGTAAGAAGGAAGAGGAGGAAGAGGAGGAAGAGGAGGAAGAGGAAGAGAGATGATCTGGGAGCAAAAAGGAAAAATCATCATCACTATTTCCAAAAAATCTTTGGTCTCATGTTCCCTCAACGATGCTCATAAAATACATATTTATATATAAAAGGGGAAATCACACAAGTAAAAGTAAAAGCAAAATGATAATCTGAGGCATAAAATAGACCAGTTATAATATAAACATAAGTAAATATAAAATAGTAATGTAAATGTAAATTTGTAATTTAGTTGAGGACAGTATTTCAGAATGTTGAATGTAAACAGGATGTAGTATGTACAGGTTATGCATGATGAGAAGTACTAAATATATATATATATACAGGAATATAGAATGTATAGAGAAGTAGTACATATAGTTTGTAAAACAGTATGCAAAGTATATAAAGATAATAAAGTGAAGAGTAACGTAAAGAAGTAAAGTATCTCCTTAAATACATTTCAAAATTCTTGTTTCATTTTGTTGTCATATGAGAGTCAAAAGACTTTTAGATATCTTTTTTTATCACTTCATAGATCAGAAAACACTCAACAGCCATAACAAAATAATTTCTCCATGTTTTTAGGAATAAAATGTTACATAAATCAGGCTATGAATGATATATGAACAAACTCCTCTGTAAAGCTCCTTCAGGATAAACTGTAGAGAGGAATGAAACTGTAAAGGTTGGTGGATGTAAGAGATGCTGAAGAGGAGATTTACGGCTCAGCGTCTGAGAAACAACTCATTTTGAGAAAACAGCCTTTAAAGATATGGATTGTTAAATTCACTACATTTTGAAAGACAGGTGACGGTTGAATACTGTAAAACAAGATAAAAGTGTGCATGGCTCACATACCCCCCCGCTCACTGCTTTACCTCTACTAAAGTAGGGCCAAAGGTTTTGCCCCTTTGGAACTAATGGAATTAATGGGCATTAACTAATTAACTAATGGCACCCTGAACATCTAACCCCCAAAAGGCACAACTAGACCACACTGTCAACCATCACACCAACTTTGAAGTTCCTAAGTTAAAGGGACTATTTGTAACTTTCAGAAATGCTTCTTAACAGCAACACCTGTGGCCGTGAAATCAACTAAAGTCAGCGTCGAGCTCGCGCTAACTCGCTCTAAATAGACATGAAGGAGCATCGCTCATTACAGTGAGGCGACACACGTCAGCTAAAAGCACAATATCACTCTATATTTCAGCTGCTTGGCAGTAATGTTAGCTGACCAGACGAAGGTTTCTCCATGAACATGATTTAGATCTGATCCTACTGTTGGCTTTTCCTGCCTCAGCACAGGCTGAGGTAGTGGGGCACTGAAGCGAGTCTTCCTGCTCTCTCCGCCCGCAGCCGGAGAGAGCAGGGAAGACACCGGCACCCGGTTGGTAACGAGACTACAACGTGTCTCTCTGCAGAGCCCCGTGACTTCACAAGACACGGGAAACCTCTGTTGGTCTGGAGGAGCTGCAGCAGTTATTTCTGCACAAACGTCCACTGTACATTCACTAGATATTCTCAGAGCTAAACTAACTCTTCTGCAGTGTGGAGTGAGCGCGCGTTCACGTCTAGAGGTGGAGCGAGCTGAGCGAGAACGTACGCTCTGTCTGAGTGAAGGCGAGCAGGCAGAGGAGGAGAGGCAGCAGCTACACGCGAGCGCGCATGTGTCCCGACCTAGTACATTTATACGCTTAACAAGTTACAAACAGTCCCTTTAAATAGTTTTGGAGTGCTCCGGAAACAAAAGTGTGACACACAAACGGACGGAAGGACGGACATGTGGAGCGCTATATACCCCCGACTACGTTGTTGCGTGTGTATAAAAATGTTTAACTAATAGACATCACCATGAAATCTTCCCCAGTTGATTACTGACATTAAGACCATTTTTTATTACAAGTTTTCTGATATGTTTAAATATGCAAATGAGGCGTTATCTAATGCTAACTTTGGGAGAATTTTGGAGAAATCTATAGACGCAAATAGACAAAGTAGTGAAATAAAGACCTACATGTGTAGTTTGGATGGTTGCATGTTGTGGAAGCCAAATAGTGGAAGCCTTTAGTGTCTCGCCTAAGAGCAGCATAATAGTCTCTAATGGTGTTGATGTAAATAAAGAATACAGTACCACTCGGTGCGGTCAGCGTCACAGTTGCAGTAGTGTTTGGGGTCCACACAGTTCTGCTGCAGGCTGCAGGAGCACTGCTGGCTGCCGGGTGGAGCTCCGCCCCAATACGTCTGCACCTGTCCTGCACCTGGACCGCCGAGCCACCAGCTGAGCAGAGGCCCGTCTGCAGGATCCAACATTCAATCATTTAGTTATATTCATATGCATGTCCTAATCCATCTTCCTTTTTCATATTGAAAGTGTTAAATAATGTCTTTGTGGTGTCTCAGAATATTACCCGGTGTGTTGAGGAGGCGGGACTTCCTGCAGTGGTAGGTCAGTTCCTGTTCGCAGTGCTCTGATTGGCTGATGATGGCCGCCAGCTGCTTCTCCTCGGACGCGTAGTCAAAGTGAGCCGAGTGCCGATTCTTCCCCGGCGCCGGTCGGACTCTCGTCAGATCTGTGTTATTGTGCTGGATCACCATCCACGTTTTGTCCTCTGGTGGAGAGAGACGGAGAGACGGAGACAGACGGAGACAGACGGAGACAGACGGAGAGACAGAGACAGACGGAGACAGACGGAAGGAAATAACAAAACATGTGTATTTTATTTTTCATTTCTATTTGTGTTACTCAGCAGGACTGACAGGCAGGATGAAAGAGACCGGACACACACCGCTGTGTTTTGAAGTTCTGTGTCAGCTACCTGTCATGTTGCAGTAGATCAGCTGTGGTCTGACGGGTCCGCTGCCATCCACATCAATGTAATAATAACCCGACGTGTTGCCTTTGTGTTTGTACGCCTCACAGGACGGCTCGTATATCGCTGAGGAGAGAGAGAGAGACACACAACATCATCAACAACATCATCACACTCATTTATATTCATGTTATCCTCCGTAGCTGTCATTGGAACATCAGCGTTTTGTTCACAAGACATAAGACATATTAAACTGCTGTAATGCAATTTCATATTTTTAAAGCAGACGTGTTTATTTCCACTATCAAACTCAAAAATCTAAATTGCTTTTCTAAATGTGATGTCCTGTAGCTGACACTGTGAAGCTTTGTAGACATTTTTAAGGTGGATTTAGGTGCCGTCAGGTGGATTTTGAAGCCAGACAAGCTGTTTACGTAGCTTCATATTTAATGGAGAGATGTGAGGGTTTTATTTATCTTTTCACCAAAACTCTCAGAAAGAAAGCAAGTCTGCGCATTTTCCAAAAAATGTCAGACTTTCCGTTTTACCACTGTAACGTCTTTGACTGATTACAAGCAACAGGAGGGCTGAGATTCTCTTCCAGTCGAGACCCCACTAAAGCCTCGTTTCCACCGCAGGAACTTTCCCCGGAACTAAGAACCTTTTGAGGAGCTCTTTGCGTTTCGACCGCAGGGACCAAGGTCTTAATTAAGTTCTCGGGACCTTTTACCACCCAAGAAGTTCCTGGTCGGGGTTTCTGAAAGTAATGGAAGTTTCAGGGTGGAGTTTGCACGGATGACCGCCCTGATTGGTCGAACACACACACACAGCGTCGCTGCTTCAACTGTACCGCTTCATTCATAAAACAAGGAAGTACTCTAATATCGATTTAGGAGCATTTCAGGACGAGGGGAGATCATTTCTCTCTGTTTGATAACATTAAAAGTAATGTTAGGCTCTGCTGTCGGCTTCCTGACTCATTTAAAACAAGACGGAGAGAAGAAGAGAGATGGTGCTGAGGGTGGAAGAGAGAGCGAGACGTATCACGGCGATCGTGTGAATGACAGAAAGAAAAGATTGATTCACGCCGTTAACGTTCTAAAGCACAAATAAATAACCCTCAAACACTCAACAGATGATTTACTGAGGAGACGGACACTCTTAGTTTCATTTTCCTCCTCTGCATTTCATTCCTTGCATCCAACGTGCAGCAGTAAATATATGCAGCAGTAAATACATGCAGCAGTAAATATATGCAGCAGTAAATACATGCAGCAGTAAATATATGCAGCAGTAACCGTCGTCACAGTGAGACAAAAGCTGACGTTTATTTTTTCCAGCGTGTTTTTTAGAGGAAACAGGCGACACACTGAGCTGCAGGCTGCAGACTGTGTTTACCGCTGTGACCACCAGCAGCCCTCGTCTCAGGTCATGTTGTTTTTTCGTACGTCAGTGGACTAATTTGCCTAATCTTCGCAGGTCTAACAGTGGGCTGAAGGAACCTTTTATAGTTCCTTATGGTGGAAACCCGGCTATAGGCTGTAAAGGTATCTCGACACGCTTGGGAGAAGTTTCAGTTGGGTGCAATCTGCAAGCTCACCGCTAGATCCAAATCCTGCACACTGCACCTTTAAGTGTCTGGAGAACATACTGGCTTGCCAAAGCAGCACTTTGGTCTTTATAACAGAACAGTAACACTATATTTGAGCACTGCTTTTGCAAAGTAAAAGAAAAGCACACGTAAATACAAACACGCTGTCATACTTTGCTCAAAAGGATTCGATGGTGAAAAAAGGCAAAAGAAGAATCTGCTTCACGGCTGAATCAGAGCACTAATGAAGAGTCTCTCTTACAGTAGATCCATATATGTTCTTTCTTATTTGACCCTCTTTTTCAAACCTTTCTTTATCTTCCTCCTCCTCCTCTATACCTCCTCTCTTTCTCTGTGTCCACTGAGACTTCTCGAGTCTCACACAGTGATGATTGCAGGAAAGAGGTTTGATCTCAGACTGACCTTCTGCCACAACAATGTCTGCAGGGACCTCAACGCTAACGTTAGCAGCAGGTTGTCTCATTACAGGAAAAACATGTGAACAAGAGCAAACGTACACATCTACACAGACACACACAGAGAGTCCATATTGTGAGTGTGACCTTTAAACAACAGCAACCAACAAAGCTCGGTGCCCTTACAGCTGTGACAGGTGGCTCCGCTGTAGCCGGTGCCGGAGCAGTTACAGTGGAAGGTGCTCCATGATTGGCTGCAGCTGCCTCCGTGTTCACAGTGACTCAGAGAACACCTGAGAGACAGACAGAGAGACAGAGAGAGAGACACATTTAGACTTTATCCCAATACCCCTCTTTACCTTTTAGACACCTAAAATAAATATACGTTTAACTATACGCTATATTTAGAATGTTTTACGATGGCGAACAGTTCAGTTCCCCGTTGGAGGGGAGTAGGAAATGTTTTCCTGCCGTCCACAGCAGTACATGGCGTCGCTCCGATGTCGGTGCTCCTGTCTGTTTCTCGATGCTGGCGGGCACACCGACCGTCATAACAGTAGTAATACACTGACTTTAAGTACCTCATACGACCCCGCTCCTTTAAGCATTTCCATTACTACCTCTTTATACTACTCCACTACAATTCAGAAGGAAATATACTCCACTTCATTTATTTGATACCTTTAGTAACTAGCTACTTTGCAGATTCAGATTAATAATACAAAATACAACGGGCTGTGGTTCAGGAGTTAGAGCGGGTCGTCCAGATTGGCGGTTCGATCCCCGGCTCCTCCGGTCACATGTCGAAGCGTCCTTTGGGCAAGATACTGAAGCCCAAATTGCTCTCGAGAGCTGAGCTGCCAGTGTGAAAATGATTTGATTATATGAGCAAGGAGCATGCACGGCATGACATCGAGTGTAAAGGGCTTTAAGCGGCCGGAGGAATAGAAAGGTGCTATATAAATGCAAGTCCATTTACCATAAAACTTTATTGATCCCTGCAGACAAATCCACAAGCTACCCAACAGTATATAAATATATAAAGTAATTAAAATGAGCTCCACCTTTATCAGCTGCAACATTAAAGTGATGAACAGTTAATGCATCAGTAATTAGGATCCAATGTCGTAATAAGCAGTATTCTGAAATGGGACGTTCTGCATAAGGAGTAGGAAGATCATTGGCCAACCGGTGACACCGTCCTTTCAAGCAGCTCACAACAAGAGCATTTTCAATGTGTTATGTATGGTTAATTGGTTAATTATGATGTGTTTTGGTCTTTGTCTTGTATGTACAAGTCTTATTTGTAACAGTATGTCTATTGTATGTGTACTTTTTCTCAAATTGAGCTGCCTGTGGATGCAAAATTAATTTCAGTTCAAACTGACAATAAAGTGTTATCGTATCGTACTAAAACTTTAAATTCAAGACTTTTATTTGTATTTCTACACTTTAGTATTACTACTATTCCTTAAATAAAAGATCGGACTACTTCTTCAACCATTGTGGATGACTACATTTTGATTGACTGTTTATTGCATATATATGTATTGCTTGTAGTTTAGAGTTGGTGATTCTGAGAAAGCAGCAAGAGTACACTAGATTTGAAAAATTATCCAACCAATAATCCCAGCCCGGTGTTGCCAACTCTTTTCTAATGACAGTAGTTAGTAGTTAGCAGCACGAGCTCCAAACGTCACTAAATCTAGAAAGAACGTCACCAAGACACCGGAGTATTGGTCGGAGACGATAACGTTTCTCTCTGCGGAGCCCCGTCACTTCACAAGACACGGGAAACCTCTGTTGGTCTGGAGGAGCTGCAGCAGTTATTTCTGCACAAACGTCCACTGAACATTCACTAGATATTCTCAGAGCTAAACTAACTCTTCTGCAGTGTGGAGTGAGCAGCATGCACGTGAGAGGTGGAGAGAGAGAGAGAGGACGAGCGCGGTGTGTGAGTGAAGGCAGGCAGCGGAGCAGAGGACAGCAGAAACTATGGTCCTGGAGACCAAAGCTACGGTCTCCCCCGCGTCCTCCGACCGCGGCCAACACTGTTTAACAGCTTCACTAGATACAACCAAGAGGTTTTGGTGCTTCACTGGAGTTTGTGTTGGAGTCTGAGTCTGAACAGCGGAGACACACGCGATGGGACACCGACCCGGATTGATTTATATGTGTAAGAAGTTACAGTCCCTTTAAGGTAAGGGGGTTCCCAAAACTTCCACTAAAAGTTTTCCTCTTTAGCTGGAACCTGAGCCGAGATCACTAAAGATAGAGATAAGAGGAAATGTATTTGTTCTTTCGTCGCCCTAACCTAAACACCTTTACTCTTTACTGCATTCAACATCCACCTGCTGCTTCTTTCTGGCTGCGCCGCCTCATTTATCAACGTAATGAAAGTATATGTCCATCGCAACGGTACGGCTTTTTTACGTGTTTTTAGTAGCACAGAGGCATAAGCAATATCAAGCTGTGGCTAGGCAGACTTTTACCTTCCATCGTTGGTTGTATCTTTTCTAGGAATTTGTTAACCTACTTTTAAATGTTCTACATTCAGTGCATGGATATAAGATTGACTAGACTGTAGACAGAAGGAGTAAATCAGAAATGCTCTTCCTTCCTTCCTTCCTTCCTTCCTTCCTTCCTTCCTTCCTTCCCTCTAATGGCGTAAATATCGACGGTGCAACCGATGCAGCTGCACAGAGGCGTATGGCGTATGACACAGTAATCGCAAGTCTCTTCATGTGCAATTAGAACACCGTTCTTGCTTTTGCCGTGTCATTTGTACGCCATGTAGTCTGTACTGACTGCATGCAGGTGCGAGGGGAAGTGGATGGGTCCAACAAACACACGACTTTTAACCAGGAGACCGGTGTTGGTGTCCTAAAAAAGTGAAAGACGTCTGTGACGTGTTTTCCGTAATTCTGTTACGTTGTTTCTGTACTTTACTTAGTTTACGTGCTTATTTTAAGCCCAACCATGATGTTTTTCCTAAACCTAACTACGGCTGTTACCCTGGTTTTGTTGCATCCAACTGCCACGCGTAAAGGCAAAAATGCGTCCTCATGACACGCAGAATGTCTTTGTAATGTCGTGCTATTGATACGCCCTTGAGATCAGGTTGGAGGCGCAGAAGCTGTCAGGGGCTCATGTGGGAAGGACATTTTTTGCTGCTTTACTTTTGTACAGTAGGTGGGCCCTCTCGCACGGTGACCGTTTCACGCAGTCTTCTTGAGCGGTGTTGTTTAATGACTATGCTGAGAGAAAGGCCTGCAGGATGAACTTTTAATGGTTGAGTACATGTTTCTCTTTGAGTGGGATCAGATCAGGATTTAAATCTGTAATCTGTAATCTGTGAAATGTGAGATGTGGCGCTCCGGCTGCTGTCCGTGCTGCTCAAAGGCTGGTTTGCAGGGTGGGAGTCGCATTGGTGAGCCTCTCCACAACTGTGGTTGTATGTGCATGTGTGTGTGTTTGTTTTTGGGGCGAGAGTCCAAGAAAATTTGCGCTGGGGCCAATCATAATGATGTTACGCTGCTGCTCCACAATAGCGGTGAGTCATGGTGCGTTGGAGCACTATGTGTAACTGTGTGTGTGTGAAGCAGTGTGAAGTGTATGTGCTCAGTAACGTATCCCTACACCAATAACAGCTGAGGCGAAGGCACTCACAAAAGTGTTCCTCTCATCTGAAGCGTCTTTGTGACAACACTGAATGGAACAAAGCTCTCTAAACTCACAGTTTACCTGTATTGTCCTCTGTAGAGCAGCTGTTGTCTGTGTTTGTGAGAACTCTGCAATGAATTTATCCGATTGGAAAATAGTCCTGTTGTTATTATTCTGCCCTCCAACTTCACGTAACTTTTAGAATGGACTGTGGTATCAAAATACACGTTTGAGTAAACTCTGCTGCTGTTAACTTGGACTTTTCTTCCTTTTCAATGTCATCCCTGCATGTGTCAGGAAGTGGAAGTGAAAACAAAAGAAGAAAAAGAAAGAAAGGGTTAGGACAGGAGAAACAATGAGAGGAAAGAGATAAAAGTGCGGCGCTACTGTAGAGAGAGAAATCCAGGAAGGGGAATTAAGGTTGAGGGACGGATTTAAGGGAGGGGAAGGAGCGAGGGAGCAACAGAGGGGATGAAAGTTGGGGATGAATGGAGCTCGGCGGCGACTGGGTAAACATATTTGGAAGGAGGAAATGAGGTCAGCGAATTGTGACTGCAGAGAGACTGAAAGAGAAAGGGAGAGGGAGAGCAGCATGTATTTTTAATCTTTTAGCCAGTGGGAAATTCACTGTTAGAAGAAGCCTGACTAAGCACGCTTGTCAGATGGTGAAGTTCGGGTTTATAGCACCAATTTCTTTGCTTTCCTAAATAAATAAATTGTGTCTTATCTACAGATATGCATACGCACATCCTGCAGAACAATCGTCTTTTCCCCGAGTCCACTGATAAATTCATGATCGGTGGAGCAGCGCTTCTTTCAGGCGAGTAGGTTGGAGGTGAGGGGTTGTGTGGAGTTCAAATCTATATTTTTCAAGCTGACATTTTATTGAAACAACAGCTGCTCAGAGGATAATATGTACGCCGTACACCAGCGGGCTCTAATGATCTGGAAAAACCCGTCTAATGTCATGTTCTGAGAGCAACGTGTTATTTCTCACACACACAACACACCATTAAACTGTCACAGCGGAGCTGGACTTGACATTTTCTGCAGCACAGACATATTAGAGGCCACGCTCTCTCCGATACTTGATGATACGGAAACGTCGATAATAACGATTCTGTCCGGCGGTGGTGATGGATTTTTCAGTGTACAATATCTGTGTTTTACTGTGTGGACACACTGGCAATGTGAGCCGTGCGTGTGTGCCGAGGAACCTGTTGCTTTTTATTACGCCGCCCACGTTAACAGGTTATGGTACGTGTCCACAGCCTCCGTCCTTTCCACGCTTCCCATTCCAATTCCCAGCGTGGCGGCGCGAGTTAAGAGACGAGGCGGCACAAATTGCATTAAGTTGAGGTCTAGGCTACTTTATGCAAATGAGGGGCGTCCAGCGCAACTCGCCACCTCTGGAACTCCCTAGAAACTTTTAAAGTAACTCGTGTCGGTCTAAAATAAAGACAGATTCATCAACTGCATGGTTTAGTTTGTCGGCTTTTTGCCCAAATCTCTATAAGTTTTTCGCCAACAAAGCGATTTCCAACTTATTTTTGTCCACACAGGCCTTCTCTTCTGACAGATTTACTTTTTTCACCTCGCGCCTGGGGCAAACCTTCTCATTGACGCCAACAGCCAGAGGAGCAAAATCTCAGAAGGCTCAACATCTCGCCAACAATATCAGGCGTGTTGCCTGCGGAGCCCTCCATGCTAGAAATCCACCAGAAGGCTATAATGATGATGATCATCTGGCAACAACAACTGGAACATCAGAAGCAGAAAGCAAACCGGGCAAAGAAGAAGAAGTCTTTATCAAACCTACCAATCCCCTATCCACTGACACTAACTCTGAAAAAATATATATCCCAGAATACTTCCCAACTCAATCACACGCTGAGGCACAGAGCCAACCAACTCTGTTCTCACAAATAAATCACATTGTGAAGAAACAAAGAAAACAAAACCACATTTCAGCTCGGAGAATTGAAGCTACCGTACGTCTCATACAGACAGAACAATAACTGGATTGTTTTCTTAGCGAGGAAACATTCTGGGACGCATTGAGACGGGCACGCTGTTGTCATAATTCCCGATCCGCTGCTTTCTAATAATACATGTGTAACCCCATTTCACAGGAAACCGGTCACGGAGCCTTCAGAGGGAGATTAACGGAAGAGTGATCCTCTTTTCTGACAATGCTTTCTAACACACACTAAATAAACCAATTTATCATTTAGCATCTGCTCCGGTCAACCTCCTCCTGGTAAAATACGATCAAACAAATGGTTTCTTTTAAAGTCTGACCTGTCGATGATGCCACACATGTCCATCTGCAGGTGACTGTAGTTTCCCATCAGCCTCTGCTGCACCATGATCAAGTCCACGGGCTGGTTGTCCACCGTCAGCAGACGCATGCAGCCCTGAAAAGCCTTGAAGGGGTTCATACAGTCCTGGCTGCTCCCTTCAGCGGGGCATCCTGCATTCAGGAGAGGAACAAACATCAGAGGAAACCACAACGTCCATCCAGAAGTTTAAAAGTCTTCAATGATAATTAGAACCTCTGCAGATTGTATGTTCATTCATGTGCTCACTTATTTATTCTTCTCTTACCTCCAAAGAAGAGTTGACTTCCCGTGGTAACAGGAAACGGCGGACTGGCGTGAGCAGTGGCTCCTTCGCCTCCGTCCACGGAGACGGTCAGATGTCCTCGTCTGGAGATCAGCTCCACGGAGTGCCACTGACCGTCATTCAGAGCTGAACCTGACGACACACACGAAGAAACAGCATGCTGCATACAAAGATACACATATATTGACTGTCTGGATTTTAATTTCACGAAGGTTAAGACTTATTGATCGGGGTCAGAGGTCGAGCTCAGATACAGATCAATGCTGTTAAAAGTGGTGAGGATTCAGTCTCTCTGGCTCAAACACTCTACAGCAGGATGGCCTGATGGATTTTTCTGCTCTCCAGGCTTCAGATTGACATTTACTTTCATCGTTTTTCTTACTGGAAATGTGTGCAGACGTGTTTGTGTCCTCTCAGCTCTGTGTCTCATAGTGAACATAGAAAGTAACCTTTGGATCAAGTGTTCAGTTTCCTGAAAAAAGCCACTGAAGAAAAGCCTTACAGAAGTGGATATTGTTGAGGACTACAAGTACCTGGATGTCCACTTAGACAATAAAATGGACTGGTCTAAGAACACACAGACTCTCTACAAGACGGGTCAGAGCCGCCTGCTTTGTTCTCAGGAGACTCGGATCCTTCAACGTCTGCAGAACCACGCTGCAGATGTTCTATCACTCAGTGGTGGCCAGCGTCATCTTCTACGCTGCAATGTGCAGCAGAGTGAAGGCAGCCGACGCTAACGGACTCAACAAGCTCTTCAGGAAAGCAGGTTCTGTCCTGGGAGTTGAACTGGAGTCTTTGGTGGAGGTGTCGGAGAGGAGGATGCTGAGGAAACCTCATCCTCTGCACGCCACACTGGAGTCACACCAGAGCACCTTCAGCCGTAGACCGAAACCAACGAGGTGCACCACAGAACGCCACAGGATGTCTTTCCTACCAGCGGCCATCAGACTATATAACTCCTCCCCCTTCTGCAGGAAGGACAGCTGAAAACACCGGACACTGAGGACAAATATAATCTCAATATCATGTGCAACATCACTGTTTATTGTGTGCAATATTACTTCCTTTTCTGTTTTTTAAGTTTACTTTACCTTTTTTACTTTACTTATCTTATTTACTCATTTTACTAAATGTATCTTAGTTTATTGTTATTCTATTAGGCACTGGTGCTAGAAATAGTACTTTTTATTTTATACACTTGAACTTGTTGTAATTTTGAGCGATCTCTGGCACAAGAATTTCCTTCAGGATTAATAAAGTTCTATCTTATCTTATCTTATCTTATCTTATCTTATAAAAGCCAAATAAAGGCAGTTCTTGCTGTGGACATTTGAAAGTTATCTGGACCGTGATGTAACTGCACACAGATGGAGACACTTGAGGTGAGGGAAGTCGGAGGTTTGTGGTCAGACTGACCGGCACTGAGCTCCAGCGGCGCCCTGCCAGCCTTGTGGATCTGTAGATGGAGCCTGGCTCTGCTCAGGTACATCCAGACCGCACCTCCTTTCTTTGGGAGATCGAAGGTCAGCAGCAGCCCCGCCTTGTTCCACGTCCGAAACTGAAGCCCCACCGACGCGCCTGTGGATGACGGTTCCGTCGCCCCTGGCAACCGGAGGAAGCTCTGGGGGCTGGTGAACGTCATGGCAACAAAAATGGGTTCAGCACAGGAAAAGGTCACATTGCCCTGAGATAGATGGAGACAAGGAGGAGGAGAGTGGATAAGATACGGAGCGAGTGAGAAATTATTACAGCAAAAAGAGGGAAAACACGATAAGGCTTGAATTTGAATTAATTTCCAAGGCTGCATGGCGGCGCCCCGATGCACCGAGATCTCATCAGCAAGTCACCTTAAAGAGCAGGAGAGTATTACCATAATGATAATAGCCAGGCTTAGAATAAGCACCAGGAGATCAAACCGAAGGCACCAATGTCACCCAGCAGCTTTTTAAGGTCATAGAGGAAGGATGGGGGAGACGGAGGGGTGAGAGAGGGAGAAATAATAAGTGGGAGCTGTTGGTCATCTCTGTATGCAGGCTCATAGTTTTGAGAAGCAGTAATTGCAGTAAGTCCACTGCCGGGGCACCGACTGTGACGTGTTACATCCTAGCTTCCCTGCTGGGTTTCTATTTTCAGTAAAGTATGCAACACACCGACACTTGATCAAATCTAAAAGCTCTTTGTGGGGTAGTTAAAGCGATACACAGTCAGGCAGACTGAAGAGGAGACGACCGCAGAGATTCAGCCGTGATCTGCAGCAGCTCACACACACACACACACACACACACGCAAACACACACGCACACACACACACACACGCACGCACACACGCACACACACACACACACACACACACACACACACACACACACACACACACACACAAACACACGCAAACACACATGCACACACACACACACACACACACACACACACACACACGCACACACACACACACACACACGCACACACACACACACACACACACACACACACACACACACAGACAAACACACCAACATGCCTTCTCATTTACAGTAAAAGGAGATATGTCCCTTACTTTTTAATATTTTAATAAGTTCCCTTTAAGATAACAGTTTTACTTTTTCAGAGATTAAGATTCAGCAGCCTGGTCTCATATGAAGTCGTATAAATAGCACGGCATTTTAAGAACATTCTGCGTGTCATAATGACGCATTTTAGGCTTTTCGTGTGTAATTTAACAACCCATCGTTACCTTGAAACGGCTGCAAGTTAGGTTTAGGCAACAAAACCAGTTAGTTAGCTTTAGGAAAACCATCATGGTTGGGCTTAAAATAAGTAACATAAGTATGGAAAACACGTCACAAACATAACTTCAAAATAACTCAACACACTTTGGGACACGAACACCGGTCTCCGGGTTGAAAGTCCTGTGTTTGTTGGAATATGTGTGGGAATATAAACACACAGGCCTTTCAGTTTACCTTCACAGTGACCCGCTGGTCTCTCTGTTTAGCGAGGTCCACCAGGTTCACGCCGTTGTAAACCAGGTTCTCCAAACAGCCGTGGAAGTTTCTGTTTGACCCGGCTGACCTCCGAGAGCCGAGGCCCTGGTCTGCTGCTCCCACACTCATCTGTACGGGAGAAAACATGAGCATACATACAGACGCGAATATAAACCAATAAGACTGACTGTAAATGGGTGTTTTTCTGTTTTCTGTGCGTCCCACACCTGGTCATGGTCCCAGTGGTTGAACCTTGGTGGGATCTGCACCCACAGTGTGCTTTTGTCCACGGTGAGGTTGAGGTGAGTGCTGTGATGCTCCACTGTGACGTGGTGCCAGTGTTGGTCGTCTAACAGGCTGCCCAGAGACACCAGATGCTGGCTGTCGGGGGAAGAACTCCTGCCTGGAGGAAGACAAAGAGTCAGATGAGATATTGATATCAAATATTTGAGGTTAAAGTTTAATTCCTAATGTTTTATTTATAGGAATAGATCATTTTTCAACACAGTAATCATCTCTCCTCTCTGGGAACAAAGTGTGCTCCATATTCCAGTTTACTCCTAATGAACCGGCAGTAACTGCTGTTTTCTAGGTTTCTAGGAGTGTCACAGTTTTCTGTTGGGAATCACATCTCAGAACCGACTGAGAACGAACCAGAAAAAGGTAGGTGATAACACATAATTAATACTAATGGGAGCAGAGAAGGAGGTAGAAAAGGCATGAATTAATGAACGGAGATGCTCTTCCCTCCCTCAAGTGTTGGCAGAGTTTCTGCCGAGAGAAGGAGGTGAAGACGGAGCTAAATGCACTCGGTCATTAAATATGAATTAGATATTGTTTGAAAGGAGACAACGTCGTCTGTGAGGGGAAGAGAAGTCAAGAGAAACGGAGACAGACAGAGACAGAGATGTGTTCGGTCATCAATCATCATTGATCTGTCAGACAGATACTTGGCGTAGCGTGGGGAGAGACTACAGAGAGGGAAGGATACAGACGGAGACGGAGAGGAAGAGAGTGAAGTGCACTTAATCATCATTGATCAGCAGACTGGTGTTGGCACATGTCAGACAGAGATGAGAGAAAGAGAAACACGGAAATGAAGGCATAGTCGAGAGTATTTAGTCGTTAATGATACTGAACTTTCACTGAAACCCCGTCTCCGGGAAGTTAGGCTCATATACAGCTAATACCATTTGGAAAGAAGCGTAAAGCTGGTCCGAGCTGAGGAAATGTTGATATTGAACACATCAACAAAATGTTGTCTGACAATTTATTACTCTATTTAAATATGTTTTGCGTCTTAGAACTTTAACTAGATGACATGTTCTGTCTGTCTATCGATCGACCTCCTCTGATCCTCTTCAGTACTACGGACAGCGCTGCACCTACACCAGGCTGCTCTCATAAACCGTTCATAAAACTAATGCATATAAAGGTGGGTGGGTCAAGAAACACCGGACTTTCGCCACGGAGACCGATGTTCATGTCCCGCGTGAAACCAGAAGTCAACGTTGATTTACTCGTCACGTAAGTTATGTACTTAAACGCCACCTCCGGAGTTATTTTAAGCCAAACCACCATCTTTTCATGTACCTTACTAAGTAGTTTTGTTGCCTAAACCTAAGGAAGTAGTTTCCTGTGAAGACGGAAGTTTATTTTGAAAAGACTGTATGCATGTAACGAGCTGAAAATGACAACGTGTTGCTGGACAATCGTAGGAAAATGAACGAAGGAGGAGGTCAAATATGAGGATACGATGCCTACACACAGATCCCGGCCCATATGCACAACAGACAAGCGCTCTCCATGGTTGTGAAACAACAGCTAACTGACATGTACATGACTACTCACATGGATCTTGGTCGATAGTTTTGTTGTTTTTGCTATTTGTTTTATAGATACATGAAGCTTAAACAGAGGGGAGCCTGCTGACACCACACAGCGCCACATCTACATGCATGATGAACACGCATATATTGAAATACTCATGCTCAGTTTAACCCCCCCCAGGCCAATTTACACATCAACATACTGATGAAACAATAGCGAGCAGCAAACACCCAGTTCACAACCAAAACACATCCTGCTGCAAGTCTAACTCAACATCCTAATCATCGTTACGAGTCAGCACTCAGGAGGTGAATATCTTGTACACACAGAGACAGGCGGGGTGTGCAGAGCCGTGCACGCACCCACACACTTGAGTCAAGTGAAATTAAAAGTTATATGATGCACATGATCGCAGCACTGACAGGAACATCACTGAAGCTGCAGAAAAAGCTTCAAGGTGGTTGTGGATCACGAGGGGTGATCCATGGTGTAGCGTACCCAACCGGGGACTGATCAACCGCGTCTGATGATCAAAGACCTGAAACACCCGATGACCCTGGGTTCATCACTGATGATGTGTCCAAGCTGCACCATCTACATGCAGATGGTGTTTCTCCAAACTTGCTTGTTGGAGGGAGCGACCTTTCAGCCCCCGTTTTCATCAATAGACTGGTCGTGGATGTAGCAACGAGTCCACTGCATCCCACCTCTACAGGGAACTCTTGGTCCTCCAGCCGTTCTGGGCAGCTTCAGTTTCCAGTTCAGAGTACTTGGTCTTCTTCCTCTCATAAGTTTCTTTGACACCATCTTCCCATGATACTGTCAATTCCTCAACGTATGCCAGCTGTTGCGGACCATATGACCATGTCTGGACGAAGTGCTGTAGTCAGTGCAGAACTTTCTTTTATACCCTAAAGATAAGCAAAAAGCTGAAACCTTTCAGATGTATTATTTGTAGCGTAGAAGATCCTTCACAATGACAACATTCCCCAGACAAGTGTCCTTCATGTCTGCAGCACTTTAAGAAACTTTTGGGAGTTCCCCTGTGTGGTCTCCAGGTTCACTGAGGTCGTCTTCATTTCAGTGAGTATCCTCAGGATTCATGTCGCCTTCTTCTTCTTCCTCTTCCTCTTCAAGGGATTTTTAAAAAGGGAACTGTGCTGTTTTTATGACCTGAGAAGCTGCTAAAAGTTCCTTTAAAGATGTTCTTACTTTTTACAGTGCAGGTTCCCGTGTTAGATCATTCCAGACAGCTCCCCAAGGCAATATCACCTCATCGTCTGCTGTCTGCTCCTGCTTTTACACATCTAAATCTAATTTTCTTGGAAGACATTGACGACTCTTATCGGATGACAGACTGCTGTAATTGTTTCAGCGTTTTCATTTCATCTCGTTCAGCTTAAATGATTGAGACGGTACACGCACAATCAGTCAACACAAGCGTAATGTGCAACCTCTGAACCCGATTACAACGAGTGCTCCAGGACAACTTTTCAGAAATGTTTCAAGACTTTTAAAGAAGCCTGGCCAGAAACTGAATAAAGAGAAAAAGTTATTGCTCCATTGTTATTCCACAGTTGTCTTTTTAAGATTAATAAAAAATAAAAGTAAAGTTTAAACTTTTTGTCAGAAAAACTGCCCCTGTGCTGCTAGAATCAGGAGGATGGTGTAATTGTAATTTTATAAACGTAGCAACATAGCAATACCTCCAGGAAAAAGTATTGGGTAACACTTTCTATGATGCATTATAAACAGACTTATTATGTATTATAATCTACTTATATCACTCTATGATTATAGTTATAAGCACTCATAAATATTCATAATGCTTTATTACAATAATCACAACACATTATAAAGCATTTTATAATGAATTATAGAGGTCAAATATTATAATATTCATAATTGCTGGTCACTCACTGACATTTTTTGTTTGGTTAGAACCAAAAATGTTGGCGTACGTTTCTGCAAACCACGGATACGTTGACTGTTTCATCCAGTCAGAGCAAGTGACGTAGTTCAATGAGGGACCGTTATTGAAAGTTAATTGGTGTTAGAACGAGTATAACAAGCAAGACAGTCCACTCAGGGTGGTAGTTAGAGGGTTGGTGGATGGGTCAAACAAACACAGGACTTTCACCCCCAGAGACCGCCGTTTGTGGCCTGTGTGAAACCAAAAGGAACTAAAAATAGTTGTTGTTTTACGCAACGTTGTTTTACGCAACGTTGTTTTACGCAACGTTGTTTTACGCAACGTTGTTTTACGCAACCGTGTTTTACGCAACCGTGTTTTAAGCAACGTTGTTCTATGTAACGTTGTAACGTTCTATGTAACGTTGTAACGTTCTATGTAACGTTGTAACGTTCTATGTAACATTGTAACGTTCTATGTAACATTGTAACGTTGTTCTATGTAACGTTGTAACGTTGTTCTATGTAACGTCATAACGTTCTATGTAACATTGTAACGTTGTTCTATGTAACATTGTAACGTTGTTCTATGTAACGTTTTAACGTTCTATGTAACATTGTAACGTTGTTCTATGTAACGTTTTAACGTTCTATGTAACACTGTAACGTTGTTCTATGTAACGTTGTAACGTTCTATGTAACATTGTAACGTTGTTCTATGTAACGTTGTAATGTTCTATGTAACGTTGTTCTACATATAACGTTGATGTTGTATTATCTAACTTTGTTTTACGTAATGTTGATTTATGTAACGTTAATTAACATGACACTTTTACGTAACACTGTTTCACGTAACATTGCTTTATGTAACATTGTTACGCTTGTTACATAAATGTTATGTAAGAAAATTTGCTAAGGGTGGTTGTTATTTATTGACGCTAGTTATGGTTGTTACGTTGCGTTTATTTCAACACAAACCATTTTTTCTAACCTTAACCAAGTACCAACGAATCGTTTCACAACGTTAATCACAATGTCATCGTGTGTTTCTGCAGAGTGTGAGTATAGGCAGATATAGAAGTTGATTATAACTGGACATTATTTGCTTTAAGTTAAGTGAAAAAACATCATTAAATCTATTATAATTATTCTTATAAAGCATTATGAATATTTACAAGTGCTATAAGCAGATTATAACGCTTTACAAGTATGATTATAATGCATTAAATAAGGTTTGTTTGAGCCCTGTTTCAAAACACTCAAGTGTTCAAGTGACTAAATGCTGGACCGTCTGAGCGTCGGAGGCGACTGTATTCAGCTAATCAGCTTGTCGTTGTGAGCTAAATGTCCTCTCTGTGTTACTGGAATGAGTCAGCGGTGGGCTGTGAAGTTAAGCACAGCTGGCTCGCTCTCTCTCTAAGCTGTTTATTTACAACCCTGCAAGACTGAACACAGCTGAGACACCTTCCTATAAATCTCAACGGATAGAGTAGAATAACACGGAGAGTCAATACTGCAGTATTGAACACGGCACATGAACCCAACACTCACTGTGACAGCTGAGCTGACAGACTGTATCCACACAGTGAATCTGCATCCACTCAGCGTCTGTTTACTGTATACAGGGAAACAACTACACGACAGGAATAACTTGATTTGATTATGTATAATATGTGAGTGCTACAGAAGCTCTCAGAGCTGTTAATAATAATGTGAAACATTCAATTTGGTATTGGCAATAATTAGAGCGGACCAGTGCTTTTGACACATTTCTGCCTTACAGTCCATTATCGCATGATGGAGGCTCCAACAGCAACTGAACCTCCAGCTCAGATTTAATACGACCATAAATCAATCCTCCCTATTTCAACAGTTTCTACCTGGAACTCTGAGCTCCACAGGTGGCTCCATCAGCTCCTCTGGGAGGAATCTGAGCCATTTTTATCGAGTCATAAGTTTAACCCAGAGGTCAGCAACCTGCGTCTCTTCAGCTCCTCTCCAGCGGCTCCCTGTGGATTTATAACAATGGAAATGAATAACTGTTTTTTTGTTTACATTTTCATTTTTATTTATCATTGTTGTAGGTCTATGGTACGACGGTACGACGGTACGACGGTACGACGGTACGACGGTACGACGCTACGACGGAGTATTAGGACCACATCGAGGAAAAAAAATGAATCTGAGATTTTGAGGATAAAGTCATAATATTATAAAGTAGTCATTTTACGTGTTATTTTCTTTTCTTCTTGTAAAGTTATAACTTTATTCTCATAATAGTACAACTTTTTTTTCTTGTAATATTCTGACTTTATTGTGTAAATCTCAGATGTGTTTTCCCTCAATGTGGTCCTAATACTCCGTAGTACATTGTCTCTTCGGCCCTCACTGCATTAGACTTATATTCTATACACTTAGACTATAAACTGTGTTACCTTCATCACAATGATCAAATGTTTTGATGCTCCAGACAGACAGATGGATAAACTCAACAGATCTCTTACCTGGTCTGTTTTCTCAGCTCTTTCTTGTCATACAGTATATTAGCTGCACTCTGTGCCTTTGTGCAATCTAATTTCCCATTTGAGAGCAAATTAGTTTGGGACTTTGAAATGGAGCATAAACAGAGATATGCATACAACGTCAGCAAGTAAACTACAGTGCAACATAAAAACCTCCCAAGTTACGTCCTTCCTTCTTTATTGAAACAGAAGCTCAGCCAGAGGGCATGAGATCAGTGAGCATTGATCCCTGGTTTATTTATTTACTCTCACTAAATATTCCAGTGGCAGAAAAGAACGGAGCTAAACTCTCCGAATGGGCGTTACGGTGGAGGCCAGACCTGCTCACACCGATGAGGATTTAATGTAAAGGTGCAAGTTAGTTCATTAGCTCTGTTTTTAAAGTTGAACCTTCTTAAGCTGTAAAGGGATAGAAAGAGGCTGGGGTTTCATTTTTAGTGACATAGAATAAAGAACTGAACCAAGAAAACTGCTAATAAGATCCTGCACTGTGGCTGACCCTCCTGAAGCAACGTACACGTATGGCTATGAGAATGTGTAAGAAAGCAGTAAGGTGTATAAATAGCACGACAATACACAGACATTCGGTGTGTCATTAGAACGCATTTTAGCGTGTCATTTTTACACGACGCAACAAAACTACGGTAACGTCCGCATTTAGGTTTATTGGCAACAAAACCACTTAGTTAGGTTTAGGAAAAATGACATGGTTGGGCTTAAAATTAGTACGTAAACTAAGTAAAACACGTATAAAAACAACGTAACATAACTACTGAAAACACGTCACAAACATCACTAACAAACAACAATAAAACTAATGTAACTTACAAAACACAACACCGGTCAAAAGATCTCACGAGAATCACAGGATCACATCTCACACCAAAATCCATCTTGTCAGGCTTTAAGTAATGTATTTGTGTCCGGCAAGCCAGAGACCGGACCAATCAGCGTCCTGTGAGGAGCTACTGTAGCTCCTGTAGCTACGGGCGTGGTTTAGGCATGGATGTATAAAGAGAACTGGATCCAGCGTTGGAGGCGGGCCTCGTTCATTCCTATGAGAGTGTCTCAGTGGAGCATGAAGCCTAAATGGCTCGACTTCTGCCTGGAAAAGTACCCGGATCTTTGGGCTACATGGAACAGGAGCAGTAGCGTCCGCTCGGTCACATGACTCAGTCACGGGGTCCCAACGTCACGCCGCCATCACGGCTTGGCGCTCCAGCCTCGGTCTGGGTCTCATTCACATGAACGGAGGAAGGGAAATAACTCTGGATTCGGATATGAGTGCGTTTTACAACTTTAAAAACGTAATGTTTTAAATAAGGACTATTAGATGTTCATACTGGGGAGTTGATTCACTTCAAAATAAATTATCCTCTGAGTTCCCAATGGAAGTCTATGGGGAAAAGTCTTTTTGGGCCCGATGGCATCACGTGACGGACACAGAAGTTGTAGTACCGCCGTTTGGCCACTACGAAAGTTGGAATCGACGACCGGAGCTCTTCCTGGGATCTTGGGTTTAGGTGTGTGAGATGACACATTGAAAGAAGAGCAAAGAACATTGAAGACTTTTCTCCATGGAAAACATGTTTTCGCTCTTCTCCCGAGTCCGACTGCCTGAGTTTGATTGACGGATGGTTCATCCAATCATCTGCCAAGTATTTTGAAAGTGCCCGCCCCTATTCCAAACAGTTTCTGATGACGGCTTCTCAGATGGTTCTGATGGGTCACGTTATATACGATCCTTGACTCTCTGACCTCGTGATCCTGACGGGTAATGTTCAAAAAGCAGCGTCATCATAGAAGCACAGCACTTTCTCTTAGATAAACATGCATTTGTCAGCATTTTGTAATGAATTAAAACATCCATCATAGTCGGTTGTTTCATGGTTATGATTATAAAAACAAACTCAGCCTCAGGATGCAACACCACTCCGGCTCAGAACACTGATCAGATCAGAGATGAAGGAATAACCAAACTTGGCACTTACAAACCCCCACAATGCATCAGTGTGCAAGAAAACAAGTTAGAGACTGTGAGAAAACACACGCAGCGACTAAAATCTGCTTCAGGCCACAATTTTAGAAACAAATCACAAAGAGCTTCTTCTGACAGCGGCTCACAAACACATGACACATATTTCTGTGTAGAGAGAGATGATGATGGCACACAATTAACCTCGTTGTCACTCTTCTACGATAGCGGCATGTCATCATAACCATAAGAAATTAATCAAGTCAAGTTCAAGCTTCCAGTTTACTACCCTTATGTGGCAAAAACTGAGAATTTTACATGAGTATAATCCCCTCGGTCTATTTTCAGTCTGTTTTCTTGTGTGCTCTCGAGGGTGTAAGTAATGATTAAGTGATTAGTGATGAATGAGTGGTTACTGGTTTGTGCCGCTCATCAGCTGGTTCAGAGTTAATCAGCAACGACTTATGAAGAAAATTGCTGTTATTGTGATTCACAGGTGCTTATGAAGTGATCATTATCGAACTTTAATCTATTAATATAATATCTCCCTGTCAGGTCTCTAGCAACTCATCATTATCTATTATATCAGCCCGTTCTCATTCCCATCACGGCTGTCAGCGTTCGATATCCGCGGCAACAGTAAACGCAGAGAAAGTCCTGTGGTGACGTAGTTTTAAGAGCGAGAAGTCACAAACCAGGCGGGCGGGACGGAGGGGAGGTAGATGGGTCAAACTAACACAAGGTTTTAAATCCAGGAGCCCGCTGGTCGTGACCCGCTTTTTACGTTTCACTTTACAATCAGCGGATCATTAACGTCCCGTGTTCACAACATGAAGTCACATTTTCACTGAACAAATGTCATAATTTTAAGCCCAACCATGTTGTTGTTTCCTAAACCTAACTAAGTTTAGACTATTTTTTATTTTTTTTTAAAAACTCTCTACCTCAGTTTTCATCCCGTATTATATTCCATATTTTACTTTTCTTAATATCTATATCTCCTATATTTTATTATCCAGCACTTTATCACTTTTTGCACTATATACATATATACCCGTATCTCAGCTGTTACCCTGCACTAGATTCATTTTAACACTTTCTTCATCTCCTGGTATTTTTATATCTGGTATATTTTTTTATACCTTGTACTACTAACTTGTGCTTTTTTACTAATATGTTTGCATTATGGAACTGTGATGCTGGAAATTTCCATCGGGATCAATAAAGTTATTATCTATCTGTCTGTCTGTCTGTCTGTCTGTCTGTCTGTCTGTCTATCTATCTATCTATCTATCTATCTATCTATCTATCTATCTGTGTGGTTTTGTTGCCAAATCGGAAGTGTTTTAGTTTAATTCACAATATTAAGAACAGGTTTACTGCAGGTGAAAAAGTGACGGTGAGAGCTTTGACAAAGCATCTTGTATATGACGAGTTAGGATGAGAACGTGTTGACTATAGTCTTCGATTCGGAGCACACCCGGTACACAAACACTCGTCCATGTACATGATCTGTTTGATCAAATCACATTTAGTTGATTTTTATGTTTAATTCAAATCTAAATTTCTAAAAGTTCACCATTGTTGGTGCCATCTTCTTCTCAAAAACTGGAAACATACAAAGAAAACAAAGTCAGTAACAAAGTTAGTGCAGCCACCACCACCGCCACCACCGCCGCTTACTTAGGCTGCTTTGTGAAAATGTGAAAGATTGAAGATGCAAGCTTTCAGTCTTCTGCTGTTGCAGAAAGCTGCACACTGCCAGGCAGTGAAAACCCATCTGACATTTACAAAATATAAATAGCTCACTGAAACATTGAACATTGAAGCACAAAAGAACTCATGTGCATATCCCACACGCTACAGTATGTATTATAAATCCCTGCTAACAGAAATGCAAAATGTATACTTTATAAGTCACAGGCATCGCAACGTGTTCAAGGCAGATGCACAAAGACCCAAATGGTGTCGTTTTCAGATTGCAAAAGAGAAGGAGCGAAGGAGGGAAGGAGGGAAGGAGGTAAGAAAGGAAGAGTAAAAGAGAGAGAGAGAATACCACAAAGAAAGAAACATAACGGAGCACATAATGGAAGGTAAATAGCACCATTTGAAAGAAAAGCAGCACAAGAAGAAAAGTAAGAAAAGCGCAGAAAAATAAGAGAATAATAGAAAGTGAGAGCGGAGAGAAATGTTACCAAAGCAGCCTTATCGCTCTCCACCAACACCACCAACACCACCAACACCACCAACACCACCAACACCACCAACACCACCAACACCGCCAACACCACCAACACCGAGCTCAGCGTAGTACAAGTGGGGGTGACAACAATAAATCAAATAGAAGCCAGAGCCAGTTATTGTGCTGTACAGGCCAGACACCAGCCGTTATAGGAGTGTTGTCCTGCTCCACACCTCAGACCACAAAGACAATCTACTGTTTAGTGAAATGAGATGATTCATCTGATTCAGACCTTTAAAGCTACGACCAGGAACTTTAACTCCTCCCTTCCGTCCCAGTGGCCCAGCGGGGCCGGTGTCGGGATTTTACAATCTGTATACAGCATACGACACCGTCTGTACTTTACGGTACGACTCTCGCATCGGATGAGGGAAAAACTTGTCTAATGCTTGTCTGAACAGAAGAACTCCAACACTTCATAAATCAACAGCATGTAAAGAATATAAATGCCAAACAACAACCAAAAGAAGATGAGCTCAGTCGAAAAAACAAGGATTCCAGATATTAAATATTGCACTTCCATAAACTGATTTTATTGGTCAAGCTCCCAAAACACCCATCAAACCCCTCACCTTTAGTTGTGATGAAGGCTCTCTGTTAAATAAGTCTGAAGCCCAATTTGAGATATTATTATTGTAATCGCTGTAATTGTTTTCAGACTTTGGAAAGCTCCCTCCAGAGGGTGTTTTTCTGACAATTTACTCATATTTTTGGAATACTTTACTAATATTTTCCAGCCATAGTTTGGAGATTATATTATTCATATTTCAAGACATTTACAAATATTTTTCGGATTTATTTGGGACATTTTTGGGGATTTTTTGTCAAATATCCTTTTGAATATATATATTTGTTTGACATTTTACTAATATTTTTGAGACATTTCTAGTCATTCTTTCTTCATGTTTTCTTTATAGTTTTTTTAGAAACTTTCTCAGATAATTTGGGGATTTTTTTTAACATTTTATTAATATTCTTCGGACATTTTCACGGGCTAAGTAGTACTGCTCATGAACTCCATGTGTTAAATCAGCAGATCACCACTTTAGTTCACAATACCAAAGCACATAAAGTCGAAAGAACAGAAACTTGTGGTCAACAAACACCATGATACTGTCCACTAATAGATCTGTGGGAGATCAACAAAACAGCCAGCAAGGTTTGATCAACTCATAACTCACTGGTATTTGCTACAGTACCTGTTTTAAATTAATTTTATGCAGCACCAGTGTGACTTTAAACAACCATGAACGAGGAGTTGTACCTTTTCGGAGGAGCAGGAGGAGCTTTCCTTTCTCCAGCTCCAGGACGAGGCTGTGCTCGCTGTGCTCGCTCTGTCCCTCGGCGTGAAGCAGTATCCCAGAGTTCCTCAGGGTTTTAAATATCAGAGAGATGCTCTCCCTGGTCTCCTGCCTCGGCCTGCTGGGACTCAACCTGTAGAGAAGGCTGCTGCGGCCATCCAGGCTCACCACGTCAGAGTCTGAAAGACAACCAAACCACACATTACTCAGAGGACTCTTAACAATACATAATAGTAACAAAAATTGTGCAAAATGCTGCTGCTCGCTTTTTAACTAACATTTCCAGACGTGAACACAAAGTCCCGAGGTCGAGGTAGAAGCTGTGGGGTGATCGTGCTTTTGCTGTCGCTGCTCCTAAACTATGGAACCAGTTCCCCCCTGATATATATCACGGACCTAGTACTTTTTAAATCTGAGCTCAAGACTTTTTTTATTTAGATTCGCTTCTTCCTTATGCTTTTTATGTACCTTTTTATGATTTTATGATATGTTATGTTTTTATTCCTGTTATTTCCTGATGTTAATGTCAAGCACTTTTGGTACCTTTACCTATATATCAAGAATGAGTTGACGATATGTTACATTTTGTATTTTTCTAATTTCTTCTCTGAGCTATGAACTAAATGCAGGTTATGTCTATCATAAAGTGGAGTGATAAAGCACAAACACAATGTAGACACTTTATAGAGAAGCTAATCGTTGAGCTGAATATGAGAGGCAGATTATAGACCATGGAGCATTTTTCATGTCAATCTAAAGAAAATGATACACTTAACGTTGCCTATCACGGCACTAAGTGTTGCCCCCGCCTACAGCGTCGCCATCGAAGCATCAAATTAGAAATGTCAGCTGAGATGCATCAATTTCTGCAACCCGCTGCATCCGAGGCTTTACTGCTGACAGTGAAACCCCAAAATCTGAATTATTCAAAAGTCAAAGTTTTTTTTTCTCTTCCTCTTCACCTTTTGGATGAAACGAGGACGTGTCGCCAGAATCCTCAAAATCATCCTCAAAGGAACCATTAAATCCAACTGTTTCAAAGATAATACAAAACATATTTTATTAATAGTTTTTGGGAAAATTTCTCAGCCATTTTTGGGATTTGTTACAAATATTTTTTGAATATATTTTCTTTAACAATTTATTAATATTTTTCAGACATTTCTAGCCATTTTTGGACATTTTCTTAATATTTTCTTAATAGTTTTTTTGAAAATTTCTCAGAAATGTTGTGTTTTTCTTTCTTTTTTTTTACATTTATTAATATTTTTGGGACATTTTCACGGGCTAAGTAGTACTGCTCATTAATTCCATGCAACAATAATATTTCACATTGAGTAGTTTTAGTTTCTCGTGTTCTGATGTTGTTTTTGCTGTCTGGTTTATAAATGTCATAACTTCCTCGTGCAGTGTGGTTCTTCTCATTTCTCATTGCTTTTGTCCCCAGAGTTGATTCTTCTCTAACTACATCGATGGATTTGCATGACAAGTGTGTGGAAATCCGTTTTTGGGGGAAAAGAAGAACTGATTAACTTTCCACACTGGCTTGACTTCTTACAGACAAATCACTTCTGCCTGCGTTCACGTAACATCATGAAAGTTTCTCTGGCAAACAGCAGCGACAGGACGAGGCCTTCTATTACTGTCATGGCCACAGCTGTGTCCTCTCCTGCCTCCTCTGCCCTCTTCTTCCTCTCTTCTCACGCTGGTTCTGCTTTTCATGCCCACATTCTTCACTTCACGTCCTGCAGACGCCACCGTATCCTCCCGCTGTTTGTCACTCCTGTGGCTCGTTTCTAATCAAGCTTGATCGGCTGTCTGCTTCCCATCTGCTCCTTATCTCCAATTATTGTTGTGGGTATATTGTGTATATTTATATATATATATAAATAAAGTGTGTTTCCATCCATCTTTATATGCACGTTTTTAAGTTGCACATTAAAACCTGATATTGGACACGCTGGAAATGAACAAAATCGAACATTAAAAAAAAGATTTTCTTCCTGGATAACATTATGGTAAATAAAGAGAATAGAAAAGAAGGGGGTGTCAGCTAATCCATTATCATGTAGCATGTCTCCCTCCTCTCCTTTGTGTCAGCCATAGCAGCTGATCAAAATGCCAAAAGGATGCAGTATGTATGTACAGTATGCATGTATGAGAGAAGACAAATAAAGATATTGTGAATGCCATCTTAGATTATGGAAATGCTCTGATCCATCACAGTTATGCTTGACTTGAATTACATAATGCTGGTGGAGTTTAAACTATTTAACATAAAGATAAAACAGTGGATACTATAACAGACGTTGTGTGATATATTCAACTAAAGATCAAACTGAATTCCTTCCTAAAATTCTGGGCAATTCAAGACTTCTTTAGATGTTGAATTTTAAAAATAAAAAATGAAGACTTAAAGCGTAACTTCGGTATTTTTTAACCTGGAGCATATTTTCGCATGTTTTTTTGTATCTAAGTGACTAATGTGGACAACAATTTCTGAAATTGTTCCAGTATTGAGGGAGAGCGCTGTAAACAGCAGCCGCTAAACGAACTGCGAGGACAAAAGAGCAGCATTTATGCAACGTTACGTCCACTAAAGATGCTTCTTTTTACCACCGACAGGCTCAGATTGTTGTTACAAGTGTCTGACAACATTATGGAAAGAACCCTACAGAGAAAACCTTTTTCTGACCTTCCTCTTGATCCGGTCTGTTTGTTATTGTGTCCAAGTCCCGCTCAAGGAGAAGTCTCATTGTGAAATATTAATATCCGTATACTCTGACTACAATAAATACGGGCGACCATCGAATTCAAAGATCTCATCCACGTTGAGGAAATCATCTAAATATTCAGCCATGACATTGATAATCTTTTAGATAACACTACACTTTGCTTTCTGTTCTCCAACACAACAAACTCTCCCCGTTTCCACCGTGGATGTATTCCTCTATTCCACCGTTGTCTTACCTCACCTCGCCGGATTTCACAACCAGACTTCTCCTTCAGCGAGACTCTTTCCATGATGTCAGACACTCATGGTACGTGTCCACCGGGGGCAAGTGCCGCGTCCCAGCATTGGACGCTTGGTGGGCTGCCACTAGACACAACACACTTGGCACCTGATTGAAAGAATGCTTTATCTTGGCTCCACACTCTCCTCAGACCGCTCCCTTGACACTGAAATAAACAGTCGCATCAACAAAGCCTCTTCAGCCTTTGGGCGACTCCGTAGAAGGGTATTTGAAAACAAAATACTAAAGATCAGTAGCAAGGTTGCTGTTTACAACGCGGTATGTGCCTCCACTCTGCTCTATGGGGCAGAAACATGGACCCCATACAGACGGCATATCACCAGCTTGGAGGCTTTCCACATTCGATGCCTCCAAAAAATCCTCGGCCTCTCTTGGGAAGATCGGGTGCCATACACAGATATCCTTTCCGTCCCCAGCAGGGAAGCATCAGTGGCAAAAACACCCATCTCCGCCGGATAGGGCATATTATCCTCCTGCCCGACCACCGCCTGCCCCACCAAACCCTCTACGGGCAACTCAGCGATGCAAAACGGGCTGCTGGTGGACAAAAGAGGCGCTACAAGAACTACACTAAAGATGTCCTCAAGTGCTGCAACGTAAACCCCACCCATCTGGAACATCTGGCACCTTTATAGGTCAGCCTGGCAGCTCACCTGTGCCAGAGCGACCGAACAAATACATCACACCACCCAACAGAGGAGGACCGGAAGGCGTGCCCAACGACACCAGCGGGCAGCCCGCATTACAACAACATCTGGGCTCCCTTGCCCCATCTGCGGGCGAGTGTGTGGCTCACGCATCGGCCTCCACAGCCACATGAAGTGGCACCAGCACCAACGGCGCTGAATCACCCCCCCACCCCCAACCCCCTGTAGCAACCGTCATCATCGGACACGATGGACAGCTCAGAGAGACAGCGTTCTCCCTCAATACTGGACAAATATTAGAAATTGTTGTTGCCATTACTCAGTTAGACACAAAAACTTCAGAAAATAGAGTCCAGGTTGAAAAATACCGAAGTTAAAAATGTAGATGGTTTTCTTTCTCAAACCTTGTTTAGTAATAGAGGCCACTGAAATGCTGATTGGTAATGTATAAAATGCTTAATAGTGGCTAGAATTGAAGAGACGTAGAGAATCGTATGTCCTATTCAATGATGTGAAGGTGTCTGCTGTACTGACTGTAAGGACATCCGTAGGTCTCCAGTCTGAGGCCGATCCGACCGTTGGGGTTCCAGTCCAGAGGGATCAGGCGGACGTAGCGGGCGATCACTGGCTGCTGGAGCTTGTGTTGGACCACACTGTCTGCGTTACTGTTACCTGGAAACGCCTGGAAAATACAAAACAGCATCAAGTCAGCTCATGTTCTGTCTTTCTATCTGTGCAGCTGTCCGTCTTCTGTCACCACAAAGAGAACTGTGATATTCCTCCCTCTGGATGTTTATTATCTTTCCACTAAATAAGTGAACACGTTCTTTCATCTTTTTATTGGAGCTGAAGTGCAAACACCCCCCAACCCCCCGAGGCTCCTGTGAGAACGTTTGATTTCCCTCTTAATGAAGGGAATATTCCGGAGATAGGGCCACGTTCCTGGTGAATGGATTCTCAATCAGGTAGAAAATTAGATTTGTGAAGCACTAGTTGTAGTTTTAGGTGTTTTAGACGCTTTGGTAAACACTCGGTCCGCGAGGACTAACATCTATTAACCTCCGTGATCCCAGCGCTCCCGTTCTGGATTTGTTTGAACCTTTTTAGGCTTAAAGTTGGACTTCATCTTAAGCCCTTTTATCAACTCTCATTATGAACCATATATATTTTCTTTTCAGGTAGTTGTGCTTCTTTCCACAAAGACATAGAAGTATAATAATATTTCGTTTGCTGCAGTCTGAATCGTGATCTCTGTGTGACTCGGTGTCTGCTCTTCATAAATTACGTCTGCCTCTGATTCTCTTCTCTCTCGGCCTCGTCGCCATCTCAGTGTTTCACTTATAAACTAAAGCCTGTGTGCCGGCTCTGATCACCTTATTTGTTTTTTCATTTATATGCAAATACTGTGAACTCAACCTACAATTAAATTGCAGAATTTCAGCACTGTTCAGGAAATAAAGGAGCTGCAGAGAGACGATGTCCTTCAAATGAACCCAGATGAAATGTCCTTCGACAAACTGAATCCCTACGAGCTGATCCTGACCTCTGACCTCTCTATGGAAATGGGTTTGGAGAATGTCTGAACAAGATCAACACTTAAGGCATTACAAATGTCTATCTGATGTTGAAATCTTAAATTAAACGGAAAGTTAACACATGAGATTCCAGCCCAGCCCCCCCCAAAAAACGTTGGCATTGGACATTTCTGCAAACAACGGATACGTTGAATGGCGACGTTTCAGAACCAAAAACATGTTTCATGAATACGTTTCATATGAGCCCCGTATCACGCTCGCAGAAACGCAATGATAAAGCCTAAACAAAATGTAGACACGCCATAGAGAAGCTAATCGTTTAACTGATGTCTGGATATGAGAGGCAGGTTATAGACCATGGAGCATTTTTCATGTCAATCTAAAGAAAATGATACACGTTGAGCTTAAAACTACTACGTTTATAAAGTTAAAATGAAACTGAAGGTTGTCAACACGGGACACAAACGAACAGCTGATTGTAATGGGAAAGTGAAACATATCACACAGGACACGAACAACGGTCTGCTGGATGACAGCCTTGAGTTTGTTGGACTCATCCGCCACTCCCCCCGCCCGCCCGCCCTGTGTTTGTCTTTTCGCTCTTTAAACTACGTCACCACACTGCCGGTGCACTTTCTCAGAGTGTTTACTGTTGCCGCGGGTCGGGTTTACATTGTAGTTAACGGAACGCCCGGTGCGTCTCATCCAGGCGCTAAAGAGTGCCATGTGTGTCGGTATCACACGCCGACGGCCGTGACAAAGCGTCAGTATTTGACGCCCTGGGAGTGAGAACAGTCTGGGGATACATATAACTTTATTGATTGACGAGAGATTTTCTGTTTTCTGTTCTCTTGAAGGTTTGAAGTAGGCGGGGCTCAGATGGAAAAAAAGATGATCCATCACAGGTCAGCTATCAAAATGTGGTGACTGGCTCATGTTGCTATGCAGTACCATTAATCAAATCTGACCCACACAGTCCGGATACAGCGGAGTGGCAGCTCTGATTGATGCATATTTAGTCGTTAATATTTAATGTGATATTTTTCTAATGCATGCTGCTGTCCCGTGATGGTTAATCCATGTTGACCGTCGGCTGCTTTAGCTGCTGCTTTGACTTCAAACATCAACAATACATCTGAGTTAGGCTCCTGGATAGTTGGGTGAGTGAAGCCCAGTTACAATTTATACTATTTTTAGTTCATGAAGACTTCTGTCATGTTAAGTTTTGCAGTAATCAGCATTCATGACTTCCCTATATCGTCCCTCTTTTACTTTCAAATCCCTTTTTGTGGGAGACTCTCTCACTCCTTTGCTCTCAGACTTTTCCTCAGACTGTCTCCCTCCGTTCTACTTTCCTTCTCTCTCTCTCTCTCTCTCTCTCTCTCTCTCTCTGTAATCAGTCTCCCTTTAGAGGAAGTTCTGCCTCTCCGGTCATATTTCAACAGCCCGATGCCTCAAACTAAATGAGGTGCTGTTCTCCGCGGCCTCCTCAGCAGGAAGCGGTCATCTGTGGAGGTTAGGAGGATTCAAAGCTGTGAAATCAGTGTGACACATGCAGGCTTTTACAGTATGTGGTTCAGATGAGGAGATTTTACACAGAGAAGTTCAGAGGAAGTGTTCGATGACGCACATATACAGATGTGCTTAGTCACATTAACACGAGGTCTCGCTCCTCTAAGGACATCTCCAGCTCAGTCGCCAGAAATAATTGTTGGCATTGGACGTTTCTGCAAACCAAGAATACGTTGAATGTCAAGTGACATAGTGGACGGGTCCAACAAACTCAAGGCTGTCATCCAGGAGACCGCTGTTTGTGACCAGTGTGTTAAGTTTCACTTTCACGTTACAATCAGCTGTTATTCGTGTCGCGTGTTCCCAACGTTCAGTTTCATTTTCACTTTATAAACGGAGTAGTTTTAAGCCCAACCATGTTGTTTTTTCCAAAACCTAAGCAAGTGGTTTTATTGCCTAACCCAGAGGTCAGCAACCTGCGGCTCCGGAGCCACATGCGTCTCTTCAGCTTCTCTCCAGAGGCTCCCTATGGAGCTTTAAAACAATGGAAATGAATAACTGTTTTTTTGTTTACATTTTCATTTTTATTTATCATTGTTGTAGGTCTATGGTACGACGGTACGACGGAGTATTAGGGCCACATTGAGGAAAAAAATAAATCTGAGATTTAAAGAATAAAGTCATAATATTATAAAGTAGTAATTTTACGTGTTATTTTCTTTTTTCTCATAAAGTTATGACTTTATTCTCGTTATATTACTTTTTTCTCGTAGTATTACGACTTTTTTCTCGTAAAATTATGACTTTATTCTCGTAACGTTACGACTTCATTCTCGTAATATTATGACTTCATTCTCGTAATATTATGACTTTTTTCTCGTAATATTCTGACTTTATTGTGTAAATCTCAAATGTGTTTTCCCTCAATGTGGCCCTAATACTCCGTAGTACATTGTCTCTTTGGCCCTCACTGCATTAGACTTATATACTATATACTTAGACTATAAACTGTGTTACCTTCATCACAATGATCACATGTTTTGCGGCTCCAGACAGATTTTTTATTTTTTTTTGTTGCCTAAAATGTCTCTTTAGATAGTAAAGGTTGCTGAGCCCTGGACTAAACCTAAAGTGACGCCAAGGGGCGTGACAGAGCAGCGGTATGTGATGAGTTAAGATGAGAACGTGTTGGTGTCCCACATCTATTTTACCTCCAGCCTCCTCACCTTCACCTTCACCTTCACCTTCACCTTCTACCTACTGCCACTTTTCAGCTTTTCTCACTTTCGGCACACAGAGCCCATATTTGCATTTCAGATTGACGCTCAATAACAGAATCGGCGTCTTCACCACTCCTGTAGGGAAATCTATGATATACTTCAACTCCATTTAACACTTAAGGACGCTATATTCCCTGGTTAAGAGAATACCATCTGCTCGCCTCTTTCACACCTTTGTAGTGGATGTGAAGAGAGAGCGAGAAAGAGGAGAGAGGATGAGAGAGGAGGGAGAGAATTAGAGAAGGAGAGAGCATTGCTCTGGCCTCTGAGCTTAAAGGAGAGAGATGTCCTGGAGGAATTGTGACTGATGAAGCGGCTCAGCAGTCGACTGTGTTTCCCTGAAAGCCACAATAAACTGGGCTGACTAATATGTGGAGCTTTAGAAGGACTTTGAAGACGTGCTGTGGTTTTATCCTGATTTATGCTGAGTGTGAAATCAACAAGCTTTTAAGCTGCGAGAAGCTCTTTTTTTTCTCTGTTCTCTCTGTGTGAAGGAGTCTCAGCCTGACATTAGCTTTACCCCCGCTGTGAGAGTCTTACCGCTCATCAACTTTAAATTGAAGCTGTTCATCACAGCGTCACTGTAGAGCTTTCTGGAGGAGCTTGGAGGTAACGCTCGACCGTCTCTACCTACTAAAGTGTGACGTGGTTAACACGGGGAGGGAGAGAGAGCCCCGAGGTGAACATTTGAACAGGAGTTGTACGTGTAAATGAGATGCTAAGTCCTTTAGATTTGGGTTCTTTTTGAGATACAGTTTTTTTTTTGGGGTCATGCATTCTGCACAGCGACAGCTTTCATCATTAATAAAGAGGATTGGACTAATGATTGCTGGTAATGAACAGCACACTATTGCAAAGGTGGTGCTGGTTTAGTTTTCATGCTGTTTGTTCTCTGCAAAAGGTGTTGAGCTGCAGGCTGGTCGCATACATTACTCGTAGCTATACCTATGAAAAGTAATGCACTGTAATTCGCTCCACTCTTCAGGATAAATATGTGTGTTTATTATAAATATATGTTCTTGCCTTCTTCTTACCATCATTGTTTAGCAACTTCTTTAAATCTAATTCTCAAATTCATTCACATAATACTAGAGGTTAATTATCTTCACCTGAACATGGTCAGTTCTCCCTCTGATATCGAGGTGTACAAATATGGAACACCAACATACACGTTATCAAGAGTTTGTTATCCTTAGAAACATTTTAAAAGAAAGTTATCATCACACTTAATTCATGATGTCTAATTATCTTTTGATATGTTTAGATATATTTTCTTTTCTTCTGTACTGTTTTTTTAATGGGAGGTGGCTTCTTGATCTCTCCTGACACATTTATTTATTTATTTTTTCTTTTGTTTTCATTGACTTGATTTTGTGTGGTTTTATGTATGTGCAAATAAATGAAACTCAAAATAGCATTATCAGAGTGCCAATGTTGTCCCTTTTTTATTATAAATCTGGTGGGTCTGTAAAACCATTAATGCTGTTTAAGAGAAATTTTCACTGTACTTTTAAGATCAACAAACACGTTGGTCAGACCATCAATCAATCAGCACATAACATCAATTATCAGCAAATTACACGCAAAATGATTCGTCTCAACCTTCAGAGGGACATTATCATTGGACTAGCAGCATATCTTTTTGCATTTTGACATGTCACAACACAAACACAGGTGTGTTTCTTTAATTAATAAAGTGTTTCAAGGGTCCTGGTATTGTGCACATTGGCTCACTGGGACACTGTTGATGTTATTAGTAAGACCTTTCCTACTGTGACGTGTCAAAATGTCTCCAGTGAAAAAGCTCTTTTGTTTCTGCTGGTTCTGTTTTGACTCTTTAGTCCTGCTAACACTCATAAGTCAGTTTTAATATTACCTTTACAGCTGTTGGTACATAGCTTTATTACAATGCCCTCACCCCTATGCTGTCTTCCTGTCGATAATGTTTCCAGTTGTGTCCCGTGTCGCTGAACATCAGCAGGTAGGCCATCAGCCAATCGGAGCTGCCGTAGCGACCCTGCGTAGAGACAGCAGTGATCTGCGTCCGCCCGCCGAGGTCAACCTCCAACCACTGATATCTGTCTGAACTCAGAGGAGACCAACCGCCGGCTCCTGGGAGGACAGAGAAACACCTTCGTATCATCCAAACAATATATTACATATTTGGGTGTTTTTAAAAATCACATTAATAAAGAAAGTTAGTTAAGAGTGCTGGAAAATCAAAGGGGAATGAAATTAATTCAAATATATCTACAAAGTTATGTGTAAAGATCTACGCTGCAGGATCCTTTAAACTCTATCAACGCGTTAACAAGAACAAAATAAAGTGTTCAGACGGATGTAAATCCATCAGGAGCTTTCAGTTGTTTCTTAAAAGAATTAAAATCGTACTAAACTTACTTCATCAGACACAAACTTTCTCATAGTTTAAAAGCCGTGAGCACTTATAGTTTATCAACTCATTTCTTTGATGTTCAATTAGGAACAGTCCAAAGAGTTTAATCTGTAGCTGAGGACTGTTCTGTGTAATAATATAACCAGCAGCTGAGGCGTTTATTCAATATTAAAGAGGCCAGTTCACAGCAGACCTTCATATCATCTGAGAAACAGGGCAGAGGACCAGCAGATGAAGACACGTTCAATAATTAAAATACCAACAGGTTTGTGTGTGTGTGTGTGTGTGTGTGTGTGTTTGCGTGTGTGCGTGTGTGTGTGTGTGTGTGTGTGTGTGTGTGTGTGTGTTTGTGCTGAGTCATAACAAAGCTGCCAGAACACCATATGGATGGATTTTATTGCATCATACATGTGCTTTTACTTTAACTTTAGTGAGGACCTTACCTTCCATGTAAAACCAAAAGTCCACCACTGAGTTTACGCTTGTTACCAGGCTGTTCTACCGTCTAGCTGTAACCATAAAAAGTAATGCACTGTAATTCGTATACATCCCACATAATAGATTTGTACGTAATCCACGTAACCGTGAACCAAGGCCTATGGAAAGGAGGCTGGTTTTCACGGGCGGACACGGGTCTTGGGATATGGGGTATTTTGAAAAGACGGTATGCATGTAGCAGGCGGAGAATTGACACGTGTCGCTGGACATTTGTAGGAAAAGGAAGAATATCTTTCCGTGTACATCCCTTGTATGAGAATACGTTGCTTGTTGCATTACGTAAGAAAGTCCGCTAAGGGCGGTTTGTATTTATTCACGGTTGTTATATTATTATTTGAACACAAACTATGATCTTTTTTCTAACCCTAACCAAGTAGTTTTGTTGTCTAAACCTAGCCAGATGTTTCACAACGTTAACCAGGTTGCATTAGGCGTTTCTTCGAGCGTGATACGAGGCTGATGTGAAACATTTTTATGGTTCACAAATGTCAACATTCAGAAACATACAGTGACAACAGTTTTTCTGGCAGCTGTGATCAGCATTCTTCATTCATTCCTTTACCTGACGTCTGTTACCACTGGCTGTTACTTCAACCACCACTTTGGGGGCCACGAGTTGTTAACCATTTCTACTTGAATGCCTAACCCAGAGGTCAGCAACCTGCGGCTCCGGAGCCACATGCGTCTCTTCAGCTCCTCTCCAGTGGCTCCCTGGGGATTTATAACAATGGAAATGAATAACTGTTTCTTTGTTTATATTTTCATATTTATGTATCATTGTAGTAGGTCTATGGTACGACGGTACGACGGAGTATTAGGGCCACATTGAGGAAAACAAATTAATCTGAGAGTTAGAGAATAAAGTCATAATATTATAAAGTAGTAGTTTTACGTGTTATTTTTTTTTTCACGTAAAATAACGACTTTATTCTCATAATATTTAGATTTTTTTTCTTGTAATATTCTGACTTTATTGTGTAAACCTCAGATGTTTTTTCCCTCAATGTGGCCCTAATACTCCGTAGTACATTGTCTCTTTGGCCCTCACTGCATTAGACTGATATACTATATACTTAGACTATAAACTGTGTTACCTTCATCACAGTGATCACATGTTTTCCAGACAGATTCTTTTTTTTTTTTTTTTTTGCCTAAAATGTCTCTTTAGATAGTAAAGGTTGCTGAGCCCTGGCCTAACCCTAACTAACTTATCCCTGGAGCATCTCTGGATCTTACCACCACTATCTCCATTTCCCCTCACATCCATCATCTCATCCTGAGTTCATAACGTCAGAGCTGCCATTATTCTCCCCTTTGAATAGGGTTGGAAATGTAAAATGATCTTAACCCTCAAAGCGTCTTGTGAAGATGTAAAGGAAAAGACAAAATGTCTGAGATGTACTTTTAGTTTTATCAAAACTTTTCTCCATATTTGAAATAAGATGACTGCTCACTTGTGGGTGACTTTGAAGACAAATCTCTAATTAATAATGACACCCGCAGACCGTATCAGTGTCATCCTTTTGTCACTACAATCCTCCCTTTGTAGAGACAGCCATAGATTGTAGAAATATATTGATGTCTGGTGCAAAAAGGAACTTTTGAGTCTGGGCTGTCTGCCAATTGAGCCACTTGGTATCAGTAGAGTTAGAGGTTGTGCAAAAAGCCTCCAGGGGAAATTAATAAGAAGTTTCAAAATGTCCTCCAAGAAGCACATTAGAGGAATCATATGTGGAAAAACTTGATTTGCATTTCAAGATATGTCTGTTTTTTGTCACGTTTTCTTTGGAGTTAACATCTCATCGTACTTCTTCCCCTCCTGAGACTAACTGAGGTAACTTTGGTTCCCCACTTGGATGATTTACTACTGCACTGCCAGAGATTCCTGTATCGGAGTTGTACCGAGTATCTGTCTGCTCAGAATGAAACGTGATTAAATGCCCTCTGCACATGTTGAACAGATAGAAGCTGGTAGTTGAGATGTCTTGGATATCATGTCTGGATATCAGCTGTAGCAGGAGAAGTATAGAACACAGCGCTGGTGGAGCTGACGGCCAACAGATAACAGAAAGTCTCTTTGGACATCAATAATGAATGTTATTCTGACAGACAGACAGACAGACAGGAAGAGAGACAAATGGAGCTATAACACTCTTAAAGCTCTATTATACATTAGAGAGATATTCACTAAGTGCTCAGAAAGTATCATTAATGATTTGATTGATATAAGTGAGGCTGAGGCAAAAAATACCGGGAGAATTTGTGTTCCGCTTGAAACCAGAAGTCAACGTTGATTTATTTGTCAATTAACACCATTCCGGGAGTTATTTTAAGCCAAAACACAATCTTTTCCTAAACCTAACTAAGTAGTTTTGTTGCCTAAACCTAAGGAAGTTGTTTCCTGTGGAGACAGAAGTTTATTTTGAAAAGACTGTATGCATGTAACGAGCGGAAATTGCCACGTGTTGCTGGACATTCGTAGGTGGATAAAAGCGGTAGTGTTTCCGAACACCAGAGTCCCTTCAGAAAACTGCTCATTTTCCTCTAGCAGTCTGCGGGGCAGTCTGACAGTCTGCCCCACTTTGTCCTGGTTCTGGTTCTCCCGTGCCTCCAGCGGGCTCAACGATGCCAACACGTTCTCATCCCAACCCGTCACATACTGACGCTTTGTCAGATCCCTCGCCGTCACTTTTCGGTCACCGTGAACACGTACTTCATGTTGTGAATTAAACAAAAATACTTGCTTAGGTTTAGGCAACAAAACCATGTAGTTAGATTTAGGAAAAAACAACATGGTTGGGCTTAAAATTATTACGTTTTTACAGTGAAAATGTGACTTGATGTTGTGAACACGGGACACGAATGATCAGCGGATTGTAAAGTGAAAGTGAAACGTAACACACGGGACACTAACACCGGTCTCCTGGATGAAAGCCCTGTGTTTGTTGGACCCATCCACCTCCCATCCCGCCCTCCTAGTGCGTCTCTTTCACTCTTTAAACTACATCAGCACAACACTTTCCTTGAGCGTTTACTGTTGTTGCGGATGGGTTTACATTGTAGTTAATGGAAATGCATTGCATACCGGCGCTAAAGGGATTTTAAGAGTTTTTTTGCATCAGCATTTAACGCCCTGGGAATAAGAACGAGCTGATGTAGTAGATTATGATGAGTTTCTAGAGACCTGACAGAGAGATGTTATATTAATGAATTAAAATTCGATAATGATCACTTCATAAGCACCTGTGAATCAACAATTTTCTTCATAGGTCGTTCCTGATTAACTCTGAACCAGCTGATGAGCAGCACAAACCAGTAACCACTCATTCATTACTAATTACTTAATCATTAATTACACCCCCGAGAGCACACAAGAAAACAGACTGAGAATAGACAGGAAATAGACCGAGGGGATTATATTCGTCATTTCTTTTTGCGATACAAACTGCATAAGGAGACTGATACTGCCACATGATAGAAAGCCTGGTGCGTCTCATACTGATGCTCTGGGACAGAGAAGGTGCTGGTAGGTCATATAGAGACGTATTAAACTGAGACTGTTTCATAACCAGTTAAAAGTTCCTCACATTAACTTTTAGCACTTCGTTAACATTTGTAGTCCGCGGCCTGTGGTCTCCTTTTCACTGGTAAGAGAGGATTAGGCTTTGCTTTCAGGACTCTACATGTTACGTCTCATCTAATTTATGTCCCTCTGAAAAGCCTGCAATTTTCACAGAATGACATTTTGGCCATTTATTAAATAACGGTCTGCAGTGCTGGAGCAGAGGCAGCAATTTTGATTAATGGGGTTTTATTTCATTTAAAGGCACTATGATCAGAATTTATATGCAATTACAGCATTTCTCAAATGACTGTGATGGCAGGCTTTCCTGGAGCAGTCTGTGTGTTGCTTTCAGCCCATTCATCAACTCTGTGTCTCAGGGTGACATCAGTTTCTTACACATACTTTCACTGGAACAAAAGTCATAAATCCTACACATACTATAGGGGCTTTATTTTAGGATCCAAATAATTTACTTGCGTCATACTGTAAAAATACCCCAACAGTTGTTTAAAGGGACTATTTGTAACTTTCAGAAATGCTTCTTAACAGCGACACCTGTGGCCGTGAAATCAACGAAAGTCAGTGTCGGGCTCACGCTTGCTCGCTCTAAATGGACATGAACGAGCATCGCTCAAAACAGTGAGGAGACACACGTCAGCTAAAAGCACAATATCACTCTATATTTCAGCTGCTTGGCAGTAATGTTAGCTGACCAGACGAAGGTCACTCCATGAACATGATTTAGATCTGATCCTAGTGTTGGCTTTTCCTGCCCCAGCGCAGGCTGAGGCTGCGGGGCTCTGCAGCGTGTCTTCCTGCTCTCTCCGCCCGCAGCCGGAGTGAACAGAGGAGACACCGGCACCCGGTCGGTAACGAGACAACAATGTAACTCGTTGCAGAGCTCCGTCACTTCACAAGACACGGGAAACCTCTGTTGGTCTGGAGGAGCTGCGGCAGTTATTTCTGCACAAACATCCACTGTACATTCACTAGATATTCTCAGAGCTAAACTAACTCTTCTGCAGTGTGGAGTGAGCGCACGTTCACGTCTAGAGGTGGAGCGAGCTGAGCGAGAACGCGCGCACTGTCTGAGTGAAGGCGAGCAGGCAGAGGAGCGGGGACACCGGCCACATGCGAACGCGCATATGCGAGCGCGCATGTGTCCCGACCCGGTACATTTATACGCTTAAAAAGTTACAAACAGTCCCTTTAAATAAAGCTTTCATAATGGGAAAAAACTATATATCTAGATCTAGATCTAGATCTAGATAAATCTAGATCTAGATATATAGGTAGATGCCTTTGGATCATATGTCAATGTCGCCATCATAGTGGGAGGTCAGGACTGGCCTGGATAAAGAACACTATAATATTTACATTTCAACCGAGTCATTTTTTATATTCAAGCGTTTATAATCTACGTGGAGTACTGTAGGTTAGATTCCCCCCCGCAAAACACTTTCTTTCACATCATCAACATTACAGTTTCAGTTATATCTTTACAAAACATTTGCTTCCGTAGGTCATCAGATAAAAGACAGCTAGCTTTTGTTAGTGTTAGCTAATCCTCGACCAAAGCTAATGTTATCTTATAGATCTTCACGTCTAACATAATGTCTTTAAAACTTTAAATTAACGATATGCGTCTAATATCGCAAACAATAAAGCTGATGTCATGTTGTGGGTTTGGGAGCAGTAATGTTACCTCTCAGCAAAACTAATTATTTACCACCACATAAGTAAATCAGTTCATGTAATGTTAAGCCAAGCGAACGTCCATACACGCCCTTTTGAGCGTCTAGCAGTGATTATAGCCTCGATTTTAAGTAACTGGAGACAAAACTTTATTTTTCTACTCCTCGTAGATCAGAAATCCTTCAATATAAAAACGACTTGTTGAAATCGGTTGAAAAATATAAACGTTATAATGCTTTCTATCCAGAAAAATGGCAGCTCCCCCGTTCACTTGTATAGGGTTACAGGCCAGTCCTGACCTCCCCAATATATCTACGTACTGTATATACATCTATGGGAAAGACATGCATGTTGTATGATTGATCAAGTAAAGGTTGCATTCTTAACAACGCTCTCTCGCGGGTTAATCCGCAGGTTAATGGTGCAACACGACGGCTGCAGAGTGTTTAGAGGAAGCAGAGGTATCTCAGTGTGTTTCCTCCAACAGTCGCTGCTCATTTTGCTGGTAAATGAACTGTGAATGAGGCGGCTCCTCTGAGAGCAACTGTAGAGGATGAGGAGCGTTAGCAGCAGCTGGAGGAGACGAGGACGACGAGGGGGTTTTTAATTTATCCGATGATTTCTACAGAGGACAGCTGGGATTCTGGAAAATTAAAGCGGTTTTCATTTTTTAACATCAGTGCATTTAGTTAGCGCGCGTTGCTGCTGTCAAACGTGAATTAGATTTATTGATCAGTCTAATTCAGTTCTGAACTCTAATTCAATTCAAAACTCAGAAACAGAGAATCAATAAGGCGTTGTAACCTGCGAGGTGTTATTGTTAGCAAGAAATCACTGACAGGGAATTACAAGAGCTATAATGAGCTAAACCATCGTCAGCGTGACACAGAGGAGCTCCGTGGCTGCTCTCAAAGCTCATCACATCTCAGTGTGGTTTCATATATTCTATATATGCACGCTTAATATGTGCACATTAAGTCAATAGGGCAATTTGTTTGCAAATCAGTTGCATCTTTAAGAGAGTATAAAATATGTGTTTTTAATTCCATCTCTTTGCTTCTCTCTTTTTCTTCCATGCAGATAAACTAACGTACGTTTTGCCGTTCAGATCTTCCTTTAGAAGCATCAGGTCCTTGATAACGCAGATTGAACTCAGATCAGCAGGTTGACTGAACGCAGCATTTCATTTCTGCTCACAGCTTCTGTCATCACACAAACAGCGAGGAGACAGCAGCCTGCCGTCTCTGCTTCCTGCCGGCTCCCAGGTAGTGAAAACCGTTTAGATCTTCAATTGTGTCGAAGATTCTTATCTCAGAGGTGTGTTTTCTCAAAGCCCCCCGTATCAGCACATACATGTACGTTTTCTTTTTTTCTTTGTTGTCAATTATTCTGGTGACAAAAGCAAACCAAAGTGTGTGATTTATACGAGCAACGTAAGCGCCTAAAGCAGAGCAGAAAGGAGGCAATGACCGCTGTACTGTTGTGGGTTTTATCCGTCTGTCTGTCTGTCTGTCTGTCGGTCCATCATTCACCCCGTCAGGTGTCTGTCAGTTAGTGTGAACCCAGTTTGTGTGTCCTGCAGGGCAGCGAATCACAAGGTGAGCGGTGCTGCTGCAACACATCAGAACAGAAGGAGCTCATCTTATCTGCACCAGCGGTGAAAACACTGGGGGGTTTAAAATAATAATAAAAAACAGTGAGAAGAAAAGAGGACAAGATTTCGGCGATAATTTATTGATGTTAAACTGCTAAATGTTGTATGTGAATACTGGAGAGCACAGCTGAGTTGAAAGATCAACTGTGTCTGAGCTGACATGTGGAAGGTTTAATGAAATGCCTGTTTCTTATCAACAGTAACATCAAATATTATAATGGGCTGCTTATCCTTCATTTACCTTTAATCTAGAGAAACACTCATGCAGAATATTCTCTTTAAACACAGTAGGCTACCACTGAGGTGTGTTTTATGCATGTGCACAACTTCACACTGCACTAGTGAAGCGTGCATTCAGTATATGGAGGTAACGCTGGAAAAGACCATCTCTCTAATCTATCTTTTTGCACAGAAACTCAACCCTGATATTCATTTAGATTAGTGCCTGCTACTGGCTAACCTGCTACCAATCAGCTGCTTACTGACACATCCAGCAGACACATGGGAGCTCTCAAAATATAGTTTGTTTTATATTCTTGTTTCATAATGGCACGGCATGTTGACAATCCCGTCCTCGCTGTTTCCTGTCCCGTCCTCGCTGTTTCCTGTCCCCTCCTTCTTTTGGCCACAACATGCCAGTAGATTTCTCCTGGTGGATTTTGTTCTAACTGCAGCTTAAAGCCTTGATTATACTCCCAACCGGACGCATACATGGACAGCTGCGGACACCACGGACGCGTAGTGTATCTGCTTAAGACCCGAAAAGACCCAAGCGTACACACAGATAGGGAGAGTATATTTTTGGCTTAAGACAGATGCAAGCAGACAATCTGATCAACATTTAGTCGAACAGTATGGAGTCATAGTGACCACGGTGCCCACCACAGATTTCTTAACCAAAAAAACATATTACGGATATGTACGGAGCGAGATCTTTCAACACTTTAGTGAGGCGGAGAGACTGCAGGGCACGCTAGTTGAGCTTGTAGGACTTGATATTACAATCCCAAATTTAATCGGCACTGTCTTGATGTCGTGAGAGGGGATAGGGGTAATGTCTTCATCGGGGTCATCAGGTGGGAACCCTTCTTCATCAGTGTTTCCTGGCATCCCAGGTGTCGCTCCCCTCTGCGTTTACCCGCTTGCTTGTCATTTTGCAGCCCAGCTGGGATCCTTTCTCTTCAGCCGAATCCAGTCGCTGCTTCGCTCAGCAGCTTCTGATTACGACCTGAGGGCTTGTATGAAGACCCGTCCTCGTACTCCCCTCCCCTTCAGAAGCCTGGTTGTCAACGTGGCTACAAACCCTCGACACCCTACCTTAACCGGGAGCACCTGGGTACGCCAGCCGTGTTTTTCTGCCTCGGCTGCTCTTTCTGCATACCTCAGACTTTTGCGTTCATACACCTCATCACCTGCTGCCTCCCATGGCAACAGTTAACTCCACGATGAACTTCTGAGAGGTTGACCACAAGATCAGCTCCGGCCTGAGACTAGTTGTGATAATCTCTGGTGGAAAGATGAGCTTCTGATTTATAGATCAACCTACATCTTCCAGTCCCGGGCAGCGTCCAGGAGGGTCGATTACATTCTTGTAGATGGCTTCACTGTAGGTTGTCCTGCTCTTACGAAGGGGATGGTGTTCTGTGTTGTGAGGCGAAGGGACTGCGGGGTGCGCTATAGTTCATTTTTCTCTCATTCGTGGTCTCATAAATTGTTTCCATGGGAACGTAGCCGTCAAGGCTTTCGTTATACGGAGGTGGGCGTGGATTCATTTACAATAGGTTGGAAAACCGATGCAACCCCACGCAACCAGGACCGCCGGGTCAGAGTGAACTGTGCAATGAAAGTATTCTCTTCAGGTGTGTCTCAGTTATGTGAAAACCGTTCCTACTGCCAAGCACTGATTTCATGTCTTTATATTTGAGGCCAATCTCAAAATAAAAGTGTATGAACCTCTCCCATGGGTGTGTGCACTCAATCCACAGATATCAGCCACGATGATAGTCTTTACTGTTCCTCACCTTCTCTCCGGTTCAGCTTAGCGAAGCCCGGCCCGTGGCTGCCCGACAACCGGGAGGAGCTTCTGAAGGACGACGGCAGCAGGTTGGATACCAGCGGACTGTGACACACCTCTGAGAATCACACAACAGAGAGAAAAAGACGATTTAGCATCATGGCATAACTCACAGGAAACAAGACGCCGCTGACCGTCGTGGTCATTCCTTCAACCCTCAGTCGTCTCACTATAACAATAATAAATGTCTCAGATTTATTGGAGCCTGATCCTCCATTATTAGGCTTTATATCAGCCCTGTGTAAACTGCTTATAATGAGACACCACTGGATAAATAATGCGTTGTGTGTTAACTGCCTGACGGAGCAGACACATTAATTAGACAAACTGGCCACTGGAGTGGATCAGTGATGTCAGAGGAGGCTTTCCAGACCACAGACTCTCTGACGGTCACACACTTAGTAACACTGATGCTGCCTGCGTGCAACATAACACACATTTACTCTCTTTTTAACTGATTTACACACACAAAAACATCGTTTTTAGTTTGTTTGTTTGGTTTGTAGTTTGTATTACATTTTAGATTTGTTGTGGTGAACAATACAAGTGCATGTTGAACAGAAGGAACGAGGAATGAGCGTTCACATTTGATCTAATTCATTAAACGAGTTACATTTTTCTTTCGATACGCCGCGCTGCAAACGTTAGTGACCCGGTGGAGCGTTGAGCTGAATCCCCCCCCCCCTCCGTTAATGGATGTTTCCTGAGAGGAAATATGTGTGAGAGCGGAGAGATATATCTCCTGGAGAGATTATATTAATGAAGGATCTCGAGCTGTCTTTTCTTTGTTTAGCAGAGATTTAATCAGACTCGCTGCTTTCATATTGGATTCCTGCCTGTTAGAGAAACTTACACAGAAGCTTTGACTTTGGTCTCTCTTTCATGAGGACTTTGATTTTATCTGGTTCATAGTTGTGTGTTGTCTGCACGATGCTACATAAACTGTTATAATAACTTAGCCGTGCACGCTAACATTAAGATGAGCATAACATTGTTCATTGAGTCTATGAAAACCTGACATAGTAGCCGTGTATAAAGGAATTAAAAAGTCACATTTCTTTTTTTCGTATTTGTTTTTTAAAGTGAGACGCCGCAGGCAAAAAACATTGTTTTTCATGCACTGATCAATTTTTAGAGTTTGGGCTCTTTTGCTTTTTGAAAAAAAACATAAAAAATATACAGTGTTTATTTTACTACTTTGTCTATTTGCATCTGTAGATTTCTCCTAAATTCACCAAAAGTTAATATTAGATAATGCCTCATTTGCATATTTTAACATATATTCTGAAGGTTTCTATATCATTCATAGCCTGCTTTACACAACATTTTATTCCTAAAAACATGATGATTTATTTATTTTTTTAATGGATATTGACAGTATTTTCTGATTGAGTGATAAAAAGAGATATGCAAAATCCCAAATGTAAAAACCTTTGACTCTAATATTTCAAAAAAGTGAAACAAGAATTTTGATTTTATCCAATGTTTTCTGTTTTGGCATTTTATGCAAATGAGCACATATTTAATAAGATAATGCTCCATTTGCATATTTAAACATAACATTTCAGAAACCTTACTATACAAAAAATAACTGCCTTAATGTCAGTAATCAAATGGGGAGGTTTCATGGTGATATCTGTTAGTTAACTTAACCTCCAGCGCCCTATTCCTTGGAAAAAACATCTCAAATATCTACCCAAAATGAATCAGGACCAGCTCCTCAACCATGAGGCTTATATGCATATACAATATATGGTCTCTTTTGAAAGGTAAGAAGCTAAGAAATGTGAATACATTGTAAGTAAACTAAACTACAGTATATTACCACGGAGATTACAATGGAGAATACTCGCCTAGTATAAAATCTTAATTTCAAAGTCAATATCTCCATTAAAACCAAGATCCCATCGGCAATGATGAGACTGGATGTGTTCTACTGCTCTTTGACTACAACTGGGATTATACATATAATCTAAATACACTCAAATATAACATTTAGGATACAAAGAAGTATTTGCTGATATTTGAAAGTTTGACAACTGTGATTAACAACTTCACTGTGACAAAATAAAGAAGTCAATCATAAACAAAAGCAACGATATACCAACTGTAGAATTAGCCAAATATGACTAAAGAATAACTAAATGTTGTAATAATTTATGTTAAAGTGAGGAATGTTAAATCAGACGTGGTTTGGTCAGGTAAAGTTTGCAGCCTAGTTTTGATCTGAAATGTGCAGAGAAGCAGTTCAGAGTCTGTAGTGTTGTATTTAATATGTTACTATCCAGCTGTGAAAGCTCCGAATCAACATCTGTGCAGTGATAGTTGTCAGTTGGCAGAGAGGAGCGCCTCTGGATGCTAAAGAGAATATTTGATTTTAAAAACATAAGAATGCCAAGTCGATACTTTAAAGGTTTCTTCTAGCTGTCTAGTGAATGCCGAGAAAAATCTTTTAAAAGGTTGAATTGTATGTGTGTGTGCTTGATTTAGATTGATCAATAAACGTAAGTCTGGTTTGGGGATTTGAAAATATGGTTCCCCTAAGCTAATATAATTAAAGGGACTATTTGTAACTTTCAGAAATGCTTGTTAACAGCGACACCTATGGCCGTGAAGTCAACGAAAGTCAGCGTCGGGCTCGCGCTTGCTCGCTCTAAATAGACATGAACGAGCATCGCTCAAAACAGTGAGGCGACACACGTCAGCTAAAAGCACAATATCACTCTATATTTCAGCTGCTTGGCAGTAATGTTAGCTGACCAGACCAAGGTCTCTCCATGAATCACTGCTGATACTTTGTTTGCTTCTCCTGCCTAAGTGCAGGCTTCAGCAGCGGGGCTCTGCAGCGAGAAACTCGTCTCCCTCCGCCCGCAGCCAGAGTGAACAGGGAGACACCGGCACCCGGTCGGAGACAAGACGATAACGTTTCTCTCTGCGGAGCCCCGTCACTTTACAAGACACGGGAAACCTCTGTTGGTCTGGAGGAGCTGCAGCAGTTATTTCTGCACAAACGTCCACTGAACATTCACTAGATATTCTCAGAGCTAAACTAACTCTTCTGCAGTGTGGAGTGAGCGCGCGTTCACGTCTAGAGGTGAAGCGAGTACGCAAGAACGCGCGCGCTGTCTGAGTGAAGGCAAGCAGAGGAGGAGAGACTCCAGCCACACGCGAGCGCGCATGTGTCCCGACCCGGTACATTGATACGCTTAAAAAGTTACAAACAGTCCCTTTAAGACATTTTCATGGTTTTATAAAACATTAGAAATATGTAACACCGACTATCGACTGAAAATCTCTGTGAAAACCTGCATTTCTACTCTTTTTTCACTAGCTAGCTTTAGTATTAGCTCTGAAGTCTCTAAAGCTCTGAGCTCTAATACCGTCGGCACTAAGATAAGTTAGCAACCATGGAGCTACTGCTCAGAAAAATACGTAATTACTCTATCATGCTCGGTTACACAAACAATGGCTCAGTAGCTAATCAGCTGCTGTTGTTCGCTGCTTGTTTCTTATAGTTTGTCTTTAAATATCGTTCCAGGTCTTGTTGTTGCCTCCACACCAAACAGAAACCAACAGAAACCACTCAGTCCACTGTGAAACTCTCTGAGCTGCTGGTTAGCTTGTTCTCTGACTATTTTTAATCACATCACACATGGCAGTTTTTCATTCTGCCAGTTTTAGCACACGTTTAACGCGCCGTAGCAGCATTTCAGAGGACTGAGAGGCTGCTCAAGGAGTGTTAGCTCCGGTCCTCGGCCTCCTAATCAGAGAGTCTTCTCCACCTTGTCAGCTCTCACATTCAAAGCTCTGTGACTCTCAGCACACCCATAACACGTGTTTACTTATCCAGCAGACTGAGCTTCATCCTCTCATCCACCAGAGCATCCACTTCACCATGTTGCTGAAATAGACCAAGCATCCCCAACATTCATGATTAAATCAAACAGACGAGCATCTTCCTCCACTTCAACAACGACCGACAGCGATCAGGAGGTTTACAGGTTCAGAGCTCTCTAAGGGTCCTGGTTCAGAGCTGTGATATTAACCGTATTAAGCCACGCATCTCTGAGCGCAGTAATCACGCCGAGGTCTGCTCGTGCCCTCGGACATGAACCCTAATCCTCAAAATAAAATATATGTTTTTGCAAAACCTCAACCCACAGTTTGAGCCAAGGCTGCTGCGCTTCCTTCCAATTAAATCTGTAGATTTGTTTTAAGAAACATGTGAATAACTGACTTATTTATCTGTTTTTAAATCTGAATATACAGTAATGAAATGCATGCCTTTCCCCCCCCGCCTCGGATGCACTCATTAAATTTTCATATGTAATATACGGCTGAAATAAGAAAGAGAGCGAGAGCAGCATGAATAGTGCATGCAATGTACATTTACATTACATTTCAGGTATTTGGAGGTCATTTTTTTTATTCCAAAGTGATATTCTGAGTGCCCAAAAGCACAAAGTTTCCACATATTGCCATCATCTATTCTAGAAATAATAGTAATAATAATAATACATCTTAAAGATCTTAAGAACTGATATAATTAGGCCCAAAGGCTAAACCCAGGAGAATACGTACACCTTGTACTGTGTTAAATTTCACTTTTTAGAAAGAAGAAGTGCGGACTAATTATTTAATTAAGACTTAATAAAGAGGATACTGAAACATGTTTGACTTTGGATGTTTGAGACATCAGTTGGCTGATGAGGATGAGGCTCTATGTGTGATGTGTGGAGCTGAACTTCATCGGACTGGTCTTGTGTGATGTGTGGAGCTGAACTTCATCGGACTGGTCTTGTGTGATTTGTGGAGCTGAACTTCATCGGACTGGTCTTGTAAGATTTGTGGAGCTGAACTTCATCGGACCAGTCTTTCCTGCTCTGACCCGTCTGACTTCCTCCCAGCTCGTCTCTCTCTGACCGGAGCTAAAGGAGTCTGTCTGTCTGTCAAACAGCTGCTGAGCTGTGAGGATCAGCATCTCTGCGGCATCTCAACGTTTCCAGATCTTCATCTGACAGTTTGTGACTCTGAAGCTCATCCAGTCAGAACATGTCAGTCAGTAGCTCAATCTCCTGTTTGTGTGAAATATACAGTATATATACTATAAAACTGCTTCTACTCCACTTCATCTCAGAGGGAAATGTTGTACTTTTTACTGCACAACATTTATCTGACAGCTTTCTGACAGATTCAGATTTTAAAAACAAAACATGTAATCAGTTTATAGAATATGATTCTGAGCTACAGATTAAACTATCAGACAGTAAATCAGATCCTCCACCGGCTGTCACATTAAAATACTACTTGTGTTTTAAAGCATCAGTAATAATATTCCAATAACATGATATGAATTAATCTAAACTCTTTGAAACGGACAAATCTTCACAAAAATAACTTTAATTCTTTAATTATATGTTGATGCTAAAACCTTTGTACTTTTACTTAAGTAAGATTTTGAATGCAGGACTTTTACTTGTACAATGATGCACAGGCTTCCCGGGGCCCCGTGTACCAGGGGCCTCATGAGACATGAGCTTTAAAAAATATGAAATATTTATATCATAAATTATAATATTATATGTTTGCACCACCGCCGCTATGAACACATTTCCTGTGCATAGTAAAGTAAGCTGGCTCTGACATTCAAAGTCATTTTTTCAGGCTTTTAAATGCCACAACAGATTCATATTGATTAGTTCAGTAGGTTTACATGTTAAGCGATGAAATAATATAATATGAATTCATTGTGACCCGATAGTGCAGCCTATTACTTATAAGAATGCTAAAGTGAGCTCAAGTCGTGTAGTCTCACCCCACTATTAAACCTTACAGTTCAAACACAAACAGTCCAAGGCCGGAGTCATTAGTTATCAGAGCTAAACAAAGTCGCTAAAACATACGAGCTTAAGCTCCTGATGATGTCCCTCTCGATGTTTCTATTATACTTGATGTGTGCTACACAGATTAAAAGTCCTCCAGGCTCCAGCTCTGAGCAGAAGGAGTTGTTCGGTGGGAGGACCTGACCCGCTGCATGGAGGAGAATGTTAAGGCGGCGCTCCACGCAGGAAACAGTGAAGTCTTTCCTGTTGGTGCTGCTCTGCTGTTCACTGATGCATGCCCTGAGTGTACTCGCTGCCTCACCCCACATCTAATTTAAGGACAAGGGCATTGAAAAACACACAAGTAGCACCTTGGGAAGCGCTAGTGGTGAGGGATTCTTCTTCAGCCTCCTTCCTCTAGATTCACTACGTTAGTGGCAGCATGTCCAGACTGCTCTCTTCATCACTACCTCACTTCTCCTCCTCTGTTGAAGCAGCACAATTTAAACTGTTTGCAAGCAAAACGACTGCAACCGTTCACTTTAGGTTACACTTACAGCCACTTACAGCTTTCTGATATCCCTATTCATTACAGATCATTGTTCTCTTTTCATTATCACAAGAGCGTGATCATCTTCACAGACAGAAAACTGAAAGAGCTGCAGTAGAACAGCTCGCTCTCACCAGAAGACGTATGAATGACACGGCAATATGGAAGTCATTGTTTTCTTGCTTTTCACGCCACACAATGTAAACACATTGGCGTGAATATGCTAAGCTCGGAGCTAGTTACAAGTGATGGTACGTGTCCACCGGGTTTTTTTATCGCGCCGCTTCCCAGCATTGGACGCTTGATGGGCTTCCAGTAGACACAACACACTCGGCACCTGATTGGACGAACGCTCTCCCTCCGTGGGCTGCTGCTCTCAGCTTTCAAACCGGAAACAACCCGGCGGCTCGTTTGGAAACTTTCTTCTCTTATTTTACGAAAATAGTTCACTGAAATGTGTTTCTGAAAACATTTGAGGTGAGAAATAAGCCGTGAAGTTGATGAATCTGTCTTTATTTTAAATTGACAATGTTTAGTTTAAAAGATTCTCGGGTGTTTCGAGAAGTGGCGAGTCGCGTTGGGCGCCCGTGATTTGCATAAAGTAGACTAGACCTAAACTTTATGCAAACGCCTTCCTATGAGATCAGGCTGGTTGGAAAGGGGAGAGAATCTGCAACCCAGACGACAAAATGTTGACATTGTACGTTTCTGCAAACCACGGGATACGTTGAATGTCGACATCTCTGAACCGGCCTCGTATCACGCTCGCAGAAACACACAATGACACAAGGTTAACGTTGGGAAACGGTTGGTTAGGTTTAGACAACAAAACTACTGGGTTAAGGTTAGAAAAGAGATCATGGTACAACTGTAACACAACTAGCTTAAATAAATAACCCCCTATAACAACCTGGTGTATAAATGACACGCGAAAAGCCCAACATGAGTTATCATGACATGTGGAAATGTCGTGCTATTTATACGCCTTCCCATGAATAACGGATGCTCTATATACTGTTACTTATGAAACAAACATACAACGCCATAATCTGGCTCATGAAGAGACAGTTACAGACTTTATTACCGACCTGGAGGGAACAATACTACCGACATCGTGCCCTTGAACGAGACATGTTGAGGCTGTTCCAGCGGAGTGATGTGTGAATACAGGGAACAAAACAACAACAGAGTCATTAGTGCTCTGGTGGAAGAGCTTATTGTTAGTCACTGTTCAATATTCATCATTTTAAAAACCCATTAGACTCAGTAAAACACTGAATCCAACATCAACATTTAAAATAGCTGGTAGCTACGAGTTAATGATATGAACAAGAACATGACTTTCACAGCTGGCGACTTTTTCTCATTCCAACACACATTTGACTTGTTATCATTTTGGGCAAAGACAGGAAAAAGTCCTCAGGCTTTTCTCTTTAGCCAAAAAACAATGTTCACCCCGTCAGTAAGAAAACAAAACAAACATATTTTAAAACCGAGACAGCGAGTTGAACCGGCACACGGAGGCAGAAACATTTTAGAAACATCAGAACAACTTGGACACGATATTCCAGTGAAAACATCAGGACGGTGCAGCTCTACCCACGCTGCTGTACTTCTGGACCATCCAGGGATTGTACCGTGCACGCACCGTGTGCACTCATTTAGCCTTCACCGGCACTGCAGCAGCCTGAATTATACATAAACATAAGACAGACGGTGTGTGTGTGTGTGTGTGTGTGTGTGCAGGTCAGTGACACGTGGCTGCATCATTTCACTGGTGCTGCAGTCGACTTCATTACGGTTTGGAGTTATGGCCTCTGCCCCGAGGAAACGTTAAAACATAATCACCTGTTGGGAAGTTCTGCACTGATCATCAACATCTCCTTCTCTGCGTTGCTCTATTGATTCCAGCAGCAGCGTTTCACACGTAGATCAGTGTGCAGACCGAGCTGCTGATCAGCACTTCTGGAGTTGGCAGGCGTTCAGCGTCACACACAAACACACTTGAGAAGAGGCCGGCTGACACGGGGGACTGAAGCCAGACTCTCTCTTTGGAGGACAGACTCTTAAACTGCTTCTTCGAATTTACACCCAGAGTCGTCCAGAGTCCGCTGCACCATGTCCTTAAAAATGTAACTCTGCTTCACTGATATCTAACCTTAAGTAAAGAACCGTACAGCTGCTACAATCCCTGAAAGTGTACGTACAAAATAAACCCATGACCACATAGTTTATGATGATATTGATTAGAAATCATGACTCCAAGAAACCGCTTGATGTCCTCATTACTGTAGAAGACATTATGAAATATTCAGGCTGTAGTTTGTGCTCTACGGTTCGTTTGAGCTCAGTATGCCATTTCGTAAATATGCAAAGTTCTGCTTATGCATATTTCACAACGTTGCTCTCTGTGAAGCAGCGAGACATTTTACATGGATGCAACGACGGTGGCGCAGAAATATAGTGATGAAGTACAGTTTGAAGCAGTGTTATAGAATAAAGCTGTTGAGAAATGATTTCATCATATTTGACTAAATTAGCTTCGAATGTACTCAACCCAGAACATAACACTGTGTAACGGAGGATAGTTTGTCATAATGAAGGTTGCACTTCTTCTACACCGCCATCATCGAGTCCATCCTCATCTTCACCGCCATCATCGAGTCCATCCTCATCTTCACCGCCATCATCGAGTCCAGCCTCATCTTCACTGCCACTGCCAAGGACACAAGGGCAGACTGCAGCACATCACTCGCTCTGTGGAGAAGGTGATTGGCTGCAATCTGCTGTCCCTCCAGGACCTGTACGCCTCTCCAGGACCCTGAGGCGGGCTGGAAAGATGCTGGCCAAAACCCCCTCCCACCCTGGACACAAACTTTCTGAATCACTCCCCCTCTGGCAGGAGGCTACAGTCCATCTGGACCAAAACCTCACAGCATAAAAACTCTTATTCCCATCTGCAACAAGGCCCGGGACCCCCGCTGAGATGGACTCTCATCCCGTCCCTTAGAAACTAAACGTTACTTTAATGTCTTCACATCTTCATACTGTGAACCTTTGCGTATTCCTTGGAACATTTTGCACATTTCTACACAAAAGAGAAGGAAGAGAATCACAACAAACAAACTGAAATGAGTCGTGATACATGTAACAAAATACACCAATATCATCAGTGTATTGAGACCACAACAGGTCAGACAGGAGTTCTCTCAACTAAAGCATCGTAAAGATGAGGTGAAGTTTCAGAGATACAGGATGAACTGCAGGCGTTGCTCTCCTCATTCTGTGTCTTCTCTTCCATCTCATTAACCGAGTCATTAAATTGCTCGCCAGACACCTCGTCTCTGCTAAAGTCGTGGCTTGGACTCAGCTTTTGTCCCGCGGTGCTCAATGTCAGCTACGGTCTCTAATACCAATAACATTTGTGGTCTGCACTCACATTCACCAACGCACTGCCTCTGATCTAATCATCCCTGGTGGCAGCCTGCAGTGTGAGAGGGAACAGATGGCGATCTAAAGTCTAAAGGAGGACGGAGACGGCGCCAGTATGGAGATGTTTTGTTAAATTATGCCGAGGACTCCTCCAAACACCTCCGAAGTAGAATCTGGAATCTACCGAATAACAGATTAGTGGCTGAATTCTGAACGCACCGTATTGACTCTGATACTCGACAGTATAAAATGTAGAATAATCAACCAGATATTAATATATTTATCTTCTGAGCAACACTAACTACAGGGAGATAAAAGTATTAAACTGTAGTAGTATATATATATATATATATAGGATTATATACAGAGATGGAACGTAACTGTGCTTAAGTACAATTATTACTTGTACTTCACTTGAGTCTTTTCTTTTCATGCCACTCTCTACTTCTACTCGGTGATATTTCAGAGGGGAATATAGTATTTTTAACTCCACTACATTTATCGGACAGATTTAGTTACTAGTTACTTTACAAATTAAGATTTTTGAACAGAAAACATATGAAGAGTTTGACTATAAGAGCAATTCTTTTTGTAATTGTTTAAGTCATTTTTTCAAGGTTCCAACTTCTCCAATGTGAAGATTTGCTGATTTTCCTTTTAATTATTTGAATAATTGTAATATATATATATATTTTTAAATAATGATGAGGTTTGTACTGTTAGTTGGACAAAACAAATATTGTGCAGGTGTCACTTTGGACTCTGGGTTGTGACGTCATGTCTAACTATTTTCAGAGTTTTTACAAACCAAACAATCAATCGATTAATGGAGAAAATAATCAGCAGATTAATCCATAATGAAAATAATCATTAGTTTATAGTTCAGAATGAGCTCCACCTGAACCAACTAGAACAGGGAAATACTGTTTATACATTAATGCATGAGTAATAATAATCTAATGATAGAATATATGATAGTATATCAGTCACAGGGGACACTTTACTTTTTTGCATTGAGTACTTTAATTTTAATATTTTAAGTACATTTTTCTGATTATTATTTTCAACCCATGGAGTATACTTGTAACAGAGTATTTTTACAGTGTGACATTCGTACTTTTACTGAAGAAAAGTATCTGAGTATTTCCTCCAACACTGATTTATACATCAGATTTGATCTGGATTCATGGGACAGCCCAGAGGTAGAACCATCGGTGATAAACTGACCTTTCTACCTGCTGGTTGCTGGTTCAACTCCTGAAGCTATTCAAGCTGCACAACATCTCTGCTACATGTTCTCCAACAATGATCCTCTGAAAGCTGTTTATCACCATCACTACTCTTCATACCGTCAATTCCTCCTCGTTCTTCTTCCTCTCTTTTTGACAAGTCATTGTCATCTTCATAATCATATTCTTCATTTGCATCTACTCTTTCATCATCATCATCGTCATCTTATTATTGTTCTTTATCTTCTTTATCATCATCACCATTATCATCATATGTGTCTTCCATCATCTACCCCATCTACTTCATCATCATTCATCTGTGTCTATTCTGTCTTCTTCCTTTCCATCATCTTCATCAACTTCTTTGTCAACATCACCATCATCTTCTACCAATAGAGGTGGATTTACATTAATAAAACATTCATAATTTTAATTGATACTAATCATTTAATTTGCGTCCTTCATTGAGAGTTCAGGTCTGATGTCAGATAAACATTCCTGTAGCTTGTAGGGAGATTCTCCTGCCTTGCTCAAGCAGACTCCACCGTGAGGGTTTGAATCCTTCAGGCTGAAGTGCTGCTACTCTCCTCACTACAGCTGCTCTTATTCAGTCCATGCAGAGCGACGGAGCACCGCGACCACAGCGAGAGTCTGACAGCCTCTCGGACCGACTACGAGTCATCTGAGGTGACGACGGCGCCGTGTGATGGATGAGAGTGTGTTTAAGGAGCCGGAGCTCCGGCGGGACCGGCCTTCAGCAAATATCAACGGGTCACAAACTCAGATGGATAGACTGCAGACCTCAGCTTTATCACTCAGCTACTTGTCTCCGAGTTAATGGACCTTCTCAATGCCATGCTGTTGCCAGGGCAACAGCTTTGATCCAAGTTTACTTCCTGTCATTAACAAACAGGAAGTACAAAGAGGCCCATTTAGTCTGTTTATGTTGTCAAGTTTGGGAAAAGGTCCATAAATCTGGATTCCTGACTGACGCTAACGCAGCCTTGACTTCTTCAGACTCCCCTCCTCTGAACACACATTTTCATAACTGACACTAAACAGGAAAGATGAGCGGTAGCTTCTCCTCAGCTCCCTCTCATCTCCGCTGTCACAAACTCCAGCGTCTCATGAATCATAAAGAACATATTCACACTAATTTGATTATAGTCACAGGTTTATGTTCCTCTCAAGACTTCCAGCTCATTGAGAAATATGAAATGCTAATATTCTGTTTGAAATGGGCGGCACGGAGACATTTCCATCCCCAGCATGTTTATTAAAATAAATAAATCTGAGTCTGGAGTGGAAGAACAGGACACATTTACATAAAGAAATAACCAACATTAACCTGCATCATCAGCACAGTCGCCAGGGAAACATGTCGGCATTGAACGTTTCTGCAAACGGATACGTTAAATGTCGACGTTTTTGCATTCGGTCCGAGCAAGTCACATAGTACAACAAGTACGATAGGATAGGATGAACTATATTAATCCCCAAAGGAGAAACAGGTTTGCCACCATAAATAAAGACATGCACAACATTGAAGGGAAGTACATAGTTCCAACAACAAGAAGGGGTCAGTAAAAAGCAGAAAGTGCAGAGAGCATACAGTGAATGAATAAATAGTGAAAAGGACACGGTATCAACAATGTTCATAGTGTGACGCACAGAGAAAGTGACGTAGTACATCAAGCGACCGTTATTGAAAGTTATGTGGAATAATAAGGAGTATAACAAACACAAACACAGGACTTCCACCCAGAAGACATTTTTAGTTTAACACAAACCGTGATCTTTTTTCTAACATTAACCAGGTAGTTTTGTTGCCTGAACCTGACCAATTGTTTCACAACCTTAAAGGGACTGTTTGTAACTTCTTACACGTATAAATCATTGCTGGTCGGTGTCCCATGTGCACTCGCGTGTGTCTACACTGTTCAGACTCAGACTCCAACACAAACTACAGTGAAGCACCAAAACCTCTTGGTTGTATCTAGCGAAGCCCGTCTGTTAAACAGTGTTGGCCGCGGTCGGAGGACGCGGGGGAGACCGTAGCTTTGGTCTCCAGGGCCGGAGTCTCTGCTGTACTCTGCTCCTCTGCTCCTCTGCCTGCCTTCACTCACACACCGCACTCGTTCTCACTCTTTCGCTCCACCTCTCACGTGCATGCTGCTCACTCCACACTGCAGAAGAGTTAGTTTAGCTCTGAGAATATCTAGTGAATGTTCAGTGGACGTTTGTGCAGAAATAACTGCTGCAGCTCCTCCAGACCAACAGAGGTTTCCCGTGTCTTGTGAAGTGACGGGGCTCCGCAAAGAGAAGCGTTATCGTCTCCGACCAAAACTCCGGCGTCTCCCCCGTTCCCTCCGGCCGCGGTCAGGAGGCTGAGGCGGGAAAAGCCCGCTTTTAGCTGACGTGTGTCTCCTCACTGTGTTGAGCGATGCTCCTTCATGTCTATGTAGAGCGAGCACAAGCGCCAGCATCAGGACGCTGACTTTCGTTGACTTAACGGCCACAGGTGAAGCTAACAAGACATTTCTGATTCTTACATAGAGTCTCTTTAACCATGCACATTGTGCATTTCTGCATGTGTGATACGACGCAGATATGAAACATGTTTTTGGATCAGAAACGTCAACATTCAACACATCCCATCGTTTGCAGAAATGTACAATTGTTTTCTGGCGACTGAGTTGGCATCATGCCTGACATCACCTGGACGATCAAACCTGAAGGAAAACCACATGTCCAGCAGGAAGCGACATCCTGTCCCTTCTGTCCGTATCCGTCTCCTCATCACTGCACAATGCAGACATTATTTTTAAAAAACAAATTCTGTGATGTCAGGTCGAACTTTAAATGAACCTGAAGCCCTAAAGAAGAATAAGACACAGATGTCACAATAAAGTTTGATTTTGAGATTTGTTCATTTCCTCCTGTGTGGGGTGATTGACAGGAAGCAGAGCACGACATGAAGACACTCAACTCGAGCACAGCAAGTTTAAACTAAACCGAATGAAAGCTTCACGCTGACGGGGACGGATTTCATTTTTGGGGCTGAACAAACGGAACAAGTATGAATGACGGCAAATATCCTCTTCCGAAGGGAGTAAAACTAAAAGCTCTGCTCGGCGTTACAATCGAGATGATTGGCACAAAATTAAAAGCACTTTTATTTTCCAATATTCCCTCAAAGTGTCCTCCATCTGAGCTGAGCTGGTCTGAGGAGAATCTCTGAGGATTCACTCAGGAACACGTCAGCAGGTAAAAGCTTGAGCCGGGATTTCTCCTCTCACTGACTCACTGATAAGATGAGATACAGTATGTGCTCCCTCAGTGTTTTCTGTCAAGGTGCTCTTGACCAGGCCACACAATGATGCTTATGTTGAGACATTTTATGATGTATTGTGCTCCATTCATGAAAAGTGAATGAAATACTTTCCGTCTTCATTAAAGGATAACAGAGACATTGAAATGGGACCATTCAATCAATGCTCATCTTAAGCAAAGAGCAAAAACATTTTCTTATGTTAAGCAAAACCTTTATTACTAATGTGTCTTTGTTGGCTCCCATTAGGATGTTTTTATGTGTCTATTGTTGTACTTCTTCTGCTCTGACAATTTCCCTGCATGAAATCAATGTGCATCTTCTTATCAGGTTTTAGTTGCCATATACATTCGACACTAAACATAATCCTACCTTTAACCACAGCCGGTTTATCAGCCTTTGTGTGTCTCATTGTGCTTTTTGTGGTGAAGGAACAGTCGTCTTATAATTCCTGTTCACAGAATCAAATGTACAACATCGTTTGTCCTAGTGAAACTTCTCAGCAGCTGACAGCACAATAAACTTTATGCAACCCAGTCGTAAGAAAAATGTTGGCATTGTACGTTTCTACAAACCACAGATATGTTGAATATCAACGTTTCTGAAACAAGAATACTTTTCAAACAAACACAAAACTTTCAGCCAGGAGACGGGTGTTCGTGTGAAACTAAAAGTAACGCCGACTTATTTTTGTCATGTTTTAGTCACATGACTCGTTGGTACCGCCAGCCCTGCGAGTCACGTGAGTCACTAGTCAGTGAAGTTAACGTCAGACAGTTTAACAATAGAAATTGTTCAGGTCATTAACAAAGTTAGTAAAGAGTAGTTAGTAAACACAAACACATAGACGGGTCGTATTACACATTAAAACAGTTCATGTCAGTGTCTGAGGCTTGGATCTACTCAGTCAAGGACTTCTTGAACACTTTGGGAGGCGCTACAGAGTTTCTCTGGCAACTAAAAGAGCTCAAACTGGCTGGAAAGAGATTGGGAGCTTTATATCTGCAGGATACTTCCTATATCTACTTCCTAGACAAAGACGCTGTGAGCATCTCTTGAAAATATTTCCAGAGAAGCTCACCTGGGTGTTCAGAATTGTGACGAGACATTTAAAGATTTCCTCAGTTTCACAACGTATTCTCATACGGTTCGAATGACATCTTAGGAAAAGTTATTCCTCCTTTTTCGTTAGTTTTCCTACAAATTTTCGTTCGTCTTCCATCTTCCCAGGAAACTACTTGGTTATGTTTAGGCAACACAACTACTTGGTTAGGTTTAGGAAAAAGATTGTGGTTTGGGTTAAATTAACTACGGAAGTGACGTGACGAATAAATCAACGTTGACTCCTGGTTTCACACGGGGTACGAACAACAGCCTCCTGAGGGAAAGTCCGGCATTTTTGACCCATCCATCCACCTCGACCTCGTCCTTACGTGGCGTTTGTCGCTCTTTATACTTCCTGGTTCATGATTACGTGGATTAAATTGATTTTGTGATGAATTACATTGCATTACCTTTTGTAGCTACGAGAACAGTTTCAACATGTTGTCCATCAAGTGAAACTGTCTCTGTGTTGGGATGTTTTTTATTGAACATAATTAATTCTTTTGTCTCGGCCACGTTGATTTCTAGCTGGCTGATGCAACAACATGTTTGAAGGGCTTCAGTGTGGCAGCTTCATGTGATGGGTCTGTTTTCTGCAGAAGTCCAACTGAGGCTGTGTCATCAGCATACTTAAACCATCTCAAATGTTTCTCATTGATCATAAACTCGTTGGTAAAAAGAGAGAGAATAGCAGAGGGGAAAAGAAGACAGCCTTGTGGGCACAGTCAGTCTGTCTGACATGCTCTCCCTGACACAGAACCCTCTGTGGGCGGCAGGAAAGAAACTCTCTGATCCACACAGCTAATCCCGTATTGATGCTGAGATCAATGAGCCTTTTCAGGAGAATTTGTGTCTCCATTGAGTTAAAAGCTGAGCTAAAAATCCACGAACAGAACTCTGGCACATCCTTTAGGATGCAGAAGGTGTGTAGTAACTGTATTAAAGAGTCAGTACGGCGGCATCTGTGTCTCTCTCGCTCTTATAAGTTACTGTAGAACTGGAGCGGATCTGGCAGAGTGGCCACACTGCTGGTAAAGTTGCTGGCCAGAACTCGTTCCATGGTTTTACACATTATGGAGGTTATTGGGATAGGCTTTCTTCTGCCTGGCTTTTTTGGCACGGGCCTAATAATTGAGCATTTCCATGATTTTGGCACGGTGATGGACTGAAACAACCTTACATAAACTCCTTTTAGTTGAGGAGCACAGTCTTTAAGAAGACAGACTTCCAGTGGTTCTCGTCATTGATAAATATTCATGTCTCTACAAGGAGATCTTTGCATATCTCGTCACATTCTGTCCTGCCATCCAGTCCAATAGAAATAGTTCAGGTCATTAACAACGGTTTGACCGTTACATACAGGACTATCATCTTTTTTACTGGATCTTCCCTCCCTTAAAGGGACTGTATGTAAGTTTTTACACGTATAAATGTTTAACCTAAAAAATGAGACCTTCCATGACTGTCTGGGTTCAGCTCTGAGAATAATCACGTGAATGTTCAGTGGAAGTTTCAGTTTGTGTAGAAATAACTGCTGCAGCTCCTCCAGACCAACAGAGGTTTCCTGTGTCTTGTTTCCCGGCGGCTGAGTGAAGTGACAGGGGTTAACTCCGGTTAACGTTAACGTTATCAACTCCGGCCCAGGAGACCTAAACTGCGGTAAGTTAACACTGTCAACATCGGCCTTCGATTCACAGAGGGACCTTCATTCGGTAAGCTACTGCCAAGCATGTGAAGTATATAATGATACTGTAGTTTTAGCTGCTAATGTTGCTAACATGAATCAACATGATGCCTGTCAATCACGTTCAGTCTTGTGTGTGTGTCGCCTCACTGTTTTGACCGATCGTGATTAACAGGACGCTGACTGTCGTTGACTGTTAACGAGTCAATTGTGATTCTTAGAGAGTCCCTTTAACTGTCTCCTTCAAGAGAACTCAATGTTTACGTTTGGTTTCACTTAGGACATGAACAGCGGTCTCCTGGGAGGAAGTCCTGTATTTGTTGCACCCTCCAATCAAGTTTCTCGCTTGTTATACTCGAAAATTATACCACGTCATTTTCAATCATGGTCGTCACTATCTCTGACTGAATGCAAACTCGTGGACAGTCAACGTCTCCGTGGTTTACAGAAACATTCAACAAACAGTTTTTTTTCCTGGCCGGTTTATGACGGGCTGCAGAAATAAAGTAAACAATACTTCTAACTATTGTTTAGTCTCGTGCTGAATAACCAAACACACCAGAATCCACAGCTCAGCATCCATCACCAGCCAACAATCCCTACCTCCAAACAGCTTTGGGAGAAAACCAGCTGACATGAGAGAAGAAGGCAACTCTTCCTCTGCCTCCTCTTCTCTCTCTGGATGCAGCACCAACCTGACACATTAACTTGAGAACCTCTCTCCTTGGAGACCGGTGGCTGTGAGCGGTGAGTCATTCGTTATCTGAACACAATAAGTGCACACACACAAGCACACTAACCACAAGGCATTATGTGCACATACAAATACACAACCTCAGCGCTGCTTAGCATTCCCTTACACTCCTGTCATCATGTTCACACATGGATATTCGCTCCTTATCTCAGGATGCGCACACACACAAACATGCACGAACTCGAGCATGCAGATGCAAGTGCGCAGTCACACGGGTTGGGAGAGCAGCGGTATTATCTGTCATTAGGCTGCGATTAGAACACACACTCCACTGACTCCAAATCAGCTGAGAGGAGAGATACTAATCCCACGGAGGCCTCATGCAGCCACACTGGAGAGACAGAGACAGAACGGAAAGTGTCTTGTTTGAGTGTCGTGGTGAATTTCCTCCATCAGACGCCTCATAAGAAGCACTCTCCGTACGTCAGCAGGGAGGACTGCTTCCCCTTATTGCTCATGCATTTGAGGGAGCATTGTGCAGATAATTGGAGGAGGTAAGTGGTTGTGCATTCTGCTGAAATTACTCAGCTCACACAATCTGTTAGGGCCCAATTTTGTGTGGAAAACTGTGCAGCTTTGAGGAGCAGCAGGTATAAGTGTTGAAAGGCAAGGATGTGGTTAGAGAAGAGGACGTCCAAACATGCTACTGTAGATTCTACACACCCTCGGTTCATCTCCCCACACACACAGTATACATCTCCTCACTCCACCTGCTCCGCTCACAGCCATTCTGCTGGCTTTCTTTGCTCAGCTCTCTGCTCTGCTGTTCCACAACAACTACTTCATTGAAGAGCATTTTCATGCAGCGTGTCATTTCTTTCCTGAGCTCGGTGATTTCAGACAAATCTCACCACTAAACTGCAACTGAGCTCTGCTACTCTTTCTCAGAATGCATCTGAAAGCAGTCGCAGGTGCTGGTTGAGCTGCTGCTTTGGTGGATCGGGAGAAAATGACACACAGACTGCAAACACAACATGAATTCAATGGGCAGCAAAAAATGTACTCTCTGTTTGATCATGTAGGTAACTTTGGTCCGGAGGGATACAAAGACCTACAGATGGTCAATTTTATGTGTCTTAGTAGATGTTCAAGTGATGCAATGAACTTAGAGACCTTCCCAGAGCAATTCATGTATGACAGAATAAATGAAAGTTTCTCAGATTGATGATGAAGGAATGAAAAATGACAAAAGCAATCGTGACAATCGGCCCCTCACAGCACATGCAATATGGTTCTGCTGTTGCTGATAATTAAATAAGGAGAATTAAATCTTAAGAAACCAGCAAGAGTATTTTAAAACTATCCAACATAAAAACCCAGCCTGGTGTTGCAAACCCTTTTCCAATGAAAGTAGCAGTACTTCTACAGTATTTCTGTCGGGATGTAATGACAATTTCAACAAATATTGTTCTAATATTGAAGAAGATTATACCAACTCTAGCTTTAATTTCTGACCTGTGTCATATTGCGAGGCAACGTATATCTGCAGAAGCAGGTTTCAATAAATGAGTTGCTGTAACTGTTTCTACTTCAGACCTGCAGTAAGAGGAAACATCCAATTAGCCTCTTAGCTCTCTGATCACTGTCCAACTGTGTGGCTACTGCAGAGAAACACTGTCTAAAGGTAGAGTAGGTTGTTTTCTCTTTCACAGTAACAGTGCTGCTGATCAACATGAATCACTTGACAACTGCTTTGCCAAGTGCTGAAAGTTCTGGCTGAAATACAACCCTTCTGGATGCTCCCGATCCCCACAGCTGCATTATTAATGTGATAAATTGCCTCCTCTCCAAATGTTTGTTGAATGTCAGCTCTAATAATTATTATTATTTTGCAAACAACAACAGAAAAACACTTAAAAACTCCATCTAATCATCATCATATCTGGTACGTATATGGACCCTGTAAACTAAGAAAAGTTTTCATTGGAGACGCTGCTGCAGCATCCTGATGAATCACTTGAAAGTTTGTGCAATACGTCATTGTACAAAGCTCTAATTTACCCAAACTATCTCTAATGTACCCTAACAATCGCCCAACGAGAACATCAATATTGGACGATTCTTTACAAATTATTGCGTGCTACAAAATCTGTGCATGGCAACTACAGAATAGTTAAAGAACCGAGCGTGTTGGAGATCTACGGTGGCCTTCAGGTAACGTGAAAACGTGAAAGTCTCTCTCTAGAGCCAGAATTTGGTTTGTCCGTTTTGGGCTACTGTAGAAACATGACGGAGCAACATGGAGGACTCCGTGAAGAGGACCTGCTCCCTGTGTAGATATCAAGGACTCATTCTTAGCTAGCAAAAACACAATGGTTCTGAGGGCGTTTTCACACCTGTAGATCGTTTGCTCTGGTCTGAATCAGGGACCAGATTGTTACCATATTGCCTCCAGTTTGGTTTGTGTTCACACGGCAGCGTTTACAAGCGGACCAAAATTTTGGTGCGCAAAGAAACTGCTCTCTGATTGGTCAGAATTTCCACGCTGGAAAACTCCCGGAAGTAAACAAAGAAGAGCAGACTGCCAGAACGCAACAATGGAGGGACGACTACGCGGCTTGATCTCGGTCCTGGGCATCTTTTTTTACCTCACAGCAATTTTTCACTCAAGGCAACGATCCAGTTTGAAAATGAGGCGACAGCAAAACAATGCATTGATGCACTGGAGCCGCCGAAGACGCATATCAAGACAGTTCAGCAGGACGGAGGAGGAGGCGTGCATTAACCCTCCTAAACTGTGACATGCTCATCGCCAGAAAATATATCCGAAAGTCCATCAGGTACACCCGTGGTCTTCAACGCAGCCTGACGTTACACCTGTTTAGTACTGATGTGAACAGCAAGGGCGAGTGTTGGCTCTTTTCTAGTAATGTTGTCTGGTGTCTGGTGTTGACGTGTAGAACACTGCTCGCTACCGGAGCCGGTTTAATCCACAAAGGCGCAATGCTTTCTCCAGTTGGGTCGATCTGATCACGTTCTCACCATAAGCGAAGCGTACCGAACCTTACCACGGCTCGTTTGGCAGCGAACCGAGACCGCCCCTTCGGTTCGCTTGTTTTGGTGCTGCACCTGAGTGAGATTGCTGCGTTCACACCTGCCCAAACGAACCGCACCGAGAGGGTAAACGCTCCAGAGTAAACGCTGCAGGGTTCCATTCAACCCAACTAAACAAGGCAGGTGTGAATACGCCCTTAGTTTCAGGTGATTATACACTAATGAAAACATTGTTGCGTAGATTTTATTCCATTTCTGCTAATAGATATCGCGAAATGTCACACACTGTTCCTTTAAAACTAAAATATTGAGAGCATTATGCAGCGTTGGTGGTGTCTGAGTGCTCTCTGTTGGACCTTTTGTCTCCAATTGAAGGAAACAGGACTGCTCATGACAGACATGTCAGACACCAGAAGGCTCGAACATCCTGATGTCACCGTCTCTCCAGCCTCCCGCCTCCCCTGAATGAGTCCTCTGCTGCTTCAGAGCCGAGCAGGGTCACTGCGCTGTGACCCTGAGCTGCAGAAACAGACACATCTGCCCTCTCACGACTGTTTTACCTCCTTTGTTCACTCTGACAAATAGCCGGAGTTAGACCTTGCCTGTGGTCCTGGCTCAGCACTAACACAAAGTCAAATATAAAATGTGGAGCGAGAGAGAGAGGTCTGGGCATCAGAGATTATAAAGTGGATGATGTACTGATGTATGTTTGCTCTCTGAGAGGCCAAAAAGGGTTTCAAGCAGTACTTATTGATTTGAGAGGGAGACAGACGCAGTTTCTTTTCTTTTGGTGATGGTTTCTGATAGGCACTCTGCCGAGTCCAGACCACTTCCTTCAGGGAAAAGAAAGCTCTTTATCTCCTTTATGTTACTCTTTCAAAGCCCATAATGTCAGCGCGTCTCTCTCCGGCAGCTGTTGTCTGTCTGGGGGAATATAAACCTGACGTGGTAATTACTACCATTCATCTGTCTGTCCCCGCTCCGCCCAACACCGAATCCCTTAGTGGCATTTGATTTCCTCAAAAATGTTTAATAAATCTTATTTACCCAGGCATGTTGACTCTGAATACACTCTTATACATCATCGGATAAACATTTACAAGGCTGTGTTAGCAGAACTCGTATATATGCTGGAGTTTGGCACATGCAAACAGCTTCTGTGTAAAATGATCCCTCTGTTGACACTTCATCAACATGATCGGGATCCCAAATGGAGCAAAGATTATGCTGTGCACTGTTGTGACTCAGGCTTTATGGGATAGTTTTTCTTTTTTCAAAATTGCAACTCACCAATGAGCCGATGATTTAACACATACAGCTTGTACAGTATATCCATCCATCCATCATCTGTAACCGCTTATACTTTACAGGGTCGCGACGGGCTGGGGCCGGTCCCATCTGACATATATAATATTATATTATATAAATAAATAAATAAATATTTAACCTTTATATAACCAGGAGTAAAGACAAACATAACATCTGTCTTCCTTATTGTTATGTTTGTTTTATGTCTGCAACCGTGTAACTGTGCTGTTGCCTATCTTGGCCGGGACACTCTTGAAAAAGTCTTTACTCCTGGTTAAATAAATAATAATAATAAAATAAATATATATTTATTATTATTTTTTTTTAAAACTGCATCAAAAACAAACAAGTTTCCCAAGGGCTTACACAAAATCCCACCACAAAAAGAGAATTAGAAGACAGAAATCCCTGTTTTAGTCTAAAGTTTGTTTTAAACGACGTGTTTATTCCTCCTGCTGGTCATTTTCTTCTCTACGAACAACACTGGATGCGTTGTGATCTCTAACATCAACATAAAACCCTCCGAGAAGAAATAAATCATGAATAATTAAATACAAAAAAACCCTCCTCTAATAAGAACGATGCCATGCCTCACATTCTTCTTCTACAGCCGGTATGCACCGCTGCTCCACTGGAGCAGGTGAGGCTTGAGTGCCTTGCTCAAGGGCAACTGTTTTAATATGCTGAGTGAGAGGAGAAGTGTTTCTCATTCACCGTCCGCACCCACACATGCTTCCTGCACTGACTCCCACTGACCCCTGCATAAAATGTATGAAAAGAAATCAATGAAAAGAAGTTGCTGTGCATGTTAGGAATCCATAAATGAAGGTGCCTTTTAAAAAAAGACTCATTTGCATTAGTTAATTAACAACATGCACAACTCAAAGTTTGTCCAGAGAGAGAGAGAGAGAAAGAGAGAGAGAGAGGTAATACCTGTATGATATCACACACTTGGAGAAACACTTTTTCTAACATTTGAGATGAAGCTCAGTGTACTCACGTCCTGTTGTTGCCCCGTACCAGCTGAGAAGTATCAGGGTGACCTGCGTTATAATTCCCCAGACCTTTTTACTCCAGAGATCCATGATGAAGTGAGAGGATGTTGCAGAAAAAGCCCTGCCGGGTGAAGGAGGGAGACAGTCTGCCTCTCCTCTCCTCTTTTCCTCCACTCCTCCTCCTCCTCCTCCTCTTCCTCACTCCTCACACTTCCCAGATCCCTCCTGAATTTTGCACTTCTGCGTCTGCAGCAGAGCTCACCATCAGCATCCGCCCGGCTCCACGGCGATGACAGCAGAGACTGTACTCTCTGTTCGGCTGCACTGCAGAGTGAAGGAAGGAAGAGAGTGAAGGAGAGAGAGACACAGGCGGAGAGAGAGAGAGAGAGAGAGAGAGAGAGAGAGAGAGCTTTCATTACAGTCACAGCTCCAGTGAAAGGTACATATAATGACCTGAAGAACCTGTCTGTGCTCAGCCACAATCCTTCCCCCCCTCCTGCAGGCTGCACTATTCTGCTCCAACACTGTTTGAGAAAGAGTCGTCTCAGGTCCCGTCAGGCTCCGGGCTGCTGCTCTCAGTCTGTTTGTCATCATGTAATGCAGCAGTTCAGGTCCAGTGGTCACGGAAGGGATCCCCGTGCACGGTGACTCAGTCACTACAAATCATTTGAAAGCATCCCACTGAGAGAGGATGCAGCAATTAAAATGACTATTCAAAATCTAATTATAGGCTTGAAACCCTTCCTGGGAGACACATCTAGTGAAATCGGCTGTTTTTCTTTTCCTTTATTCATGCAGGTAAAACTGAGATCTCTTTTATTAAGACCTGATCAGAAAAGCAGAATAAACATCGTTGTGACAATAACTGCAATACAGAAAAGGTACACTCCGACACGGTCACAGCGTATAAACAATCTGCAGTTAAGGTGAGCAAACAAACAAAAATATCCAAATACATTGGAAACAAAAACATTCCACTGGAAATTGTGGGTTCTTCTTCTGTACCTTGTTCCAGGTGGAAAGTGCCGTGCATTTCAACTAACAAGTCTTCTTCACACCCTCTGAAAATCCTGTTTACCTTCTCGCCTCGCTGCTGGGATGTAGAGGTGTCACTGTCAGTCAGGTGTGGTTACAGGTGCAGCAGAGCTTGCTGCAAAGAGGTCAAACAGACTGGAATCTTTCAGAGACCGTCCTCCCAGGGAGGAGGTCGGGGGGGATGGATGGCCATCAAGTCTTTATTATTGTAGCCACGAAGACGAAGGTCCCCTATAACCTTTACGAAGTAGCCATCGGCTGATAGAAGCGCCAGATCTTGGACTTGGAGGACTTGAACTTTCAAGGGCAGGTGTTAAGTAACTTCACTCCGTCCTTACTCAGGAAACCAACACCTGAGACATCATGAGAGGCAGGCCCTACTGATTTCTGTGCTTTTAAAAACAAATGTACAGGTGAGATAAAGATTCTGTATTGACTTCAGGTACCTGAACTCTATTTCAACTACTTGATCTCATACCTGACCAACATACTGGCAAGTAACCCTTACCCAAGACTCTCTGGGGACTCTTCAAGTTTCCGGTCGTGCCATGTGGGCTGCACAGTTCCCCTATACAACATGTCAAAGGCTGATGGACCAGGTACTCTGCCAGCTCTCTGATTTTGCAGGTGCATGACTTGAAGATATTGTCGTTTACAGCGCCGCCTGGTAGGAGCACTTAGGAAACCTAAAGGAAGTCCTGGAGCGCCTGCACCCTGCAGGACCAACACATTCCCAATCCCAACTCCTCAAATACTGCCGCTTGGTCAGTGCCCATCGGCATCGGAGACCAAAGCATGGGGAACATCTCTTGCGTTACTTTTGGACGTTTCAGGGACGGCATGTCAAATATACACTCGTTACATGCATAGTGTCCTTTCAAAATAAAACTTCCGTTTTCACAATTTTGTTAGGGAGATGGTCGGGGTTGACGTTAACTTCACTGACTAACGACTCATGGAGTGGCGACACGGGGCTGACGATTCCAACGAGTCAAGTGACTAAAGACTGACGTGACGAAATAAGTCAACATTACTTTTAGTTTCACACGGTCCGCTGGCCTCCTGGTTGGAACTCCTCCTGCTTGCCCTGACTGGACTCTCACGCTATTAATACTACATCACTGCTCCGACTGTTGAATAACGCCGCAGGTGGGTTTACATTGGAGTTAGTTGAAAGCCCAGTTCATCACATACTGTCGCTGTAGGGTGTCTCCGTGTGACGGGTTCCGATGGCGAGGGGTGAAGCCCAAACGATGGTATTTGACGAGTTGGGAGTGAGACCGGGATGGCAGGATGGACGATCAATCCATCCAAATGTGTCCTCGCCTTATCTGAAACGCAGTATCAGGGTTTCCCCTTTGGAGTTGGGGTAATTAAACCTAAAAGCCATAAGGTCCGTTCACTGAGCTGTGTCCTCCCCACAAACTAGGAAGTAGCCCAGATCCTGGATGTTGCTGACTTCTACCATCAGTTCACACCAAACTTTTCAGCCGGGGCTGCTCCAGTGACCCCCAACCCGGTCCAGTGGACAACAGAGGCAGTGGCAGCTTTCTGGGACATCCAGCAGTCCCAGAGTAAGAACCCGGGTCTCCAGAGTCCAGAATTATTTTGCAAACTGATGCATCTGAGAGAGGTATTCTGCAGGGATGACCAGAGGACTGACATCCTGTTGCCTACATCATTCCCCGGGGAGGTCCGCTATTCAACAGGAAGAAGCCTTGGAGATCAAGTGATCGCTGGACTCCTTCAAGTATCACCTCCTGGGGAGGGATTAACCCCCCCGAGACAGACCACAGAGGAGCGTGTGATGGACACACCTGCTGCCACACAGCTGATTTTAATGTTGGTAACCCTCCTGCACACACATCTCCTTATTGAGTTTGTTGACCTTTACCCTCATGCACATTCATGAGCAAATGTATGAAACACAGCTCATAGTTTTAGTGTCGTTAGCAGTACATTAGTTTCTATTTGTAGTGCACACTTAACTTCTGTACAGTCACACTTTAGTTTTAGTGATGTTACTAAAAATACCGGAGACCGGCGTTCGTGTCCCGTGTGAAAACAGAAGTCAATGTTGATTTATTTGTCACGTTACTTAAAGGTAGGGTGGACGATGTTGGAAAGCTAGCCTAATGTGAAAGTAGCATCGCCTCAGGAGCTCCGTCTAAACCCCCCTAAAGCAGAGCTCTTAAATACAGGAAGAGACCAATCAGAATGTACCAAGTACATGACATCATAGGGGGGATTAAGAGTTTAGAGATTTTGTTTATTTCTTTAGATTATATTAGTTTTGTTTTAGTTAATTGCTAAATTATAAACTGATTGTCCTCTCTGGTTTTATTCATGTTTCATTTGCGTTTCAGTTTGTTAGGTCTTGGCAGCAAAATCCCAAAGAGGAAGAAATCAAATGAAATTGATTTATGACCATTAGTCTAAAATGTTCGGTTGTTTGTTATGGATATGGGTGAAGCCATATGTCTGAGACATTTAAAAACACAAATTACCAGCCTATAGAAACAAACTCAAAATGAAATTAAAAAGAGAGAAATCAACAGAAGAAGTTTTTTAAGAGGAAGAAACTTTCAGAAAGTTTTTTTTTCGTCACCACTTCCAGCCTTTGTGATTAAACAAAAGACACGGAGGAGAGGACTGATGATACGCCTCCTGGAAAAAGGATAGATGCTTCTTTTTTGTACGTCTGACACAATCATTTGAGAACCTCCACACAAAAGGAAGGTGAGAGAAGTAATTTCTCTGTCCAAATTGGGTTTTCACATACAATACTGTGTTCAATATATATCAGTTCTGCAGCGTGAAGAAGGAGATTATGCTGCGGCCTTTATTGGTATTATTATCACAGTTATAACATTACTATTCCTGGATCACGTCACTGGGCTTGTTTTTATCTGCCATGATGGCTTATACCATGTAGCCACATAGGGACGTCAGAGAGTCGGGCGGCATGTGAATAAGGCGGGATTGAATGCTTCCTTCCTGCGTCGTACTGGAACTGGAGCTTTTGTTTTAAACATTTAAGAAACAGAAGCAGAGGGAGATGTGTGCATGTGTGTGTGTGTGTGTGTATGTGTGTGTGTGTGTTTGTGCGTGTGTGTGTGTGTGTTTTTGTGCATCAGTGTGTCTGGAAGGAGGAGACGAATCAGAGGAAAGTGGCGCTGAGTGTACAGTATGCTAATCATGTCTTTCATCTCTGGAGTTTCTGCCTACGTTTAGATGCATTGTTAATATTTCAAAAAGATTTCTACTCAGTTTACTTTGTGTAAGCGCTGAACAGATTGTCAATGCTAACATAGATTAAATAAACTTTATGAATGTTTGAGTTGAAAACGTTCACTCAGTGTTTCATTAACGGATTCATCTCTAAATGCTGATCTGAAACCATCCAGAGGATTCAGAGTCTATGGTAATGGCATTATACAACACAGTCTCATGACATTTGATCTATTTGATTCGTGTAGTATTTTTCGTGCCTTTTCCTACAAATGTCCTTCAATGGTTATTGGTTTATGCAACAAACTACTTAGTTAGGTTTAGGAAAAGATCGTGGTTTGGATTTAAATAACACCAGAAGTGCCGTAACTTAAGTACGGAAGTTACGTGACGAATAAATCAACTTTGACTTGTGCTTTCACACGGGACACGAAGAGCGGACTCCTGGGAGATGAAAGTCTGGTGTTTTTAGATCCACCCATCCACCCCGACCTTTATACTTACCAGCTTACAAGTACGTTGGTTACATACGACTTGATTTCATGCTGACTATCACAAAAAAAAGTTAAATTCATGTCTTTGTACACGAATCAACACATTACATTTTGTGACTATTTCATGAACTGCTGGGCTGTAATATTAGGATAGCAGTGTCGGTCCGTTTGTTGGCAAATTGGCCGGTCAGTCCGACATTTTGGTCCAAAATAAAATGTCTCAACAACTATTGGGTAGATTGACATTACATTTGGTACCAACATTCATGTTACTGGAGAGGATGTTGATCTCCTGACCTTCATGATGCTGAGTATAGTACAACTGTTGTGTGTCTGCGCAAGCCTTTGCTGTGTTTAGGCTACAAAACTACTTTGTTAGTTTTAGGAGAAGATTGTGGTTTGGGTTATAATAACTATGGAAGTGGTGTTACTTAAGTACGTAAGTTACGTGACAAATAAATCAACGTTGACTTCTGGTTTCACACGGGACGCAATCAGCGGACTCCTTGGTGAAAGTCCGGTGTTTTCCACCCTGACCTCCTCACTACACCGGCTCACGATTACGTGGATTACGTACAAATTGATCAAGTGGGTTATATATGAATTACAGTGCATTACTTTTCGTAGGTATAGCTACGGACAGTGTAGGAGAACAGCCTCCTTGCATTTTAAAAATATTTCTGCAATTCAGAACACTACTTTTTAGCTCATCGTTTTGTAGCCATTATAGGTCACAATCACAGAAGACACTCTGTAAGATCGTGAAGGGAAAAGACGTTCTTAGATGTTCCTAGACATGTGAGATTCAGTCCTCAGTCCTCAGGTAACGTGGATTTAAGTACACAACAGAATTCTATTGAAACGTCATTAATAATCTAACTCTTATTGTAAATAAACAACTTGCTTTGTTTAATTTCGTGTTGATTTTGAAATGAATGAACTGAGCTGAACAGCTGATGAAATGAATAAACTGACATTACTTTGACATTGTGTTGTTGTTGGTTTTAAATGCTTTTTGTTTTGCTTCGACTTTGTCACTTTGCTTTGCAGCTGTAGGTATCGGAGCCCCTCCGCAGCCCCCTGCCAGGCCTCGTTTTGTATAACTCATTTTTATTTTGCATACCAAATGAAGCTGGCCAATGACTGATGCACTCCCACTCTACTTTATATTCACAGCACCTGCTGCAAGCTGTGTGGGGATTTTGGCTTCGGCCAGCAAGCTGGTCAGCCAAAACAGAAAAGACTCTTAGTTTAAGAGGTGAGCAGGGATGTCTTCAACTTAAATGAGGGGGAAATAAAGACAGAGAATTTGCTCTCTGTACAGTTTAAATGTAGAAGCATTAGCACACAGCAAACAGACACATGTCTCTTCTCTCTTTAGAGCCGATGCAGATCAGGTTTTACCATTTTTTAACAGTAACGTCTGTTAAACCTGCGACTGTGGATGATCTGAAAGCCTCCAACCTTCAGTACGAACCCTCCTCCCACCAAGACGCCATGAAGACGGGAATGACATTTAATGTTATTGATGTTTACTGACATTCAGAAACATCTGCTTTACTATTCTAGAAAACAAACATGAAGAGAGACAGCGGGAGAGAGAGAGCACAAAGAGAGAGAACCTGAACTATTGGCGATTTCTTTCATGTCATGTCATTTTATATTATTCTGAGTAGTTTGGGAATGATGCTAAGTTAGAGGTAGAGTTGTTTCAATACCGATACCAGTGTCTGAGATGCCTCGGGTATCGGCGAGTACGCGAGACTATGCACCGATCAGATATCACGTTATCATATCATTTATCAGGTCATTTACGCTACGCAGGATCAACAACACGTGTCACTCGCTAATGGATCCGTACATCCTGCCCAATCGGTACTGCGCATGTGACACCGCTTCCTAACTGGACGCGATGCGAACAAGCGAAAATCTGATTGTTTCAGTTTCTGTTTCAGATGTCCGAACCTGCTCAGTCCATCAGCAAACAGGTCACTTTTTTGAAAGAAAATGCTCGCCCACTTCCAACCTGTTTTCATTGGTCAAAATGGACACCGACTGTAACTGACCGCTAATCAACATCACTCTCTCTATGTGATATCGCTCGTAGTATATCTGGAGGATTTTCCACGCTCAGTCGCTGTATGTTAGGAAGAGGTGTGATGGCTCACTCGTTAGCTACTTTTATCATCAGCTCTGGAAAAAAATAATCGCTCGTCTGTAAGCCGATGATGGAAGTAGCTAACGAGGGAGCCATCTCACTTCTTTCTCATCTCTGTTGAGCGTTGCACATGTGCAGAACCGATCGGACAGGTGACAGCGGAGAGTGTAACGTCAGCCAGAGCTAACAAGATGTCAGCAATGTGGCAACATTTTACACCGGAAAATCCCAGCAGTAAAACAGCAACGTGTTATTATCGTACTGGTATTGAACCGGTACTCTGTAACGGCCAAAGCGCAAGTTCAGGTATCGGAATTGCAGCCCATTCTCACGAGAAGGGGTATGAATGCCACGATAATGCACAAGGCATTTAGCGTGCAATAAGATCGCCTTTCTTGCGTTTAGTGTGTCATTAGTACGCCATGAAAACGCTCTGTGTAAATATGCTACGATCAGAGCTACTGATGTGGAATAAAAAGTGAGAAAACTTTCAACTATGAGACCGGTGTTCGTGACTGGTGTTTTGTTTTGTAAGTTATGTTTGAGATGTTTGTCACACGTACTTCTGTTACGTTGTTTCTGGACATATTTTACTTAGTTTACGTTCTTATTTTAAGCCCAACCGTGATGGTTTTCTAATCCTAACTAAATGGTTTTGTTGCCTGAAGCTAACTGCAGCTGTTAGCGTAGTTTTGTTGTGCAAAAAAGTCTGTAATGCATCCTCATGACACGTGGAACATCTGTGTAATGTTGTGCTATTTATACGCCTTCCCGTGAGACCGGGTTGCGGAAATGGTATCAGGAAGGAAAAAATGATATCAGAACATCTCTAGTTTTGGACATTAAAGTGCTGTTGTACCAGAAAAAAAGAAAGAGAGGAAAAACTGTACTTGAATTTGTTATTCTTCTGCTTTTGTTTTTAATGGGGATACAGACTTTTCAACATTTCTTTGTCACCCTGTTACACACAAAATAGATGCTAATACTCAGTCCTTGATCACCTTGAATATGAATGAAAGATGAACCTGCAACATGCAGACTGACTTGTTTTACGAGGGCTCTCTGCACAGCACAGCGTGCCTTGTTTACTGGGCCGCCTGAAGCATTTCCCTCCTACAAAACTGCATCCTCTTGCAGTTTAGAAGCAGGACAATTAATTGCACCCCCTCCCTCTCTGAATCCGTATGACAAACAAGCGAGCTCCTCTACATAAAGAGTTCAGGGCAACGTGCAGCTCTGCTCGGTGCCGCTCGTTTCCATTATCGACTGGTTTGTTTTCCATTATTGACCAGAAGAAATGGTTGTTTTCTTTGTGCCACACTGACCTCCAAACAGTTACCTTGGATACTATCTCCTCATGAATAATGCTAAGAAACATCAATGAAAGCCTCTTCTACCTTTTGAAAAACACCATGCCTGGAAACTCTCTGTTTACTGTGAGAATCATTAAATTGGGGATTTCAGTGCGTTGCAGGAGTTGGTGCTGGAGTTTAAGTTTCTCCCTCAACCTGCCTTTAAAAGTGGAGGAAATAGCTTGTGCACATTTTAAGTTACAGGAACAGACAGCAGCAGAGTTGTGAGTTGGGTAAAGTTGATCCGAACTCAATGAAGCCCTGCAGATGTTCGCTGTGGCTGCATCACTTTCACGTCTTTTTCAGCTGCTGCCATCGGAGAAGCTGCTGTACTATCTCTGCATCTCTGCAGCTTTCAAGCATTAAATGGCCTTGCTCATGAAATATCACTGATTTATTGACTCCTCTTTAGATCAGTGATGAGGCTCTGCTGGTTATTACTTCTGCTGACCAAAGGTGACCAGACCTTTGCAGTTACCTTTGCTGTAAAGCACTTATGCCTCATTTCCACTGCATGGTTCAGCTCAGCTTGACTCAACTTTTGGTACCAGATCCTTTTCCTTATTTCATTTCCCACTGCGGAGACTTCCCCCTCAGTGTAGGTGAGACTCTCAGCTGATCGCTGTAGCGCAGGCCACACAAAACTACCGTGACATCATCTTCAACGGGACAATTGCTGAATCATTTCAACGACAACCAAACAATTGTTTGGCTGTTTGCGGGCTACGGTTATTAAAATCTGCTGCAGCTTGGTTATAAAATTGCGGGTTTGTGTAGGATGTCACGTGTCGAGTCTCTCTGACCAATCAGTGGTCTGCAATGTCTTAACTCCATCTTCTAGTATCGGCTCAGCCAAACCCGGTCTCACGGGAAGGCCACAACATTACACGGACCTTCCACGTGTCATTAGGATTAGCATTTTAGCCTTTTCACTTGTCATTTGTACGCCACGCTAATGTCCCTAGTTAAGTTTAGGCAAGAAAACCACTTAGTTTGGGTAAGGGAAAACATGGTTAGGCTTAAAATGAGAACGCAAACTAAGTAAAACACGGAAAGTATGGAAACAACGTGACAATCATCACTAATATAACTTACAAAACAAAACACCGGTCAACAATGGTCTTGAACACGGATCCCTGGTTAAAAGTCTGATGCTTTGTATTGTATTATTAGATTCAAATGTCAAAGCTTTTACTTGCCACATCAACTGAACAGTATCGTGTGCAACATCTGCATCTTGCATCGAAATATAGATATCATTTAACATGACTCAGTGAGGTAAAACTAGAAGCAGCTAATCATGACTGAGTAATGAACAGCAGTGGATGGTGATAGTCATCAACTCAACACAAATTCTCTGTGACTCTGACTAACTGACTAACTGACTAGCAGACTGACTGACTGACTCTTACATTTCCCTCCAGACAAACGACGGCTGATTTCTCCTCGGTGGCTTTGACCTCGCTAGGCAGCGCGGGGTGGGGGGGGGATGAATGTGTTCTCTGGTGTTCTGGGAGTGTTTAAAGGCTGAGCTGGGCTTTTTTTTTTCGCGGTGCTGCGGGGTATCGACGGGGTTGTGAAGCGTGATATTAGGTGCAGGTTTTTCGCGCCGTGACGCCTCAGAGCCTTAACGATCTCAGAGCATCGCTGACCTGTCGTGTCACTGACTGACAGGAGTCGCTCAGCTGGAAGAAAACAGCGCTTTGGGGCCACGACAGGAGGAGTCAGAGGGTACAACTGCTGTCAGAACACAGATTACCAAACAACACAGGACATACTGTACAGTACATACACATCAACACACACAGAACTCAGTGTTCCTTATTGCTATTAATGAAATGAGATGGCTCACCCTGCCTAAAGGAATCCATCTTTAGTAAAGTTTTAGGGTCACATGATGATTAGATTTTGTTTCATGTGAACAAATTCATGAAAATGTAAAGGTATGATTGATTGAACTCGATTCACCTTTGATTTGACCTGTGGATATGTAGACAGATGAGCGTCTTACAGCCAATCAGCTGCAGAGATAATGAGGAGGTTTGGTGGTAGGAAACACTTTGGTGTAATGTTTAAGTGGTAAGTCTGGTGGCATGAAACTGTGATGTAATGCCCTCTAGGGTGCCCTTCCAGTGGAGAAAACACGATGCAGTGCCACATCAACACGTTCTCATCCCAACTTGCCACAGAGAGTAGGCTACCACCGCTTTGTCACTCCCCTTGGCTTCTACCACTTAGTTAGGTTTAGGAAAGAACTACACAGTTGGGCTTAAAACTGCTGCGTTTGTACAGTGAAAAAGAAACTGATAGTTTTGAACCCGGGACACGAGCGAACAGCTGATTGTAACGTGACACATGGGACACGAACAGCGGTCTCCTGGATGAAAGTCTCGTGTTTGTTAAGCACATCACCACACTCCCGGCACACTTTCTCTGAGCGTTTACTGTTGCCGCGGATGGGTTTACATTGTAAACGTATCGAACGCCGATGGCCGCGACTAAGCGTCGGTATATAATGCACAGGGAATGGGAACGGGCTTGCCATATTACGGTTGCCCTACGTGCTGAAAGCGTTTTCCGGGCTGGTCCCCGACCACATGCAGCCATACTTTCAAAGACTTTGTTTCCTCCGTTCTGGTGACATTTAAAGAATGAAAATAGCAAAATAATAAGTACAATTAATACTTTTAATTCTCAGGAAAGAATACAGAATATATTGCCTCTCTGTCGTGAACTTGTGTGAATCTCTGCATAAACTATTAAACATCAGTTTTCATTCATTTATTAATTTTCTGGCTCCGTCCTTTCCACGCTCCCCATTCATTGTCTGTGTTAGCAGCTGTGCAATGCATTCTGGTAGCGTGGCGGCGCGATTCGAGAGACGGAGCGTCAGGACGGCCGCTCCTCATTTGCATAAAATTGAGGTCTAGTCTACTTTATGCAAATCAGGGGCGTCCGACGCGACTCGCCGCCATTGTCGATCCAAAATAAAGTCAGATTCAGCAGCTGCATGGATTATTTCTCTCCTCAAATGTTTTCAGAAACACATTCCGGTGAACTATATTCGTGAAATAAGAGAAGAAAGTTTCCAAACGAGCCTCCATGTTGTTTCCTGTTTGAAAGCTGGGAGCAGCAGCCCACGGAGGGAAAGCGTTCGTCCAGTCACGGCCGAGTGTGTTGTGTCTAATGGCGGCCCACCAAGCGTCCGATGCTGGGAAGCGGCGCGTCCCCTCACGTTAAAAAAAACGGTGGACACGAACAAAGTTCTCTTCATTTCTCAGTCTCTCTCTCACTGAAGGCTCTTTCAGTCAACGTGACAACGGCACCACTGCGCTCTAAAACACGTTATTTCCAACGGCATGAGCTGCACCACGGCGCCATTTCACTGATGCAAATGTGTATGCAGCTGGTGCCCTTTTAGTTTGATGTTTTTCACCCCTCAGACTGCCTGAGTCCACCACTGATCTGTAATAACTTCATCTTTACTTTGACCAATTCTGAAGGGACATTTGCAGCCAGTCAGTCAGCTCTTATAGTCATACTTTCCATGAAATAGCAGTCTTTAAGTTTTGTATGTTTGTGTGTTAGATTTCCTTTTTGTGGAAACTGATAATTTAATGCATTAGTTTTTCAGTTTTTCATTCAGAGCTCAAACCAGATCAGAATGTTAAAACATGTCAGACTGGTGTTACTTTTACTTTTCATATCTGTTTTAGCACAAATTGAAACCTCGAGAGAAAAATGTTCAGACGAAATGTAATCAAAGTCTACTTGATATACATGAGACTGATTTTACAAGCACAGAGATGGATCGACTTTGCATTGTAAAATGATTTTGAAGTCTACGTTTGAGCCAGACTGCCTTCAGCAGCTCATATGTATTCTCATACTCTACAGTCCAGCTCAGTAGGAGGAAGATAACAAACTGATCCTTTCTCTTTCCTCACATTCTGTAACATCTTACAACAAACGTGTGAAACAGATGTGTTCATTTTCCACAAACACAAACCAGTGATATTGGTTTAAAGATTGATATCGCTCGGTCTGACCTGGATCTCTGTTAACAGCATCACATTCAGTCAGTAAATCAGTCACAGTGGTGACCTCTGACCTCTGCAGTGGGTCTGCTCTCTGTGTAATCATTCGCTGAATCTGACCCAACAGATTTCTTTTCCTTTCTTTCTCATTGTGTGATACAGCAGCACCATAAATATCCCACATCTCTGGCTGTTATTTCATCTCTCTGTGAGTTGTTGCTCCTCTAAATTTATGAAGGCGGTAAAAATCTCTCTGCAGCAGCTCTGCAGATATCTCCGTACGGCACGTATCTCTGCTGCCCGGCTCGGGATCGGGAACGGGAGAATTTATAAGAGAGACAAAGATAACCTCTGCTCTCCAACCCACTCACCATCCATATCCAGCCTAACGATTCTCTCTCTGTCTGCCTCAATTCTTCATCGTCGCTCTCTCTGTTTCTCTCTCTGTTTCTTGGTTGTTTCCTCAATGTGCTTCTTGTCCATCACTGCCAACACCTGTTTCCTCTCAGCCGATCTTCTGCGGACCAGAGCAGAGTTAATCTGAGCAAACCGATATCTTCTTAAATGGAAGGTCAGTGTGCTGCCGGAGTTTCTCTAACGGAAGCTGCTTCTCCTTGTCCTTGTCATTTTCTTTCTCTATCAGCCAAACTTTCTCCAACTCGAGCTTCTCGGCTAACTGCTCCCCACCACACTACAAGATAAGATAACAACAGATAACAGATAACTAAGATAACAAATGAACACAATCCAGAGAGGAAAGCACCCTACCGCCTAACGTAGGAATCTAAAACAGCGTATCAACACCTACCTTCTGAATGGCACACAACAATCTGACCCCAAGTCAGAAACCAACACTTCCTGCATAAAAACACAGGGTGAATCCCCTAAAACCAGAAAGACTAAAGCAGCTTTGGTACCAAAGCACACAGCTGGATCAAATCACCTAATCAGCTGCACAATCAGCACCATGCGTCAGCTGCTGCTGATACCTGCAGCACCAAACCATCTTTTTAACAAACTAACCTTCATTTGTTATGACCTTGCTCAAATTAAATGTTAACCACACGGAGTGATGCGGTGCATGACTGGAGGATGTGTTGTAAGACTAAACATAAAGGTAAACTAAAGCAACATGACAAAACCAAACAGCAGCAGCAGACTGGACAGTTAACCAGAGAGAAGGACAAACTGGAAACACCAGACTCAGGTGTTCCAGATCACACCAATCAGCCAATCAGCCAGCTGCAGGGCAGCAGGGAGAGACCAGTGGGCTACCTCCGGGTCTGAGAAGAAGAAGTGAAGCTAACGCTGAAGTGTCTTAAACCTGCATCCCGTCTAACAGCCAGCAGGGGGCGACTCCTCTGGTTGAACAGAAGTCTCTGAGAAAATGAGTCTACTTCTCTCTTGATTTATGACCTCAGTAAACGTTGTAAAAATGAGTTTATGGTCTCAATCACTAGTTTCAAGTCTTCTTCAATACAGCGTGATGTTCATTTAGTAAATTATGGTCCCATTTCAAGCCGATATCACACCAAAGCGTGTAATAGACCCGTCTGTCTACCAGTGGATGGCGTGTCAGTGTCACGTTTTGCCTCGCAGAAACGTGAACATTACACGCCTGTATTAACGTGCGGTACCAGCAGGGGGCAACAAAACCACCAACTTAGGATCAGGCAACAAAAACACTTAGTTAGGGTTAAGGGGAAACATCATGGCTGAGGTTAAAATAAGTACATAAACTAAGTAAAACATGTACAGAAACAATGTAATGTCGTAACGTGACTTGCAAAACAAACCACCGATCTCAAACACCAGTCTTCCGCTTGAAAGTCCGATGTTTGTTGGACCCATCAACCTCCCCATCCACCCACCATAAGTGATCTTTCTCACTTTATTTACTACATAATTAGCTCTGAAGTTAGACTTCCGTCACTACGCAACACGTGACACCCGTCACTATAAAACACTGCACTTTCATGCAGGCGTGTATTCACGTCTCTACGACACAAAACGTGACACGCTTTCTTCCAGTGGACAGCCGGGTCTATTACACGCTTCACCGTGAGACTGGGCTGCACATTTAGATTCAAATAGACCATAAAGCAGAGGATGCTTTAGGGCGGGGCTACTTTGTGATTGACAGGTCGCTACCACAGCGTTGTCTGGTCTGGGAGTTAGAACTTTAACCCTTTCACAGAGTGTTTTCAGCTAAAAATGTCTTATTTGACTTAATGGGTCGTAAACAAAGTGCCACCTAGTGAAATTAAAACTTTATTCACACATTAAAACAGCCGTAGTAATGATCACTTATAGTGACACCAGCATGTCTGCAGAAACACAGGAACAATAACTCAGGAAGCTCTCTGAAGAATTGTAATTGTAGTTATTATAATCAGGTGTATTCAAACCTCTTGGAAGAAGGTCTTTTACAGCACATTCCTATAAATCCCATGTGAGATTGCCACGTTGATGCTGAGCTGTACTCTTTAAATGAAGCACTACATTAAACACCTCAAATTGCTTCCTCTCCGTCAACACATCTCAAGCTTTCAGCGGTTAATTCTGCATTTTATCCTCTAAAAAGCTGCACAGCTTGTTAAGAATCACGCGTCTCCCTCGTCGCCCGGCATTATGGAGCTCTGGATCCGTCCCCGTGCAACGAGATCCATCTCAATCACTCGAAGATGTGCACATTTATTCACTGGGCTGTTTGAAGTGCCTGCTGCCGGCGGTTTATTGTGGTGAACCTGGCAGAGTGTGGAGGTGACGAATTAATGGAGAGCCCGACGAGACGAAGGTACAGGATGGTAATGGAGTTCTTTGTGCATCAGTGGCTTCAGGTTCACAGGGTTAATGGGGTGTTACTCGTTTAAAGCCGTGATGGCACGTCGTCTGCTATAGAGGACTGAGAGCGATGTAGAGAGGAGAGAGCGGAGGGTGGAGGACAGGAATCATCTTTCTATGTGATGACGTATTAAAAGTTGTACAAAGTTAGTGATGTGAACCACAAACCAGGACAGGAAGTCAGCAATAAAGTCTGACATCAATGTTTGACTTTATTATTCATCTTTTTTTACCTTTTTCTTCCCCCCCGTTCTCATTCCCATGGCGTCAGATACCGAGGCTTTGTCGAGGCCATCGGCGTTCCATGAACTACAAAGTAAACCCATCTACAGCAACAGTAAACGCTCTGAGAAAATGCTGTGGTGACGTAGTTTTAAGAGCAAAAAGACACACAGGGCGGGTGGAAGGGGAGGTGGATGGGTCCAACAAACACAGGGCTTTCATCCAGGAGGCCGCTGCTGGCGTCCCGTGCATTAAGTTTAAATTTCACGTTACAATCAGCTGATCTTTTGTGTCCCGTCTTCACAACGTCAAGTCACATTTTCACTGTACAAACGTAGTAATAAGCGTTTAAGTGTTTTTGTTGAATTCACAACATTAAGAAGATGTTTACTGCGACCGAAAAGTGACGTGGAGGGGTCTGACAGAGCGTCAGTATGTGACGAGTTGGGATGAGAACGTGTTGTTTCTTCTTTGTTGTTTTTTAAGCATGATCCCAGTTAATCTGAATCAAGATCGATGAAGGTCCCTTAACCTTAACAAAGTAGTACTTTTATCTCAACCAAGTTGTTTTTGTGCCTAAAACTAAACAAGCCTGAACCGTAGAGACCATGGAAGATCAGAAATCCTTTTTATTTTTGAAACGCGTCGTCCTGTCGATAAAGGGTGTCAGATCAGAAAAATGCTTTCAAGTGTCGTTCTGGAGGGCGTTGACCAACGACGCATTTTGTCGTTAGAATAAGAGTTCTTGAAAGTGCACCGATAAATTGGACAAACGATTAGCTTAAAGAAAAAAACACGAAAGATTAGCTAATAAATATCATCTGAGACAATAGCCGTGTTTCCATTCAATCGTCAAGCAAACTTTTGAGATGTCGCAAAATAGAAATGTGAATCAGGTACATTTCGATCAACTGGTTTGGAGTGAATAAACTTGGCTTGTCAGCTGCAGCGTAGTTTGGTCAGAAGGTGGCGCTATAGGCTACGCTTCACGCACGGCTGTAATCCGCCAGTAAACAGAGTAGAAGAAGAAATAGAGGTTGCAAACCGGAAACAAAACAAGTCAGTTTGGCTGATCTACGAGAGAAAATGGAGAGAGGTTATCTCATGTCAGCTACTTTGACCATGTTTCATGTTGTCTGGAGACGAAGACAAGCATTTGCACGTTACGGGGATATCCGAGAAGACGCCGACAGCGGAAACAGCTGATCAGTCACATGAGTTAAACGTTTGCCACGTCAGAATTTATTCGGCAAAGGCATTCCCATTACACATTTAGCGCATTAAAAACACCTTTTTTACACAATTCAGGAAGTTTAATATAATTTTAGTGTTTCCATGCAGCTTTTCTAATACTTCAAAATGCACATCAGAATGTGTGAACGGAAACTCAGCAAATGATCAGTTCTGAAATTCACAGAGAGCTGCACAAAGACTGAGTCCACACCTGTCGTTTGGTTCCTTTGTCCGGTCCCAAGGAGAAGAATAAAGGATGTTAATTTGAGCTGAAGCAGTCGAGGCAGAGCACATCCAACGCTGCCAAACCTTCATTAGACGACACTGTGCTGCTCAGTGTATACTGTACGGCTGCGTTGTGCTTCACATTGTCTTTGTGTTGTGTTTCTGCCCACTGTTGCACTGAAGGTCGTCATGTCGGCGATTTTTCATCTGTGCTGAAATTAATTCCAGCCGCCCGCCTCTATCTCTGTCTCTCTCTGTCTGTGTGGAGGAAGAGGACGATAAATCAGATAACTTAACTTTTCCTTTTTGTCTGCGGGGCCAAAGAGGTCTGCAGAAAAAGAAGTCAGAACACAAACTGTATTTTAGCTGAAGTGAGACAGTGACACATTTTACTGCATCGTCTGTGACCTCGACACCGGAGGAGTTTTGGGTGGTCGGATTGTTTTGTTAACTGGTTGTTGGTGTTTATGATTTAAAAATCAGGTCCTGGTAGAGTCCAGAAATGCTCCAGGGAAACTCTGAATCCAAGTTGAGTGAAATATGTGCATGCAATTTGTAATCTGTGTTTTGAAACTCAGGACTCATACCGGACTTTTGCCCAGAAGACCGGCGTTCGGGTCCTGGATGAAACCAGAAGCCAACGCTGATTTATTTGTCACGTAACTTCCGTAACTTCACTACCATGATCTTTCCCTAAACCTAACTAAGTAGCTTTGTTGTCTAAACCTAAGGAAGTTGTTTCCTGTGAAGACGGAAGTTTATTTTGAAAAGACTGTATGCATGTAATGAGCAGAGAATGACACACGTTTCTGGACATTCGTAGGAAAACAAACCAAAAAGGAGGAATAACTTTTTCTGAAGGCATCATACAAACCACTGTATGATGATACGTTGGTGTTACTCATGTTGTGGGGACATAAATCTGTTTACACAGTCACATGGTGGCGACTCGCCTTCCTTTTGGGGACAAAGTATAACATACATCATTACATTTTAGAAGACTTGGTAAGGTAGGGTAAATTTCCAGGGAATAAATGTAAGTTAATTAATGTAATGTCCTTTGATGGAAACACGACTGTGTGTATAATTTGTTTTCCTGTAGTAAGACTTTACACTAATTCATCTCTCAACAGTTCTGTTAAAAAACAACATGCACTTGAAACACTTAAGAAGAGACAAACACAAACGACTGAGACGTATCGTGGTATAGTGTCGACATTAAAGCATCAAATCATGAACAAACAGTTAAAACTGGGTCCTTCATGTCGGTTTAATGATAATCAGGACGTGGTTGGAGCAGATGAAAGGACTGCATTGAGCGCGGGGCCACGCAGCGAGCAGCCTGTCTAATGCATTCCTCTCCCTTTGTAAATTTGTCATTTGTTGCATTTCAGTTTGTCGCTTGCGAGCGCCGATAAGGGGAAATGGGAAACGGAGGCTTGGATCTCCTCCAAGTTTTATAAAAATGATTTTCCCCTCTCGCTGTCCTTCATTTTGGAACACTCTAAAAAATGTGGATCTTCATCAGAGGTTCTTTAAGGGACCATGCCGGCGTTTTAGATGTTTAAGACCATTAAATACCAGTCATGCATACTGCACATTACTGCTGAGCCTTTTCTAAAGCAGTCTGTGGTTTTTGTTCATTTTGGATTAAAGTATAAAATGTGTTTTATAGAAATTTGATACTTGCTTAGTATTTGTATTCCTTTATAGTGACGGGGGGAATGCTTTGAAATGTAAAAAGGCACTACATGTGGGACTGAAAATTCACTCAGAAGATAACTATGAAAGTCATGAAAGGAATCATTCAGGTTTGGTTGTATCATCCTACATTGTGGTTATTGTTTGGCAGCTGTTATATTTCCAATGTCAGGCTGTCCTTGAACACACCATATGAGGACATTTCCCCAAAAAGATCTCATCTGGCAAATGTGATAACAAAAGAGTAATGTAAAATATCATCCTACCAAACCAACCTGATCTCCTGAGAAGGCGTATAAATAGCACGACATTACAAGGACATACTACGTTTCTCCTTTTTCGTTCTTTTTCCTACTAATGTCCTTTTACTCTCGTTACATGCACACAATCTTTTCAAAATAAACATCTCTCTTCACAGGAAACAACTTCCTTAGGTTTAGGCAACAAAGCTACTTAGTTAGGTTTAGGAAAAGATGATGGTTTGGCTTAAAATAACTCTGAAAGTGGCGTTACTTAAGTACGTAACTTACGTGACAAATATCAACGTTGCTCTCTTGGGTGAAAGTTTGGTGTTTTTTGCCTCTCTTTTTATTTCCTGGTTCACGATTACGTGAATTACAAACAAATTGATTTTGTGGGATATAAACAAATTGCAGTGCATTCATTTTTGAAGGTAAAGCTGCGAACGGTGTTTGAGAGCAGACTGAGTTTAAGCAACAAAAGCATTTAGTTAGCTGTGAGGAAAAACATCACGGTTAGGCTTTAAAATAAGTACGTAAACCAAGTAAAATACGTACGGAAACAACCTAACAGAAATACGGAAAACACATGACAAACGTAACTAATGTTAACTTCAAAATAAAACACTTTGGGACACATACACCAGTCTCAAATACCGGTCTTCTGGTTGAAAGTCCTGTGTTTGTTGGACCCATGCACCTCCTCTACCACCCACCATCAGCAGTCTTCCTCACTTTCTATTAGATGCACATAGTAGATGCGTTTACATTGCAGTCAATACAGACTACATGGCGTACAAATGACATGCCAAAAGCAAGAACGGCGTTCTTATTACACACAGAATGACTTGCAATTACCGTGTCATTAAAACCATATAACTGACCCGTAATCATTCAAAGGACGCAAAGCTCAAAGAACTCTTGTGTTATCGTCCCATCACCGTCACTAATGACTGAAGCATCTGAAGGAAGTTTCGGGGATTTCCTCTGGTTTGCGATCGTAAAATAAAAAAAACTCTAAATGTTCTTCAAAGCCTTTTTTCCTCTCAGAGTGCCGCTGCTCCACGCTGCCATTTGGTATTCTGTTTATGAATGTGGAAGCTGAGACTGTGTCATTCTGGCTGCTCTTCACAATCAAAGCCGATCCAAAAGCTTTGATTACATTTTAAAAACAAAAATTACAGTTTTTGTCAAAGCTGGCGGACGAGTCGGCCTCGTCGTGATTTAGCCTGTTTCTGTTTGTTCAAAGGAAATCTGTGATTGTGAAGTTTCCCTGTCATCAGCTCCTCACACACACACACACACACACACACACACACACACACACACACACACAGCACACACACACACACACACACACACACACACACTTTGAACCAATCAGTAGTCGGAACAGCCGCCTGCGCTGCTCCATTAGTGTACTATGAAATGGAAGTTAACAGATTCGTACCATGAAATATGGCCAGCAAAGGCCAACTATGATAAGACTGTGCTGAATCACAATGCTGCTAAAACGACTCAGTCACACTGAACTATGTCAAACCTCGCTCCCATATTGTGCTCTGTGTCTGCACTAACATGCTCTGTGTCTGCAGTAATGTGCTCCTTCCTTCAATCAGCGATAGAAAACTAATGAGATTAATTAAATAGCAGCAGAATCATGACCCAGCTGGGTCGTCAAGCCAGACTGAGGAACTGTTTTACATAAAGATAATAAACAATTTGTCTCTTTAATAAATCACACAGCCTGAGAAGATTTGTGTGTACATACAGATGGATATTTAAAACACTGTTAGCATCATATTCCCTCTGTTAGAGCTACAGAATCAGTGTTCAGCTCCTCCGGTGCTCTTTACGTGACACAGGACTGATGCTGTTTCAAGGCAGACAGCTCATCAAGATGAGTGACAGGAGGGATGTTTGCTACTGAGGTCAAGTATAACTGGAGGCACGCATTCACCGGTTCAAGGCAAAGAGTTGCACGGAGTGGCTTTAATCATAATAATGTACTTTATTCCTCCCCGTGGAGGATTTCTCTTTACACTCGTCCTCCACCGGGATGTTTCAAAGGTCACGGTCCACAGCAGAGCACAGCATCACTGGAGAGCTGCAAGGTTTCATTCTGGATGAATTAAATAATTTAGAGCATATTGCATAGCTTTCATCATCCTTTAGATTCAAAGCTCTTTAACGTAGATCAAGTGTGCACGTTCAGTGAGAAACACAAAGATTAAAGAGACGTAAAATGAACATCTGTATATGAATTACTCAGCCCGTGTTACCTTGAATTCCTGACGAAAACTTAGTTTTTCTCGCACGCCTCCGCGTTGAACGCAGAATCAACAAGCAGAGAAAAAAGTGAAATAAATCAGGGTTTAAACATGTTCTGATTCTCCGTGGTCATTCTGTGGGGGAAGTATTCCTTTAGGTATAATTTAAGTGACAGATTTGTCAAACTTGATTTGATTTGATCAAGGCATGAATGGAAGTGAGATTTGAATATATAAAGCTCTCGGAGTGACACCAAAGAGTTTACAAGCAAAGAGACGAAACTCCGGTGTTTTTTTTATAACAGCTGCTGCCGCCATTTTGGACTGAAGACGCCTATTTTATTGTTCAACACAGGCCATGTCGGTAGAATATGACTCAGCATCTAATTAGCTGGTCAGTACGTTTCAAAGGCGGCTGAGTCATGAGACAGAAGTGCATTCATCTCACGGAAACGTTGCTTCTTCTGAACATTTGGTTGCTTGCTGACTTGAAGCTTTAGTGACACTTCAATAAGGGAGATATTTTCCCCTCACGTTCTGCCTTTATTCGGCTTTTGGTGAATGTCATCCTGTTCTATTTTTCTCCATCACTTCTGCTGTCAAAATCTCTACATTCACAATTACAAAATCAATACAATAATTACAATAATACGCTAAAAATGTCTTTTCCCTTCACACACCTGTACTCACCTAGCACCCTCTTCTCTCTTATCTAAAGTAGCTGACAGATAAACTGTGAAGAGTTGGTGGTAGCCTGCATGTATTTAATTAACCCAGTCTCACAGGAAAGCGTATAACTAACACAACATTATACGGACATTAAACGTGTCATGAGGACGCATTTTAGGATTTTCGAGTGCCATTTATACGCCATGCAACAAAACTACGGTAACGGCTGCAGTTAGGTTTAGGAAAAACATCATGGATGGACTTAAAATAAGTACGTAAACTATGTACAATATGTACGGAAACAAAATAACAGAAGTACAAACGTCACTAACGTAACTTACAAAACAAAACACCGGTTTCTTGGTTGAAAGTCCTGTGTTTGTTGGACCAGTCCACCTTCCCACCAGCCCACTAAAAGTGATCTTTCTCACATTTTATTATACGTCACTAGCTCTAACCGCAGCATATTTATGCTGAGCGTAAGCATACAAACGACACGCCAAACGTAAGAAAGGTGTTCTTATTGCACGCTAAATGCTTTACGCACTATCGTGGCATTCATACGCCTTTTCGTACGAACGGGCCGATCTAATACCAGAGACCTGCTGTGATTGATGGGTTATAAAATGATCATTTAAGGACACTTTTCTGTACAAGAGGGCATTAAAACAAAACATGTTAGCAGCAGTATTATCATGAATATCAGTATTCTTGTTTTCTACTATATGAGCACGTTGGGAGCAGCTGGCTGATGGTGTTTGATGGCTGCTGCTTCTCTCCCCTCACCGAGCCCTGGAGATCTCATGCACTTTAATTAATGATTTGATAACTGTTGAGGTGTTAAGAGGAGTGCCGGCACGAGACACGACGAGGAGTGGATTTCTTTCCACCTGCTTCTCCATATGCTCTGTATGTCTTGTTGTGTTTTCCCTCTCTGTCTCTGTCCTGCTTTCTCTGTCTTCCATCTGTCTCACTGTTTATCTCTCCGTGTACCTCCTGCTCCCTCGCTTTGTCTCACTCTCACACACACACACACACACACACATACACACACACACACACACACAGATCTCAAGCGGCGGGAGGCATGGAAATGCGTAGGAAATGTGTTAAGAGCTTTGCAGACACTTAACCGTAGGAGCTAAAAGAATGGAGGGGAGTAGAGTGTGTTACTTTCTCTCATTAAAAAGCAGCAGCAGTTATCAGGTCAGTGTCAACAGAGTGTCAGCGATACTATCTGTGAGTCAACTTCAGAGTAACAGATGATTACCGACTGTAGGGCTGAATCTGTTGTGTTGGACCTCATCAGTATGTGCGAGAGGAGGAGGAATGCGTTACTTCCACTGTCGGAGGCGATAACAGTGTCTGACTGAGGCCGGAGCATCCGGATGTTGTTGTAATATCCCACATAAGTTGATCTTCTCGCCCTTTAGATGGTAAAATTAACTACATGACCAACCCGGTATCCAGCCTGTTCTCATTCCCAGGGCGTCAAATATCAAGGGTTTGTCACGGCCATCAGCGTTCGGTACAGACGCACTAGACACCCCGGTATGAAAAGCACCAGACTTTCCATTAACTATAATGTAAATCCATCCATGGCAACAGTAAACGCTCCGAGAAAGTGCACCGGGAGTGCGGTGACGTCACATAGAGGCAGCGTAAGGGGAGGTGGATGGGTCCAACAAACAAAGCTTTCATCCAGGAGACCGCTGTTCGTGTCTCGTGTGTCATGTTACAATCAGCTGTTCCTTCGTGCCCCGTGTTCAAAATCTTCAGTGTAATTTTCACCGTACGAACATAGTAGTTTAAAGCCCAACATGCCCTAAACCTAACTATAGTGGTTTTGATGCCGCGGAACAAGAGCGTGACAAAGTGGCAGAATGTGAGAAGCTGAGATGACAACATGTTGTGATGTCACGCCAAACCATGTACCGATAGACCCACCTGTCCACCAAAGGATAGCGTGTCAGTGTTTTTTGCCTCTCCGAGGCGTTAATATAACACGTGTGTATGAACATAACCAACCCGTTCTCGCTCCCAACTCGTCAAATACCGCCGTTTGGTCAGTGCCCCTCGGCATCGGAGGCCGACGCACGGAGGCACCTTTTAGCAACAGTATGTGACGAACCGATAACGAAACAAACGTAGACAAACCAGGATGTTTTATTTTACTAAACCAAATAGTTTTGTTGCATTTTTTTTTTTTAGTTGTATAGGAACTTGCAGGAGACCGTGTTGGATCCTGTGAAAGTCTGGCGACCTGTCCAGTATGTACCAGTGCATGCTGGGAGAGGATCCAACCCCCTGCAACCATGAGTGGAGGTACACGAGTAAATGACCAACATCACGTTACCAAATAGATGTTTGATGATTCATTGAAGCCAATTTAAATGAAATACCAGGACGATTATTCACAAACACTGCTGTATGTCAACAGCCAGGTGTGCTGCTGAGAGGACGAGAGCGAAGAACCAGCGACCGCAGCTCTGCTACCTGTAAGAAATAACTAGAACACAACTCTTTAGGTCAGGATAATATGTTATAAAAACTCTTGAATTTGCAGTATGTAAATGTGCAACCCCTCATCGTTGAACTAACTGGACTACCCACAGAGAGCGCTGCTTTGCTTTCCTCATTATATTCAATATCTCATATTCTATTCAATTATATATGAACTGCAAAGGGTTCGCTGTTGCATGTTTTCCAGCTTTGTAGTGGCTGTGAGCCAGGTGCTGGGTTTACGTTTCAGACAGTATGGATTAAGAGGATGGTACAGATACACACATACAAACCTACAAACCTAAAACCATCCCACTCCCACCAGTGTCAGCCTCGCGTAGCTGGACTCTCTCCTCTTTGGCCTCGTCTGTCTCTGTGTGTTTGGCTTCAGTGTGTGAAGAGCAGCCATCTGTTGGTGAGGAGAGCTCGTCCTCTGGCTGCCTGTTGTTACGAATAAAGGATTCACAGCTTTGTTTTTTTTCCCCTTTTGTTTCAGGAAACTCAGCATTGAAATGAAAAGAGCCAACAGTTTCACATTGTGCATGTTTTCATTGTTTCTGTTTTGAGTGCAGGCTTGATGCTCATAGAGAATTAACTGTATTTGACTGGCTGTAAGAAGTGGACGCGTCTTGTTGAACCCATGATCTTAGGTATTTATCATGCAACCATGACGGCCAGAGTTTGAGTCCAGATGGACACTGTTGTGTTATGTCATCCTCCTCTCTATCTAATAGGTTGCTCTTCCTTTCAACCAGTTAAAGTGAAATAAATAAAAACACTAAGCATATCCTGAGAAATACCAAAATGTTCTCATCCAAACTCGTCACATACCGTCGCTTCGTCTCACCCCTTGGCATCAAAAGAACCAGATTTAGGAAAGAACATGGGGTTAAAGCTACTGTGTTTGTGCAGTGGAAATGACGCTGAACGTTATGAACACGGGACACAAATGAACCGCTGATTGTAACGTGACGCACTGGACACAAACAGCGGTCTCCTGGATGAAAGCCTTGTGTTTGTTGGACCCACCCACCTCACCTCCCACCCGCCCGGTGTGTGTCTTTTCGCTCTTCAAACTGCGTCACCACACTCCTGCCGCACTCTCTCGGAGTGTTTCATACCGGCGCTAAAGGGTGTCTAGTGCGGCAGTACCGAACGCCGACGGCCGTGACAAAGCCTCGGTATTTGACGTCCTGATGAATGAGAACAGACTGGAAGTACTTGCTGGTTTACTAAGAAACTTTAAAGCCACAATATCGCCAGAGAGGAACATAAATATTGGACAGAAAATCGTGGTTATGGTTAATTGAAATACAAATATTGATTGCAGGTCTGTGACTGGGACGCAAACTCCGTTTCCTACAAGAAAGCCCGACTCACAGGACCTTTGCAGTTTTCCTGGCAACTTCTCCCAGCCAATAAATAGTTCAGCACATAACCATTTTCTATTTATGGAATAAGCAAACAGCATATGATGTGTTAATTAGTACGCTCGGCAAGGAAGCGAATTTGTATTTCCCAAAATGTCAAACTATTGTTGAGGACATTATGACAAAGACCAACAAGGAATATGTCCATCTACAGCAAGTCAGGAATCATCTATTGACCTCTAAACTGTGTCCTGCTTCATTCACATCAAATGAGTTGTATTGTTCTGTAAAACAAAAGCTGCAGCAGCGAACCAGAGGAGACGCCCTCTTTCAGGAGGGAAGTTATGCAAATGTTCCAAACCAGGGTTTTATTTGTTTACAGTAATTGCACCGACGTATCACAACTCATTTCACAACGGCTTTCTATATTGGTGTTAAAAAAGACCACAAACTTCGCCAACAATTTGATGTTCAACATCCAAAAAACAACTCTTTTGATCAATTGGTTGAGATACACATCATCTCCGCTCAGCCACCTTCCGGAGGAGGGTCTCCATCAGGAGGGAATTAGGATGCTGGTATGTTAAATAATCATCCAGTCGTACCTCATTATGATGATGATGCTCTGACAATAACAGCCATAAGGTTACGGTTGGTGTAAAAAGACCCTTAATTCCTGCTAAATCTTCTCATTATTTTTAAAATGTGTGGATGGAGTTAGAGAGGGGGGGTTGACCTGAACGGAGCATCAGTGCTGGGTTTGTTTACAGGAACGCCAGCGTGACAGCGCTCCGCCTGCTGTGTACCGCATCAGCACATTACTGGCACGATCTGCCGTCAACTAGTCCCCGTGAACAAAAGCTTGCATTAAGGTGTTGTGAAAGGACATCAACTGGAAGACAAATTACTTGCATAATGTGTCATCACATGCAGATGGTGACAGACCGTCACGTCTTTGTGATCAAAGTAAACTGACCACAAAGTTTTTGAAGGTTTCTGATTTCCTAATTAAAATCCAAGAACCAGATAATTCAAGAACAGCAAGTGTAAAACAGAAAACTTTCAACTTGTGCAGACTTTTTTTTATTTTACTGAAATAATCCCAACATACATTCGCAGTCATTTGTCATGTTAATATAGACTGTGTATAAGAAGTGGACGTAGTAACCGTGCAGGCTGGTCTCATGCAATGTTTGTAGCTTTACCTACTTTTGTGTATATCCCGCAGATGTCGCATTGGGAGGAGGCTGGGTCAAAAGATATCGGACTTTCACCCAGGAGACCGGCGTTCATGTCCCGTGTGAAAGCAGAAGTCAACGTCGATTTATTTGTCACGTAACTTATTTAAAGGCAGGGTTGAGGATGTTCTCCAGTATATCTGTTGTCCCATGCATGCTTGCGTGTGGCTACGTTGTTCAGAAGAGTTAGTTTAGCTCTGAGAATATCTAGTGAATGTTCAGTGGACGTTTGTGCAGAAATAACTGCTGCAGCTCCTCCAGACCAACAGAGGTTTCCCGTGTCTTGTGAAGTGACGGGGCTCCGCAGAGAGAAACGTTATCGTCTCCGACCAAAACTCCGGCGTCTCCCTGTTCCCTCCGGCCGCGGTCAGGAGGCTGAGGCGGGAAAAGCCAACACTTAGGATCAGCATTGATTCATGGAGAGACCTTGGTCTGGTCAGCTAACATTACTGCCAAGCAGCTGAAATATAGAGTGATATTGTGCTTTTATCTGACGTGTGTCTCCTCACTGTGTTGAGTGATGCTCCTTCATGTCTATGTAGAGCGAGCACAAGCGCCAGCAACAGGACGCTGACTTTAGTTGACTTAACGGACACAGGTGAAGCTGTTAACAAGACATTTCTGATTCTTACAAACAGTCCCTTTAAAATTAACTTTGATGAACTGAAAACACACCGTGAAAGGGTTAAAGCTCTAAGACGAAAACAGGGACAACACCGTGGTAGCGACCTGTCAATCACAAGGTAGCCCCGCCCTAAAGCATCCCCTGCTTTATGGTCTATCTGACTCTAAATGGGACCATCATTTACTAAATGAACATCATGCTGTATTGAAGAAGACTTGAAACTAGCGATTGAGACCATAAACTCATGTTTATAATATTTACTGAGGTAATAAATCAAGAGAGAGTAGGCTCATTTCCTCAGAGACTTCTATTCAACCAGAGGAGTCGCCCCCTGCTGGCTGCTAGACAGGATGCAGGTTTACGGCTCTTCAGCGTTGGCTTCACTTCTCAGACCTGGAGGTTTCCGCCTGGTTAATTTATCTTTGCTGTTTTAAAGCCAAACATTCTGCTGAAAATGTTGTTTTCTGCTTTTCAAGTGTTTTGGTTTCTTTTCATACTTCAATCAATAAAAATATGAACCTCATGTGAAGACATAGTTCATGCTGGAGCGACGTAACCTTCAACCTCCTGAATATCAGAGGCATTTCACTTAATCTCATATAATACAAACTGTTGGATTGTCTCTGAGAGAAAGCCGTCGCTGAATAAAGTGCTAAAGTTCAACGGAGGCGGACAGCAGCAAGGTTGCTGTTGCACTCCATAAATTCCTGTTTGCTTAACCTCTAAAACACTCTGTGTGTTTTATTCAGTATTTAAGTGCCACTGTGGCTTCATTAGCTGCCATTAATTTCCCAAATTATAGTTTTAAGAGGCCCTCCATTATTGCACCCTGTATTTTAGCAGAAATGCCAGGTTTTATCTCATCATCTCGCCCTCAGCCTGAACAGTTACTCTGTAAAAGGTTATTGTGCTTCAGGTCATTGAAGGGTCCTCAGAAGTAATTATGAATTCTTTATTCTGAGCAGCTTAAAGACACAAAGGCATGACGCAGCTCTGTCCTCTGCACTGAGCCTGAACTATCTGAATGGAAGCTATTCAGCGCCGAGGATGTTTTCTCTTAAATCCCTCTGATGGAGGGAGCATTTTATTAAAGAAAGGATTTAAAGCCCATACGGAGCAGAGGAGAGACTGTGGTTCTTCATCTGACTGTTTATGAAGTATTCATCATGTTAATTACACAACATAACATCGCGGGGCATCCTGCTGGTCAAGTGGGTATGATGTATATTTTATGACCACCATGTTTGATTCCAGCTGCGTGTCACACCTCTCTCTCTCACTAAGGCACCGAATATGAGAACATGTGCAGCATTAATGTTTGGCGTCCAGGCTCTGACTTTGTCGTGTTGAGGCTGATGAAGCAGCTCAGACAGGAAGGATCCAAATGCAGATGCAGAAGCAGGCTGACCGGTACAGTTGAATGAGTTATTAAACTAAAGGCCAAGATGCAGGCAGATAACAGGTCACAGGTAACTGGCAAACAAGACTCCATGCAACAAAGAAGACAAAGTGACTGAAGACAAGGGGAGCACAGAGACTAACGCTGCCTTACAACAACAACTCCGGACTCGAAAATCTACAAACTCTTACTAGAAAAAGTACAATAGAACGCCACTCAAAGTGTTCAAAGGAGTTCATACTTCTCTAAAAGGCAACGTTAAGTATATTTAAAGTCCGTGTAAAGCAAAAATAAATATGCATTGAGGGTTTTTCACACCACAGAAAAATGTGTTACTAACCACCCAGCCAAATTTGAATGATTGAAGAAATCGCCAAGTATATAAAATTAGCTTTAAAAATCATGTAAAATAAATCAGTATTCTCTGCTCTGAGACGCTGGGGGGCCTGAAACCTGAAACCTCTCTTAATACATCCATGGCTGAAACCACACCCACAAGAGGGGAAGGTGCAGGACGGGCGGAGTGAGGAAATGTGGCGTACGGAAGACCGCTTGCCCGGTGTCGCTCGGGGGCGTGAGTCCTTCTGATGGAGGCTCAGCCCGTGGACGGTGTGAGGCCGGTAACGGCCCCCGTCACGCAGTCTGCCTGGGGGATCAACTCGGCGGGTTAGGGACGGCCGCTCAGTGTGGGAGGATCCCCCCGCGGGACCGATCCCCTCTCCCCGGCGCTGGCTGGCCCACGCCCACGCCCCGCTTCAATAACTTTCTGGGTTTCTGTTTTGTCTTTCAAAAACCAGGTTTGTGAAGACGGGTGGAGTTATGTTAAGGACGGCTCCACTGCGTCACCGAGCCGTGATTTCAGCCCCGCCTAAAAAATCCTGAACACAAAACTGGCAAAAAACAGTTTAACGGTCTAACTCCACAATCCAGAACTACAATGTTCACAGTCTTTGCACGTTTTCAGTCATTATTGTCCAACATTTATAATGCGTTTAGAAACAAAGCTCTGAATTTCCTTTACACGGCCTTTCAGTATATTTGCATTTAATTTAAATAATACATCCTATCATATAGTTCAACCTGTTCTGCATGTAAAGTTATGTCAAAATATGTCACCATGTCATTAAGTAGCTGGTTACGGTGAACAATCTCTGAAAGTTATCTTCTCTGCACACAAGTTATTCGGTAAAATGTTAAAAATGCCAGAAAATGGTGAAGGTTGAACTGTTTTTTTTTTTTTACATTTGCACCTGGAACGCGAAGTTGAAAATTTCAACTGTGAAAAGTCTGACCTCTGAGTTATCTGGAACACAGGTCAGGTCATATACACGAGGAAAGGATGGTGATAACGAGGGACAGGTTGACAGCAGGGCTGGAGAGGAACAGGTGAAACTCATCAAGGTGAGGTAGGAGGTAAATCCAGACAGGACACATGAGCAGGACCGTGACGCGTCGCTCACCACAACAAAACACAGAGCTTTTCATTAAAGCTCTATAAAAAGAACTGGTTACAGATATTGTAGATGTCTTGCGAATCAATTGGGACATTTTTCTTGTAATTTAACACTTGTCTTCTGGGCTCCATTAGTATTTCAAATGAATTTCTCTTAGTGTGAACGATGCCGGCTGCACAGCGTGAGTCTGTATAATGGATTGAACGGCGGGTTGAGCCGGGTTGAACAGGTTAATGAAGGTGCTGCGAACAACCGGCGCTCTGAGACATTCTAACAGAAAAAGCTGAACGCATGCGTTCTCAGGCTCTAAAAGGGCTAATGAAGAATCTCTGCTTTCATTAGAGTATTTAGTAAGGTGATACATGAGTTCATTTAGCCTCATTAACAAGCTTAATTATCTTATTGTAGGGAGTAGATTTGTATCAACGTTTCCTACTCACCGGAGATAAAAACCATCATATATCTCATCTGCTTTCTGGTCTATCTGACTCTAAATGGGAACATAATTTACTAAATGAACATCATGCTGTATTGAAGAAGACTTGAAACTAGAGATTGAGACCATAAACTCATGTACAATGTTTCCTGAGGTAATAAATCAAGAGAGAAGTAGGCTCATCTTCTCATAGACTTCTTGTCTTGCAACCCGGTCTCACTCCGAACACATCTAATACCGCCGTGTGGTCAGTGGCCCTCCGCATCGGAAACCGACGCTTGTGACGCGTTTTCTGTAGTTGTTTCCGTACGTGTTTTTCCTAGTTTACTTACTTATTTCAAACCCAGCAATGTCGTTTTTCCTGAAGCTAAATAACTGGTTTTCTTGCCTAAACCTAAAACTGTGAATGTTTGCATAGCGTACAAATGACGCGTGGAATGTCGTGGTATTTAAATGGCTTCCCGTGAGATTGGGTTATTATGCCACGCAACTTTCAATAACGAACGCTCCATACTTGCTCTGAAAAAAATGTAATTTTAAATTTAAAAAAACATTCAATGTATCCGTGGTTTGCAGAAACATATAATGCCAAAATGTTTTCCTGGCGACCGGGTTGCATTACTATTTTTTTTCAAAATCCCATTTTCACCTTTATGAGTGTTTGCAGAGGAAAATGAAATGAGTTTTACCTAAAACACACACACACATCATTGAAACCATCAAAGATTGCCAGGCGTTCTCAGCTTGGCAGCAGCAGTGTGATAAAGCAGAACCAGCTAATCAGTCCTCAACTCGTCTGCTCTGAAACAGCTCCGCTAAGCAGCGCTGCCTTTCCTCCCAGACTTATGGAGCAAATTGATTTTTCCGGCCTGATTAATCTCACCTTGCTCTCTGATTGGTGCTGTTGATTGACTGCTCAGTGATTTCCCAGGCTGCTTCTGGTGGCTGTGATTGTCGGGAACCTGAACACAGATTAGTAAAGGGAGGTGGGGGAGGAGGGGATACGGAGAATACGTGTCTTTACCTCCAAAGAAAAGAAAACAGACTGATTACCAGTTTACAGAAAACTCTTCTCTCCAGACAACCCGACTCCACTTTTATATTTGTTGTGATTCTTTTGTTTTCTATAAAGCAAAAAGACTGTTACCACTCTGATGATCAATATCTGGTGGAAGTGGGCAACCCTGTCTCCAAGAAATGATATTTATATTTTACTAAACTGTTTTCACAATTACATTTTGATGACACATATCCGCTGGCTGGATTCTGTTCAGAGGCATGAAGGTGTTTTTTTTAGTTGATGAAGCGATATTTATCTACCGCACAGATGGGTTGCAAAACCCCGTTCTCATTCCCAGGGCGTCAAATACCGACTCGCCGCTGACGTTCGAACAAAATCACTTTGGTTCAGGTTTGTGAACGATTGTGGTTTGGGTTGAACGTTAATAAGTATGTTGTCACAGGGGGTGAGTGCATGGAAGCAAAGGGAAGGACCCAAACGCACAGTTCATTGACAAAAGTGAAGATGCAGAAGCTTACGGGCATGGGTCAAAAGTCCAAACAGAAGGGATAATTCACAGGTAACCAGAATGGGGCAGGAAACAGGTGCAGGCAGGTATAGATAAGGGTTGTAGGATCCAGGTTGCAGAGTACCGAGGTGGGAAAGCATTGAAGCTTATAGCAACATTGACAAACTGGTAACTAGCTGGGAAAAAGGGGCTTGATCTGTTCAAGTGGACGCAGGTGGGTGGGGAAGGTCAGAGGATGGGAAAGGTGGGAAAGGTTTTACTGCAGGACTGAAAATGGAAACAGGTGAGCAGGTGAACGAGCCCCGGACCACACTGGGAACTGCTGCTGACGTTGAGTGGCATACAAATGACGCGTGAAAAGGCAAAAATGGCAAAATTGGCTTTAACTAAGTATCTTTCTTTTGTTATTTTGGTTTCACAGAGGACACTAACGGAGGTCTTCTGGGTGAAAGTCCTGTGGATTTTTTCCCACCAGACCGACCTCCTCTTCGGCAGACTCACTGGAAACATATCTGTGATTCGTCAAAAACAAACGTAATCCGGGAAAAAATATGCTTCCCTCAAAATGTAATTGACGATGCAGTTTGGTTGTATGGGAACGTAATGTTTAGGACACAGGGCTGCCTTGTGGCACTTTGTTTTCCTAAATGAAGAACATGCACACGTACAGTAAGGTAAAGTGAGAAAGACATTCTGATCCTTCCTGTAGAACTTGTTGACCGGAGCTGAACTTGTCTAAATAATCACCAGAGGAGGCAGAAACTCAGCGCTGATATGTGAACAAGCATCTGTGAGGGTGTAAAATCACAACACGTCCTCAACCTCACACACACACACACACACACACACACAGTAACAGATGGCAGGTGCTGTTGTGATATTAATTCAGTCCCATACGTTGCAGGTTTAACAGGTTCTACTCTCCGATAAATCACAACCCCAATTTCTTGAGAAGAAAAACAATGCAAAACAATTCCTCAGGAGGACGAGCTGCAGATACTTGTGTTGTTTTTGTTGAATCTCGTGCAATAAATGTATTTGTAGCCTAATGGATTGTGTTTAACAACTTGTTATACCCCCAGCGACAACATAATCACGTGTCCGTCCGTCCTTCCGTCCGTTCACGTGTCGCTTCTTTCGTTTCCGGAGCAGAACTCGGAAACTATTTAACTTAGGAACTTCAAATGTGGCATGATGGTTGACAGTGTGGTCTGACAGGAAGTCAAGCAGTTTATTAATCTCTTCCATCTCCTCATCGGGGACGGCTGCAGGTTTCCTCGGCATTTTGCTGTGCCCAAGCAGTTTAAGTGTGTGACTTACAATAAATAAGTCACTGAGTCACGATATTGAGCAGCTGAGCTGGTTGTGGCTTTTGGGGGTTAGAAGTCCAAGAAGCTACATCATGCTCAATACACTAATTCCATTAGTTTCAAAAGGGCAAAACCTTTTGCTCTACTTTACTAGAGGTCAATCGGTGAAGTACGTGGGCCAAGCTCACTTTTGCCTTGTTTTCACCTGTTTTCTTTCCAAAATTAAATCTCCACCTTCATAGGAAAGGAACATTAAAAAGAACATTCAAATTCAGTCTTTTCAGTTAAAGGGACTGTTTGTAACTTTTTAAGCATATAAATGTACCGGGTCGGGACACATGCGCGCTCGCATAAGCCTCTAGACGTGAACGTGCGCTCACTCCACACTGCAGAAGAGTTAGTTTAGCTCTGAGAATATCTAGTGAATGTACAGTGGACGTTTGTGCAGAAATAACTGCTGCAGCTCCTCCAGACCAACAGAGGTTTCCCGTGTCTTGTGAAGTGACGGAGTTCTGCAACGAGTTACGTTGTTGTCTCGTTACCGACCGGGTGCCGGCTTCTTCCTGCTCTCTCTGGCTGCGGGCGGAGAGAGCAGGAAGACTCGCTGCAGAGCCCCGCTGCCTCAGCCTGTGCTGGGGCAGGAAAAGCCAACAGTAGGATCAGATCTAAATCATGTTCATGGAGAGACCTTGGTCTGGTCAGCTAACATTACTGCCAAGCAGCTGAAATATAGAGTGATATTGTGGTTTTAGCTGACGTGTGTCGCCTCACTGTTTTGAGCGATGCTCGTTCAGGTATATTTAGAGCGAGCAAGCGCGAGCCCGACGCTGACTTTCGTTGATTTCACAGCCACAGGTGTCGCTGTTAAGAAGCAATTCTGAAAGTTACAAAGTCCCTTTAACAGAGTTGTCAATCATTTACAGATGAGGTTGTCCTTCCTTTAGCCAGGCTGAAATGTCATGTAATATTATGTAACTCCTACATGGAGAGATATACTCACGAAGGACGAGGGTTTCTTTATGCAGCTTGGTCACAGAAATACAATACAAGAAGTAGCTTATACTGTTATTTATACTGTTTGGAGATATTCATGTGTTGTTGTTATTATTTTGATATTAGTTAGTTTTATCTATCTCTACTTCTGCATTTATTATTGATCTGATTAATTTGGGCAGTAATGCAAACTGATTATTTTTTTATTTATATCATCACTTATAGTTCGTACACACACACACACACACACACACACACACACACACACGCCGGTTGTGAACATGAACACTACGGAACCCTGAAAACACAACATATAAGAAACTAAAACCGACCCCATGCAGTCGATGCAGCTTCACTTGTTGACCTTCTACCAGTTTGAGGAACACAGTTTTATTTTTTGGAAAGTATAAAATGTGTGAAAACAGATTCTTGATGCTCGTATATGCTAATCTGTTTATAATATCTGATTAGCATTTGTCCTTGGTGGAGACCAGTGAACCCTCAAGTCTGTTGGTTATAGAGTGAGAGGATTACCGTGAGCCTCCGGGGGGAACACACACGCACACACACACACACACACACACACACACACACACACACACACACCTGATTATGATTACAGAAAACACACTAATACAGCTCACACATGGATAAGTAAAACACATAATCTCATCTCACACAGTTAAACTCATATACTGTACTTGTGAGGACTCTCATTGACTTTAACCATTCCCTATAGACTCCTAACAACCACAGCTAAAGTGGGATTTATACTTGACACATGTCGTTAACAGGAGTCCTGTCATAGATACCTTCTACATATTCTCATTTATAGTTTTCATCAGATTTCACCCGCGGCACCAACACACAGCAAGAAGGATGTAACGTACATTATCAGGCTGTTTTAATGATATAATCCCCACTGTAGCTGTATCTGCACATACTTCTAGTGATGTTAGATCCACATGACTTCTATTTTGTCCCATTAAAGGTAAAAAGATGTTTAGAACAGGCGGCAACCTCCTGTTGTGAGAAGTGAAGCCAAAGCTGAAGAGCCTTAAACCTGCATCCTGTCTACCAGCCAGCAGGGGGCGACTCCTCTGGTTCTATAGAAGTCAATGAGAAAATGAGCCTACTTCTCTCTGGATTTATTACCTCAGTAAACATTGTAAACATGAGTTTACAAGCCAGCGTGTCATCTCCAGAGCACAGAAGATCATCGGGACACAGCTCCAAGCCCTGGAGGACGTCTACAACTCGCGCTGCCAAAAGAAGGCGGTCAACATCTGCAATGACGTCACACACCCACACCATCATCTGTTTGAGTTATGGAGTTATGGAAGGCTTTATTTTACCATGCACTTTAACCTTTGACTGCAGAATCGCACTTTTAACTGCATTATTTGTTTAATGATATTGCACTGACTATATCTATTTTATTATGTATTTAATTATTTATTATAATCACCGTCTTTTATATTGTTTTAGATTGTCTACTTACTTTTTACTGCCCTTTAAGACAGTTTGCATATACGACACTGGTCACTAATCTTATAGCTGTTGCTTGTATAGTACATCATATTTATATTTATAGACTGTCTTTTAATGCATCGTGTATGTGATGGGGAGTTGCAAACTCAATTTTGTTGTACCTGTACAATGACAAAGGAAATCTAATCTAATCTGATCTTTATGGTCTCAATCTCTAGTTTCAAGTCTTCTTCAATACAGCATGAAGTTCATTTAGTAAATTATGGTCCCATTTAGAGTCAGATAGACCATAAAGCAGGGGATGCTTTAGGGCGATTGACAGGTCGCTACCACGGCGTTGTCCGGTCTGGGAGTTGATTTAGCTCCACCCTCTCGGGTCACTTCTGGTTGCAAAAAGCAAAGATGGTGACGGCCAAAAACCAAGATGGCGATGGGCAAAATGCCGAACTCGAGGCTTCAAAACAGTAGTCCACAAACCAATCGCTGATGTCACAGTGACTGCGTCCACTTCTCATGTACAGTATATGTTTTAGACACCTTCATTAAAACCAGGCTAAATCTGATGAAAAGGTGTTAAAGGATTTTAGACATCTACGTTACATAATGTTTCACACTTCCTTTGACATGATTTCAATGACTATTTCAATGTCGAGACGGCTTTAAAATATTTCATTTTCATCCAAATTCTGCGGTGTTTTAACCCGAGATAGCGTCTCCTAATCCATTCTTACTGGACTGTTTTAAAACAAAAAACCCTCTGGCCTGAGACAAAAAAGAAAAATGAATAAGTTGGCAGATTTTTCCTGGTTTTCCTCTTCCCAAGATGTTCCTGTTGGATCTCTCCTCTAATTAGTAATCCTGCTTGTATCTGTTGTCTGTGATTTTGTCGCGCTCATTCGAGGTAAAGGGATGCTTATGTGCCTCTTTTTAAAGTCCCGTCATGTTGTCAGCTCTCATGTTGCAGCTCCCAGCGGAACCGGCTTTTTACTGTAGCGGTGACATGAATAACCCTCGTTCCTGAAGGGTTCCTGTAATAGATTTAATGTGAAGTTGGAGAGTCTTGTCCTCTTGTTTAGCCTGTGGGGGAAAGTCTGCTGTTCTGCCCACTAAATGATCAATTTAAAAAGGAGAAGGAAGAAATGGCATTCGATCAGCAGATTGGCCTTTCTGGATAAACCTCATTAACTCAGGAACATGCCATTCCCCCGTCACTCATCAAGACCAAATGTCACAGAAAAATTGGCACCTTTGCTCGGTGCACAGAGAATTCATATGAGCCTATGAAACAGTTCAGGGTTCACCTGTTCAACTCCTTCAATGGCTGCTGGTACATCTGATTTACAATGCACGCTCATCTCAGCTTTACCTGGTCCTGCAAGACGGTCTGAGTTACTCATCCCACAATAGAGGAGAGAGGCCGTAATACATCACATCAGAAACCATTTCCATGATGATGGGTCAAGAGACGCAGAAGGATTTTGATCCATACACACCGCTGAAAAACTAAGAAATCATCTTGAGCATCACATACAAACTTTGTTCTGAATATTCATTTAAAACTTTAGCTGCCAATATATACTTAAAGGAGTAGATTGACATTTTGGGAAATAGGCTTATTTGCCTCCTTGCTGAGAGTTAGATAAGATGATCGATACCTCTCTCATGTCTGTGTATGAGGCTACAGCTAGGAGATGGTTAGCAACAAGCCATAGTCTGTCTGTCTAGTCTGAATCAGAGAGAAACTGGTTTGTTTTCTATTTAGTCTGGTTCGGTTTCACAGAGAACAAATTAAAGCGGACCAAATAAAAAAATAGTTTGCTGAGTGGCGTGTGTGAAGGAGCAGGTCCGGACTCGGCACTGAACCACTCTTCTCCTCCAGTTTATCTCCCATAACTTTATAAACCTCACTATCTTTTCGGGCTTCGTTTATCATATTCTGTATGTTCTTTAAGGCCCAGATGTTAAGCAAACATCAGACTCCTGCAGAAGTCCAGGTCCGTCCTCTCCCACTCATGTTAACCTGTCCTTTACCTGCGTCCATCTCAACAAATAATCACACAGGCAGCCTGAGATTTGGTTCACCTCCTGCTATTGGGTCGGATTATGTTCTCACTGCGATGGAACCGTACCAGGGTTCACTTGGAAACGGTCCGAGACCACCTCTCACGAGCGGTCTCAGCTTGTTTTGGTTCGCACTACTGGGTTCACAACCGTCCAAAGGAACCACACCAGAGGTTGAACTGCCAAAGTTCGATTAAAATGGAATACATACTGGCTAATGAAAGCGCCCTTAGAGATGCTGGTAGATGGATTTGTTACCTTTGTTACCAGGATGGCTGTTTAACCTCTGTTTCCAGTCTTAATGCTAAGCTAAGCTAACCATCTCCTGTCACTGTAGCATCTGATTTAACAGGCAAATATGATGTTGGTATCAATCTTCTCATCTAACACTCAAACCAAATAATGTCAAACTAAAAACCACCAAGAGCCATAACACGATTTTAGTTTTGTATCACTCTGTGTGCAGGCGTGCAGCCAGTCCAGAGCGGTAAACAAAGAATACGTTTGTATATATTTGAAGAAAAGACTAATGGCAGTTCAGCGAGTTGTGTGTTTCCACAATCAGATGTACGAAGGGTTCACACTGATTTCTGAGTGAAGGAAAGCTCTAGCTATTCATCATCCGTCCAGCCTCGTCAGGAACGATGTCTGTCTCCAGTGAATTGCACAACGTGGACATTAAACTTTGTGGTTTGGTTCTGTGTTGTGATCCGCTGATTGAAGTCATGATGTGACCTCCAAGTAAGCACACACTCTTTATTGATGTTTTCAGTCTTAAAGTTACTGTGAGGAGTTTTTAACTGTTTATGACACAGTCTCAATGTAATACTGATGCCTCTATATGACCTAGATCAGTAAAGGAGACCATCTGTGAGAAGACTGGCTAGTTCTTCTTAAAGCTCGTCATCGGTGCCATCGGGTCAGATTCTCACGAGAGACAGAAACATGGCGGCAGATCTGCTTTCATGTTCATCTGAAAGGTGTCCGAACGAGGCCAGAAGAGCAGATCCACTTCCCCCACTCTCCAACCACAAAGCCAGATATCTGTGCTAAGGTGAGGCCAACCTATGATGCTGGAACATGTCTCACATGTGTTCTCACCACCCTGAGTCGCATACTGATAATCTGACAGATGCTGATGGCGAGGAATCTCATCTGAGAATACTTTTAGAGATGAAGAGGATAAAACAGACAGTAGGGCATTCTGCACTTTGTTGTATAAAAAATATGAAAGAAAAAACAAGAAAGAGACAAAACAAGCAGAACCGGCTGACATAACGTGAGAGTAAGGATGCTTTGTGTTGATCCTCCGGGTGTTTTTTGCTTTTAAGCTTGAAAACGAAGTCTTCAGTGTTTTTAGCTTCAGGGAGGGAATGAAAGTTTCAAAGATAAAAAATCGTGCAAAAGCTTTGGAACATTTCCAGAATACAAGAGCTGACATAGAGATGCTTTGAAAGCATCTGGGATAGTAAGGATAGCAGCTGCTCTCAAACACCTACAAAACAGAGAGTTATTAGAGAAACTGTTCATGCTATGCTTTATTTGGACTGCAAGTATGGCAGCTCAAACAGAAATGACAATCCCAACGTTGGCATCTGTATAGATTTACTCTCTGGATGCAGCTCAGTGTCACAAAACAGCCAGGGCTGGCCCGTCCATATATGTGAACTAGGCCTAGGGCAGTATGGAGGACACAACCTGCCAAAATCAAAAATAAATGAATACATTTTAAAAAATGACTCGATAAATGAATAAATATGTCCTTAAACGTAGCAAAAATAATATAAAAAATAAATGTAGTCATTAATTAGTTGATAAGATGTGACATAAATTGATATTTCTGCTTTAATTGGCTTCTTTATTTATTTACTCTTCTGTTTAATTTTCCTTTTGATTTATTCATGTATTTATTTTATACATTTTTAAATGTATTTATTTATTTTGGGATGTATTTATTTTTTTATTTTTTTTATTAATTAATTTATTATTTTATAATATTATATATATGTATAATATTTATTTTAAAATGTATGTATTTATTTATTTCTGCACAAAGACAAATGACATCCCCCACACTTACATAATGAGGCAGAAATGCATAAAAAGAAACATATAAAGAAAAGAATACAGAAATAAATAATTTTGGGTAAATAAATAAGGGGTGAAATGCAAAAGGAAAATCGTGCATTTAAAAATAAATATAAAATAGATCAAAATAAATAAATGCATACATAAATAAAATGGGTAATTTATTAAAGTATATTTTGGTGCTGATACGTACGTACTTTGACTTAAGTAAGGTTTAATACAGGACTTTTACTTGTAACAGAGTATTTTAACAGTAAAAGATCTTAGTACACCTCTGGTGTTACAGAGGGGTGTCGAAAAGAGGACCATCATCTTCTAATACTTCACTGTTTGATTAATGCTGTAAATTCAGATCACAGAAAGTTAGTTTTCTCAGTCTACTGAAATGAATATAAATTGTGCAGAAAGATGAGTTTCTATCTCTGGAGACTCGGAGGGAACCTGCAGGAGGAGGATGCCTGTCCGACTCATTGCATAAGGATTGCATTATGTGTCCTTCAGCTCTCCACTCCCATTTTTTAAAGTGCCGGTCTCTGTAAAATACATGCCTGCAGACTGGTTGAGTTATTTGGAAAAGTTACACTGAGATGATATTTGGCAAGAGCCGTGGTAAGCTATAAGCACTGTTGAGGCACAAATTCAACCAACCCAAGTATTTTCACCGATGGAAGAATAATGTTCAGTCTAGTCAGAGCGTGTAAACACTGGCACTGCACAGAGGTATTATTATTTGTTCTGGACCCGTCCAGCGAGAGAGGTCGCAGCAGGCATTAAGTCCACAGCGGCGAGGTCCGGGAGAAGGGTGCTGTAGAGCTCAAGGCCAGAGGTATGAGCCAACTTCACCCCCGGGCCTTTCCAAGCCGACCTCGTGCTGGTCGTGGTGCGCCACCATGGAGGAAATGTACCTGGCGAAGGCCAGCCAGCGCCGGGGAGAGGTCCCACGAGAGGATCCTCCCACACCGGGCGGCCAACCTTGATGTTATGTTATATATATGTTATATTTTCGGTTCATTATTAAACTGATTTTGAGGAAGCTAATCTTCCCCTAGCCTCTTAATAGCGCCGCCTATGCATCCAACACATCACTTCCTGTGTATACAAGACATTTGCTAGGAGACTCTAAATAGCACAGAAAGTGTATTATGAGTAAAAAGCCCAACATTATTACTTTAACATTCTCATTATCCTCTCCGCGCGGTGGGATTCCCGACACGCTGAGCTGCCTGAAAGTAAAGCGAGGCGGTGCTGAAGAGAGGGATGCACGCACAGCAAAGCTTCCCTGTAAACACACAGGTGAAATAAATAAAACAAAATGTTCTGCCCTTTGTTCTAATAGAGTCCATAAATAGGACAAAATAGACCATAAATACAGAAGAGTGCTTTGTGAAGCAGAACAGCTTCCCAGGGGTTTTTATTCAGCTGGTGCTGTGTTGTGCTCGTCTGCTTCCCAGTCCGGGTTCGGCCCGGTTTGAATCACATCCCATTATTGGCTGCAGAGAAGCTGCTCAGCTGTTAAAGCCTGCAGTCACTCAGGCCTATCTTAATAGAGATCTCCCTCTGAGACCAAACAACGTATTGAATCTCATCACTCTGGCAGCTGAAAACAAAAGATGGTTGAGAGTTAATACATGTAGTGTGAGGGGTGGGGGGGGGGACGTCATGTGGTCAGATACACAAATAAATTACATTTTACAGCTGAAGGTTCATCGACACGGGCCGACGAGGGCTGAGTGGAAGATGGATAGATAAAGCGAATCATGATCTGTTGAGATGTGGGGATCAATCCCACGACTGTCATTGTTAGTTTCAGACCGACGCAGTCGTCATTTTCGCGCCCACGTTGCGTAAGTAGCAAATGTACTTGCGCCCATCTGTGCGCCCAGGGGCGTGTTGGTCTTAACATGAGTTGTGGTCCGGCGCTTTCTTGGAGCGTTGCTATCTTGAGGCAGCAGAAAGCGATTGCGCCGTTGACCAACAAAAACCTGGTCTAAAGTCTGGCGCGGTGTTTTCCTGCTATTTAAAGGGCTCGTTATTCAGATAGTAAGATGCATCTACAGGCAGGTTCACAGCACGCATACACTCTGCTCGTTACACACTCAGGGCCGAGCAGCGGTCCTCCTCCTCAGTTAAACACAGTGTCGGCGCGACAACAATGTTTTTATTCATGTGAAAGAAAACACTAAATTCAGGCGGCAGGTGACAATTCAGAATATAATGAAGTGAGGCTCTCATGCATTCTGTGTTGATCAACCTGCAGCACGCTCTCAGCGCTCCTCCGGTCGCTACGTCCGGTCGCTACTTAAAAGTTTGCGTGCCCTGAAAACACCCGTGTAGCTGTTCAGAGGCTTTAATGCCAACTTTGGTTACTGAGCATTTTTCAATACTCTCTATATCTCTATATAGTATATAATTACTCTAAAGATGTGTTGTAAATGTGTGTCGACAGTTGATTTTGCACAGACACACACGTTTGTACTTGATTATAGAGCATTCCTTACTCCTTAACCGTAACTCTGCCTATTCTAACGTCAATTCTAAAATGCAAGTTAGCTCTAAAACAGCCGTTTGAAGAAATGAGGACCAGACAGAATCTCAAATGTACCCGTATGAGTTCATGTCTTTGATGGGTTGAATATTGAGGCTACTGACCCAGACTCACTTTTTTTTATGTTTTTGGAATTCACACTGTTACATGTTAAATTGACATAAAATTAACAATGAGGGGGGCAAAATTCATTATAAGATAATCCATCAGCCTCAAAACACCACCGTTTAGGAGGAGAGTTAATCTGGCTGTTTAGACTTCTACAGGACTGAGTGGGCGTCTCCAGACTAAATGAGTTACGTCTTCCTGTTAGCTTTATTGAACCTGTTAGGGCAGGACAAATTACACCTTGATCATTTCTATTGGTAGACGCAGATTTCTGACCTCATACATTCCCATCGATGCTCCACCAAACTTCAAGCTGAGCAGAGATCTAATCAGTCACAGTAACTGGAAACACCTGAGTGGGTGTTCAGAGGATTTAGACGCTTGTTTACACTTTTCTATGATTCTTTGGTCTGATATCAGATATCTGATTTCTGTGTATTTCATTTTGGCAAACTTCTTTATTCAACACTGATGGATTGAATACTTGTTAGAAGAAACTATCATTTTGGCACGGATATAGAAAATGTTCAAACGATAGCAGCATGTTTTCAAGTATTGATTTTATGTTGGGAAGAAATTACGATTAATCATCTATCTGTCCATTAAATTGGACATCATGCATCCATTCTGTATTTCAGTAAATCTGCTACGCTCAGAGCTAGTGACATAGAATAAAAAGTGAGAGAGACTGCTGATGGTGGAGTGGTCCGTGTTCATGTGAGTTATTTTGAAGTTATGTTAGTGCCGTGTTTTTAGTGACGTTTATGACGTGTTTTTCGAACTTCTGTTACGTTGTTTCTGTACGTATTTTACTAAGTTAACTTACTTATTTTAAGCCCAACCGTTATGTTTTTCCTAAACCTAACTGCGGCCGTTACCGTAGTTTTGTTTCTTGGCGTAATAATGACACGCTAAAATGCGTTATCAGGAATGTCCTTGTAATGTTGTGCTATTTATACGCCTTGCCATGAGATCCAGTTGGAAAGAAGTATTTAGAGAGCCATGGACGATATGTTTCTGTTATTTTTGTAGAAAAAGTTATTTTAAAAAAATAACAATAAAATACAGTTCAGCAGGGGGGGGTTAGGGAAGGGTTAAAGAGTCAGGAGTGAGGTTCAACGTTGCTGCATTGCATTGAACAATATTAGAATATGTTAAAATATACAAACTCAGCATTAATAATTATATTATTTTATAGTTTTCTCATAATATATCACTTTATTTGTTGCTTTATATATTTCTTCAGTTGAAAACTCAAACGCATGCTCTCCATCCGAATGGACATGTGAAAAACATTCATGCCTAAAGAGGAATAAAGACATTTGTGGTTTTCATAATTAGTTCATGAAGTGCAACGACCTGATACACGACTAGTAGTTTTTAACAGTGAAGGATTTAACTCCAGATGTTTCATACAGGGGTGATTTTCCGTGTGCTGCCCTGTTACTTCTCTCCTCAGCCTCTCCTCTACCAGGTATCGGGGCGCTAAACCCTGAAACCCTCATAGATCACACAGCGACATCAGTGTTATCCTTGAAAACAGCCTCTTCCTCACGGCGGCTCATTTCGCTGTAAAATAGGTCGGTGCTCAGCTGGAAGTTTCCACTGCCCTGGAAAACTGGAGGGCCACGAGAAAGGTGCTTTTTGTTTAATAGCAAGACCATGACATACATAGATATACAGATATATAGATAGATATACAGATAGATAGATAGATATACAGATAGATAGATAGATAGATAGATAGATATACAGATAGATATACAGATAGATAGATAGATATACAGATAGACAGATAGATATACAGATAGATAGATAGATAGATAGATAGATAGGAGGGTAGATAGGTTTTACTTTCTTCTTCGCTCTCTTCCATCTCATCGCTCTCGCTTGTCTTGATGTCTTGATTAAAACGCCCATCACTGCAGACTTCATTCAGAGCTCAGTCAGTTCTTCTTTCTGGAGAGCCAGATATGAATTAGACTGAGAGCAGCAGACAGGCCGCACTCACAGAACATAATTACAGTAAAAGGTCAACAGAGACCCGATCTGCTCTGATGACAGGATGGGAAAGTGTTGGCCGAGCCGGAGACACGGAGACGCAGCTGCTGGTCGTTACCAAGCTGTTAAAACCAGAGCAGTTACACTTCACAAGCTTTGTTGTATTACAGCAGAGCAGATGAACCTGTGTTACTGTAATACACTACACTAATACACTACAGATGCTCTGCTGTTAGAGTATCCAGATATATTGCACTGGCTGATAATTGTTGGTGGTTCTTTAGATGAATGTGTTTCTGTAGGTGGTGCTCTTTTCCTCTGTTGTGTCCCACTATTATCTGATAATGAACAACATGGACTTCACTCATTTTCATGGTATATTGGTTTTAACGTTTATCATTTTGGAATGCAATAATTCAACACTTAACTGCTGTGTAATAACAGAAAGTTATGGAATATGTGCGCCAAAGGACGGAATTTATTTCTGAAGCTGTTTTGTCAGATTTTACAAACTGTGAGTCGCTCCAATGTTTCTAATAAGAAATGACTCCATTGCATTTTGTATTCAATGCCAATTGTTTTATATTCTGCATTACTGCACATTTCCTCTTATGGAGACCTGAACTGAACTGGATTGTGAGAACCAGATGTTGCGTTTCCACCAAGCAGTTCAGTTCAGTTCATTACACACTAGTAAGTCAATTATTTACACTGATCAGCCATAACATTCAGACCACTGACAGGTGAAGTGAATAACATTGATTATCTGGTTACCATGGCACCTGGCAGTGGGGGGGGGGGGGGGGGGGGGGGGATATATTAGACAGCAAGTGAACATTTTGAACTTTGTGTTGGAAGCAGAAAAAATGGGCCAGCGTAAGGATGTGAGCGACTTTGACGAGGGCCAAATAGTGCTGGCTAGACGACCGGGTCAGAGCATCTCCAGAAATGCAGCTCTTGTGGGATGTTCCCGGTCTGCAGTGGTCAGGACCTACCAAAAGTGGTCCAAGGAAAGGAGAACCGGTGAACCGGCGACAGGGTCAGACCCGAGGCTCATTGAAGCCCGTGGGGAGCGAAGGCTGGCCCGTGTTGTCTGATCCAATAGAAAAGCTACTGGAGCTCAAACTGCTGCAACAGTTATTGCTGGTTCTGATAGAAAGGTGTCAGAACACACATTGAGGAGCAGTTTGTTGCATTTGGGGACCGCTCAGGGTGCCCCGTGCTGACCCGTGTCCACCAACCAAAAGCGCCTACAATGGGCACGTCGTGAGCATCAGAACTGGACCACGGAGCAATGGAAGAAGGTGGCCTGGTCTGATGAATCACGTCATGTGGATGGCGACGAAGTGGAGGTGTTGACTCGGCCTCCAGATTCTCCAGATCTCAATCCAATGGAGCATCTGTGGGATGAGCTGGACGAACAAGTCCGATCCACGGAGGCCCCACCTTGCAACTTATACAGGACTTAAAGGATCTGCTACTGACGGCTTGGTGTCAGATACCACAGCAGACCTTCAGAGGTCTAGTGGAGTCCATGCCTCCACGGGTCAGGAGGGGGACCTACTCAATCTATGGCAGGTGGTCATCATGTTATGTTTGATCGGTGTAGTTTTTTACAATATGAATGTATTAGTTACTCAAAACCTGTTTAGAATGAATATGGACCTTTTCATTGTCATTCTGTTGCACATAGGAGAAGTTTGCCTTCAGGGTTTACTTTAACCCAAACCACAATCTTTTCCTAAACCTACCCAAGTATCCCCAAGTCTGTTGCCTTAACCTGAGGAGATTTCAGGCAGAAAGCCCTGAAGGCAAACTTTGGTCCGAGTTTACTTCCTGTCAGCTACTACATTAACAAACTTTGCCACAGGAAATACACATTTAGAATTGTCTGTTGTGAGACAGTGTTTGTCTGATTAACCATGGGGTGGATATACATCACTGCTCATCTGGTGTTAAAGCCAAACATACTGCTGTTACTGCCGCTGCAGGAAATGTAAAATGCACTCCCTTCATGATACCTCTCTCTGTGAAGACAGACACACCGCGGGGGTTTGGAACTTTACTTGTGAAACTTTTATGTGCTGGGTGTCGGTGGAATCCCTCTTGTGCTAAATCACATCATGAGAACAGACCAATAGTTGTTATTTTAATGATAATAAGCACTAAAACGCCATGAGGCCCACCTGAACATGCAGCACACACAATACACAGTAAAAAAAACACATGCAATGAAGCATTAATGTTTTATTTGGCAGGAGTTCTTGTTTTCTCTTGTTAGAATCCACCTCAGCTGGCAGCTGCTAAACAACAAAGTGATGCTGTGTCTCGACTGCCGTAATAAATTCAGCTGAACAGTGCTCAGGTGCTCTTGTATTTCTTGAGATATGTAATAAGACACACAAGATGAATACTAACAAAAAAAGTGGATTATCGATCGAGTAACCTTTAAGGAAATACAGCATTTACGCTCCAAATTGAGATATACAAGAAACCACTGGAAAGCATGAGTTCTTGGATCTTTTGTTCTTTGATTTGTCACCTCTATAGTTTAAGATACGTATTAGCTTTCTGGAGGAGAGTTATACAAGAAGATTAATACTACACTCATATTTGTCCATTACATACAATATAAGGCTTGAGGCAAGAGGTTGATAGTTAAGAGAACCGGATCATACTGTCGGTGTTTTACTGTAAATGTTGTTGTCGTTTCTCAGGTGAGACACATTGGTTTGTACCCTGTAAGTGCAGCCGTGCTGCAGCTGAACCTCAGTTGTGCAGACGGTGTAATAACAAGCTGTGATCAACAGTATTGATGGAGCAGTAGGAGGGCGGAGGAGTCATCAATAACTGAAAGATCTTTCGTCACCACAGCCGCCGGTGTGGTTTCGGTCGAACGGAGAGATAAAAATCCAGTCTGGAATTTGTCAAAAAAGTTTATCGTGTGATAAAGAAAGAGGTTGGTTGTTTTCAAGCAGATATGAGGTCACCATTAAAGCTGCAGTCGGTAACTTTGAGAAAATATGATTAAAGAAAAGTTATTTTTATTAAACTGTCACTATGTCCTGACAGTGCACGAGACAGGTAATCTGTGAAAAGAATCATGTTAGTCTGTGTCCTCCGGTGCTCCTAATGGCATTTGCAAGATTTCACTTGGTGAAATCTTGCAAATGCCATTAGGAGCACCGGAGAACACTGGAGAAACATGATTTTTTTTTCACAGATTACCTGTCTCATGTCTCACTACTGTCAGGAAACAGTGACAGTTTTATAAAAATAACTTTTTATCATATTTGTTTGTTGTTACCGACTGCAGCTTGACTCTGGTGAGCTCGTGTTTATTTTGAGGTTGAATCGATATGAAATCCTTTTTCTACTTCTACACCCTCATGTGTCACTGTCTGCACCTCCTCTCCACCACAAACGTATGACCCTTTAATATTGCTCTCTCTCCCTCAGACAGCAGGTACATTCATCACCGTCTTTCTTACACAAATTTGATTGAAATAGAGACAAACAAGCGCCACCCTCATATCAAGCTGTGCTGAGGTTCAGTGGCTGGCTGCTGTAAGCGGGCGTGTCTGTCTGCTTTCCTGTCAGCCTGTTTTTAAAGTCTATCTCTGTTGTTTCTCTACTTTTATAATCTAAACAGACTTCTGCAGTCAGAACACGTCGTTTAGTCTTTTTCTTAATTCCACCTTTTCTACAAACCAAAACCTGCAAGATGATATTTGATAGATGCTACAATCACATAAAAAGTCTGAATGTTTGCTGGAATCAGGGTTTGATCTCTTCGACCACCAGGCCTTTACACAGGGAGATCTGACAGGAGGTGACTGTTCAAATGGCCTTTTAAAAGATAATTCCTCTCCTCCTTTTTAAGATGTTTTACAGTGTAAGAATAACCCAAATACCCTGCAGAGAGAAATCAAAGGTCCGGCCAAAGTAAAAGCCTCTGAAATGTAACTCCAGAAAGAATAAGAAGCGTGTGTTGTGCAGATATTTTCAGTTTTGTGAATCCCACACAGTCTTCAGTCTGAAGAAAACACAAGGGAGCAGAGCAACTGGTGGAAAGTCAAAGCATCGATCCATCTCTCCAACATCTGAAATATTTCCAGAGAAAAATAAAAACCAGCTCATCCTCTGTTCTTGCCGGCGTGAATTTGGGCATTAGCAAACAGTTGGAAATGTACGACCTCCGAGGGGTTCAGCCCACACCGAAACCTCACAAACTGTGATCCGGCTAAGCTTCGCAGATTGTGTTGAGAATTTAATGAGCTGTTATGAATTCTGGGCTTGGTCGGGCAGACCACACAGAAAAAAAGCTTTCGTTCTCTCTTCAGAACTTTATTTTTATGTCTAGCATGTTGCTGAGCTTCTTTCAATTTCCGTTGGATCGTCGAGCTCGTTCTCATTCCCAGGGCGTTAAACACCGAGGCTGGTCACAGCCGTCGGCTTTCAGTACCGCTGCACGTAGGAAACGCACCAGGCGTTCCATTAACTATCATGTAAACCCATCTGTGACAAGAGTAAATGCTCTGAGAAAGTGTGCCGGGAGTGTGGTGACGTAGTCTAGAAAACAGTAACGTGTTCATTTGATTGTTGTATATTTACAGGGACTTGGTTGCAAAAACTTAGTTTCTTTTTGTTCTTAATACTGTGAACCTTTTCACATCCCCTCCGCTTGATAGGAAACCGTGTTTACGAAACGTTACGACAGTTTCCGTCGGAGAGAGGGAAGTTCGTCCCAAAGCTTGAAGGGTGTTTCATTGAGCTGTGAGTGTGACCACAAACGGAGTTCACTCCATCACGGAGTCAGTCAGAACAAGCAAAACAAGGCTGTTCCACTACGGTCCTGGTCCTGGTCCTGGTCCTGGTCCTGGAATGAGATTAGAGATGAGAATAGAGTAAAGGAAGTGGTCACTGCAAGCTGCAATTGTTTCAATTAAATAGCAAACACATGACCAACACGCTGCTCTGTTTGCACTGAATGCACTGTATCATGATGTCATGTATTTTGCCTTACCTATTGTTGCTGTTGTGATTCAATGTTGTCTTGTTATATATGTTGAATGCTGCTATTTGACCCTGTCTTGGCTCGGTCTCACTTGTAAAAGAGGTTTTAATTTCAAAGTGACTTCCTAGTTAAAGAAAGCTTATGAATGAATGAGTGGGGACGGTCCAGTTTGAGAAAGGGACAGAGAGCCAGGCCAGACAAAACAAACAAACTGTAGACAGTCCTCATGACAAAAACAAAGAAAAGCAGCTATTTGAGAAGCTGGAAACAGAGAATATTTGCCTTTTCTGTCCTGATGAAATTGTTGTTGATTACTTTTCTGCAACTAATTAACTAACTGATTAACGGACAACAAAAAGGATCCATGCTGCACAATGTGTACTTTAACTTTTGATACTTCAGGTACATTTTACTGTTATTACTTCTAATTTACTTTTGAAATACTTTTTACTTGTAATGGATCTTTTTATTGTTTAGTATTGCTGCTTTTTATTTGCTTCTTAAGCAAATAATCTGATCTTCCTCCACAACTGAATATAAGACATTTAGTGTTGCACATTCTGAGTGCGTCGTCACTTATTATGTTATTGTTGTTGTTGTTTATGCACTTAAGATATGAATCTAAATGTGATGCAGAAATGATGAGGAAATATTCAACGCATGATGAAATGATAAACAACAGCAGCATGAGAGAATGGGAGAAGAATGAACGATCTGTGGCAGTAAACTATTACATGTTGCTATCAGGGAGCTGTCATGTTGCTCACCTCTTTGTTAAAAGCACATTTCCATTCTGCATTATCCAGAAGCCAACGAGTATCCAGTAGCTGGGGGGGGGGGGCAGAGTCTATATAGTGACTGTCATTAATAAAGTGAGAGTGAAGCTGTGAGGAGAGAGCTGCCAATCAGCTGGAAGAGCAGCATTCGAGTCCCACGTGTTGGTTGTTAAGTGTCAAGCTCAATATCACCTTGGTGGAGAGGATGTCTGTAGGAGTCCAGTCTGGTGTCTGTGGAGCTAAAAGAACCACAAGCAGACTGTGACAGACTGTAACAGGGATGTTAGTTTTATAGAGTTGCATGGCCAGGAGGTGGAGCAAGTAGAGATTTGAATAAAATGCAAAGACAGCTCCATGTTTTAAAGCTAGAGTGAAGATACTAGTATCATAGTAAACTATAAAACTTGATGAATCCATCGGTACCAACCAGGTCAGACTAGCTGGTCATGAAGGAGGTTAAATAACGCTCCACACTTACGCTAAATTTTGTCAAAGAAAAACTGTCATGTCCATGTTCAAAGGGGTCCCTTGACCTCTGACCTCCAGATCAGTGAATGTAAATGGGTTCTATGGGTACCCACGAGTCTCCCCTTTACAGACATGCCCACTTTATGATCATCACATGCAGTTTGGGGCAAGTCATAGTCAAGTCAGCACACTGACACACTGACAGCTGTTGTTGCCTGTTGGGCTGCAGTTTGCCATGTTATGATTGGAGCATATTGTTTTATGCTAAATGCAGTACCTGTGAGGGTTTCTGGATCAATATCTGTCATTGATTTGTGGTCATTGATTTACAATAATAAATATATACATAAATTTGCATAACGCAGCATATTTGTCCACTCCCAGAGGATTAAATACTTGACTAATCTCCCTTTAAGGTTCATTTAGAACAGATAAAAAAATATGTGATTAGTTTATGATTCATCACAATTAACTTTGGACAAACATGCAATTAATCGCTCTTCTTTGCGTAGCAGCATGAGGTGTCCAAGGATGAGATGTCTGAGTTATACAGAGCTCTGGCAGAAATAATGTGGGATGTCAGCAGAGGAAATACTCTGGCAGAGATTCAAATGAACTGGGAGCTCCTGAGAGCCATAACGTCACCGTTGAAGATGTAATGAATTAAGGTTAGATAACATACAGTAGGTGTCGTGTGTTTCTGTCCACACACCACGTTGTCTTCAGGTGTATTTACAGTTGTATCTCTGGACACTGAAGAGCTGAACTAAATGGATAAATCCCCTCAACTGGGCTAAAAGTGACTCCCTTTCCAAACAGTGATTTCCTCCCATGTTCCTAAACTGGAGTTTAACGTTTTCTCTGCGTGTCTGACCTAAAGCTGACCTCTTCTCGGTGTTTCTAGATTGAAGCTGATTTCCTCAGTGACCGAACTGAAGTGGGTCTCATCTGCTCTCGTGACATTCAGCGCTGCCGGGAGAGGAGAGAGTGAGTGATGACAACCCCGACCGTTACGAGAGATGACAAGTGTCTAAACGAACAGCCTGTTCACGTCTCCCCTGTGTTTCCACCTCTCTCTGTGAGCTGCAGACCCTGCTGCTCCTCTGCTGAAGATAAATAATGACATTATTAATTAACACTCACTCGGGGAGGTAACCCCCGTCCTGCTGCAGAGTCCCATCGAACCCGCATGGCAGACCTGAGCTCGCATCACTCAAACACCACATGAAAAACAGCTACGTAGCTGTGTTTCATCTCCGAAAAATAAACCCTGGATCAAGTTAAATGAGGCACTCAGAAAGATAATTTACTCCCAGATTGGGAGCAAATTTAAACCCTTGAAGACTTTTTGGCAATAAATGGTAATAAATAATCATTCAACTGATTATTTCTTAGATTTGTCCAGGTAAATCTAGATCATCACTACTACGCTAACACCTGCTCTTAGTGTTTAGGGGGCGTTACCTATGCTAACACCTGCCCTTAGTGTTTAAGGGTCGTTACCTTTGTTAATACCTGCCCTTAGTGTTTAAGGGTCGTTACCTTTGTTAACACCTGCCCTTAGTGTTTAGGGGGCGTTACCAATGCTAACACCTGCCCTTAGTGTTTAGGGGGCGTTACCAATGCTAACACCTGCCCTTAGTGTTTAGGGGGCGTTACCAATGCTAACACCTGCCCTTAGTGTTTAAGGGTCGTTACCTTTGTTAATACCTGCCCTTAGTGTTTAGGGGGCGTTACCAATGCTAACACCTGCTCTTAGTGTTTAGGGGGCGTTACCAATGCTAACACCTGCTCTTAGTGTTTAGGGGGCGTTACCAATGCTAACACCTGCTCTTAGTGTTTAGGGGGCGTTACCAATGCTAACACCTGCTCTTAGTGTTTAGGGGTCGTTACCTTTGTTAATACCTGCTCTTAGTGTTTAAGGGTCGTTACCTTTGTTAATACCTGCCCATATAGTGTTTAGTGGGTCATTACCTATGCTAATACCTGCCCTTAGTGTTTAGGGGACGTTACCAATGCTAACACCTGCTCTTAGTGTTTAGGGGGCGTTACCAATGCTAACACCTGCTCTTAGTGTTTAGGGGGCGTTACCAATGCTAACACCTGCTCTTAGTGTTTAGGGGTCGTTACCTTTGTTAATACCTGCTCTTAGTGTTTAAGGGTCGTTACCTTTGTTAATACCTGCCCATATAGTGTTTAGTGGGTCATTACCTATGCTAATACCTGCCCTTAGTGTTTAGGGGACGTTACCAATGCTAACACCTGCTCTTAGTGTTTAGGGGGCGTTACCAATGCTAACACCTGCTCTTAGTGTTTAGGGGGCGTTACCAATGCTAACACCTGCTCTTAGTGTTTAGGGGGCGTTACCAATGCTAACACCTGCTCTTAGTGTTTAGGGGGCGTTACCAATGCTAATACCTGCTCTTAGTGTTTAGGGGTCGTTACCTTTGTTAATACCTGCCCTTAGTGTTTAGGGGGCGTTACCTTTGTTAATACCTGCCCTTAGTGTTTAGGGGGCGTTATCTATGCTAATACCTGCCCTTAGTGTTTTGGGGGTGTTACCTTTGCTAATACCTGCCCTTACAGAGTGTTTAATGGGTGTTACCTTTGTTAATACCTGCCCTTAGTGTTTAGGGGGCGTTATCTATGCTAATACCTGCCCTTAGTGTTTTGGGGGTGTTACCTTTGCTAATACCTGCCCTTACAGAGTGTTTAATGGGTGTTACCTATGTTAATAATAAACAATCGATTCATCTTTCAGATTTGGATGGTTAAGAACATTTGGTGCATCTGGAGTTGACTTATTTTTTCTCTATGTTGTTGGGATCACTGAGCATTTTCATTCTGTTTTCTGAGACAGAATTTGACCTGACCTTGGAATTGAATATGCATGTTTAATTTAGTGAACCACGAATGATGGACAGTCGCTCTTCCTGTGAGTGAACACAGACCACGCTGGTTTATATTCAACGTATTCCTAACTTCACTGCCACTGTTCAGCTGGTATTCTTTGTTTTTAAAAAAAAAAGTTTCTATCTAGTTTGAATTTCGCAGCCATCAGTTTGACCTTGCAATTGTATATTTAATTCAGTAAATCATAAATGATGGAGAGCATCTCACTTTCTGAGAAAACAAAGAAGCTCTCTATGGAAAAGTAACCCCCTCTAACAAGATATAATAATACATTCTGTGGACTTCTCCACTGCCCAACAGCTATATAAGGCTGTGGTCTCTGTGGACTTAATTATATTAAACAATCTAAACCTTACAGTTTGAAAGAGCTTACTTTATTAATTATTACACAGCTGTCAGCCTGCAGGTTTGTCACATAAGAACATTTAAAACCAGTAAATGCAGCAGGTGATTTGTTCATTTTTAACAGAGGAGATGGACCCGGTTCATTTCGTTCATTCTCAACTAGCGAACCGCTCCATGAACGACTCTTTTGGGTCTGTATATTTTTAATACCCCGGTTCTACAGTTCAGTGAATATTACAGATCCAACACGAAACTGACTCACAGAAAAAGTTGAATTTACAACGGACAGCACCACGGACAGAGCCATGGATTTATCAATACACAGCTCAGTTAGGCTACTGGTGTTTCTAATGGTCGGGGCCATAGATTCTAACTTGCACAAACCTCAATCAGATAAAGGATCAATGAGTCAGGCACACTATTCAACTAAACAACTGGTTAACAGCAGGTTAACAAGGGGGGTGGTACCTCCCCTCATTCTCCCTCCCATCGCCTGCTGGGTCACTTAAAAAAAAAACATTCAAACTTTATTACATTTGTACATACATGACATTTGACCTCTGCATTTAACCCATCCTAACATTTAGGAGCAGTGGGCTGCTTTCAAGAGCCCGTGGAGCAACTTGGGGTTCAGCGTCTCGCTCAAGGACACTTCGACATGCGGACAGTAGGAGCCAGTGATCGAACCGCTAGCCTTGCTGGTTAATTAATTAATTAAATGTACAAAAAAAAAAAAATCTGAAAAACGTACAAAAAAAAGTCTGAAAAATGTCTGTAAAAGAAAATTATGAAAATTTTCCAAAATGAAAACTCTGAAAAATGTCCTTAAAAAAGTCTGGAAAATGTTTGAAAAGTATCTGGAAAATGTCAGAAAAAAAAAAGTCTGAAAAATAGGTTAATTTTATTTTATTTATTAATTTTATCCCTAGATCAACGCTGTGAGCAGGATTTGAACCTACGCGGGGAAACCCCATTTCGAATCCAACGCCTTAACCACTCAGCCATCACAGCTACTACATGTCATTTTCTCTATATTAGTAACTCAATGAGAAGATTAATTTAATATCAGCTTTCATTGTAGATGTCAGCCGATTAGAATGTTGTCAGGCTGTTACATAGGCACTATCAGTCGCTATAAGCCCCATAGATGTGGGTCAATAGGGGCCTACTACACCCACTAGTAGGATTTATCATCTATTCACTTGGTAGATCACCGAAAGAAGGTAAAAAACAAGACAACAGTGACCTCTAGTGGTCGTAGTAATTATGACAGAAGCAGAAGCGGAGGTCATGTGTTGTAGTTTAGACAACGTGAAACTCCATAAGGGGAAGATGGATAGGACTCAAACCACAGTGTTTTCACCTAGGAGACCAGAGTTCACATCTTGTGTGAAACCGACAATGTGTTGTTGTTTTTGTAGTTATTCTAACCCAAAACACAATGTTTTTCCCTAAACGTAATTGTTTTGTTTTTTTTGCCTTATCTTAAAGAAGTTGTAGTTTTGTTGTCTAAACCTGAAGAAGTTGTAGTTTTGTTACCTAAACCTAAATAAGTTGTAGTTTTGTTGCCTAAACCTAAAGAAGTTGTAGTTTTGTTGTCTAAACCTAAAGAAGTTGTAGTTTTGTTACCTAAACCTAAATAAGTTGTAGTTTTGTTGCCTAAACCTAAAGAAGTTGTAGTTTTGTTACCTAAACCTAAATAAGTTGTAGTTTTGTTGCCTAAACCTAAAGAAGTTGTAGTTTTGTTGTCTAAACCTAAAGAAGTTGTAGTTTTGTTGCCTAAACCTAAAGAACTTGTAGTTTTGTTACCTAAACCTAAAGAAGTTGTAGTTTTGTTGCCTAAACTTAAAGAAGTTGTAGTTTTGTTGCCTAAACCTAAATAAGTTGTAGTTTTGTTGCCTAAACCTAAAGAAGTTGTAGTTTTGTTGCCTAAACCTAAAGAAGTTGTAGTTTTGTTACCTAAACCTAAAGAACTTGTAGTTTTGTTACCTAAACCTAAAGAAGTTGTAGTTTTGTTGCCTAAACCTAAAGAAGTTGTAGTTTTGTTACCTAAACCTAAAGAACTTGTAGTTTTGTTACCTAAACCTAAAGAAGTTGTAGTTTTGTTGCCTAAACCTAAAGAAGCCCTTCTTTGTGTGTTCAAAACATGACGTTTTATTCAGTTTTACATGTTAGAACGTGTTGCTTTCAAGTTTCACAACGTAATGACCCATATTTATGGTGCTTATAGCAACAGTTGATTACTTCATTATATTAACCAAAGAGATTGACGCTGTGAGCAGGATATGAACTTGCGCGGGGATTCCCCATTGGATTTCAAATCCAACGCCTTAACCACTCAGCCATCACAGCTTTCTGAAGGTGCATTCATACTAAATCTTGTCAGGCATTGTCATGATATGGTCTTAGAGCTATACTGTATACACAAACACATGCAGGTTAGTGTGTGTTTTTATCTTGAAAATTCTCCTTTCATTAAATTGAGCCCATCGTCTCATAACCCGTCCATGAGGGTATTGTATTGTTTTTCCACCGGACACGATGTCAAACTATGAAAAGCTCCCCAGCCTGCAGCAGTAAACTCTTATTTGTTATTCTGGATGTGCTCAGCATTAGTCTGAGGTCTTTAACTCTCCTGTTTGGGTCTTGTTTCTGCAGCACGGAGACATCCTGCTTCACGCTGTAAAGTTTTCATCCCAAAAATGCTTACGGTTTTAGGATCAGGTAGTGCCTCATTATGTGATCTATAGATTTCTTTATAAATGAAGTATTCAATTTGAAAGATATGTGTGATGTGCTTTTGATTATTTATTGATCAGTTGTCTGGTTTTCCACTTCAGCAACTTATTAAGATCCTGTCTTTGTCAAACACTTGTGACGGCTACACATTATCAATAATAACTGTAATCCTTCAAAGAACCAAGACACACCATTCTTCCCCAAACAAATTCAACTATGGTTAGCAGAATTAGTAATTGTCAGAGAGAATGTTGTCTTATTTCCTAAAACAGTTTACGTCTAACAGGGTGGGATTGCAAATCTTAAGGTTACTCGTCCAAATTGCCGCAATTAGGAAAATGCTTTGCCCTTTTCCTCCGCCGCTGCCCTTCTGCATGACATTTATATTACAGAGTGTCATGTAGGCGTCAGTGTGCAGCCTCATTATATTGCATGCACATTTTTTTTCTCCAAAAGGTGAACATGTTGAGATTGAGTTTTTCATATCGACCCGTCTCCTGCATTTAAACTGACTTCAGCAGCTCATTAAGATTCTGTCTTGATGAAATCAGCGTGGAGATGATCCCGTCGCCGTTGTACACACGTGAAGAATGTTTTAGAATGTCAGACTTTTCTACAGAGGCTTTCTTTCAATCAATCTCTCGTTTCATCATCATACTGTAGATGGAAATATGGTCCTACCCTCTCCTTTATGGTACAATATGAATGTGTTCAAAATATGGTGTTATAAACAATCTATTGTAATGTTCTTTTTCTTTACAAAACACACAAAGCATTTTCATCACAAAGTGCCATGATGTTGATTTTGGACTCCTGGTGTCTGGGAGTTCATTTTGGCTTTTGCCGGTATATTGTCAACATATTACAGGCTGGACGAGACAAACTTTAAATGGTGTTGCTGCTGCTGAGGTGCTAAAAATGGGCAGTTTCTGCCATCTGCAGGACAAACAGGAAGTCACAACCAGCCACTAAAGGGACATTTCACCCCCAAACACATCACAGACATCACATTTTCACATCACATACAAATGAAACAAAAAAAGGGGGAGTCATTTGGAAACAAAGGTAAAATAAAAATAAATAAGTAAAAAGGCAAAAACAATGTCTGATCCACTGGTCAAACTGTAAACACGGCCGACAGAAAGACCTGATCGTGTGACAGAGACTCGGTCAGATGAGGAGTCTTCACTGTAAAACTAAAGAGAAGTAAATGATGAGTGAAGCTGCAGCTCTTCCAGTGAGGACAGAACACACAGAGCAGAGAGGCGGTCTACCTGGACGTCATGGATCACCTGCTGCTGCTGTGGAGCTCAGGTAGGACTCTGCTTTAAACATCATGTGTTATTATTCACACCTTTATATTGATCTTTAAATCAGAGAACCACCTGATCACACACACCAACATCAAGTTTTTATTCACAGCTTCAGACCCACTGAAACATTAAAATATCCTCCTGCACCATGTCGTATCTCAGGATCATTTTACAGCTAACAGTTTTAGTGACGCTCCAACAGGAATCGACAGCTCTGAAGAGACTTTTGGACTGTTGGACGGACAAAACAAGACATTTAAAGATGTCACCTTAGACTCTGACAGACTGTGCTGCACATGTTTCACTGTTTCCTGATGTTTCCCTTCCTCACTGATTGATTCCATGAATAACAGAACGGACAGATTCATCAACTATTGGTATAACGGTTAGTTACAGCGGTAGTTCAGTCTGCTCTTAAGGACTGTCTGCTGAGGTCGACTCATTTACCAGGAAACGATAAGATCACTCTGACAGCATTAATCTGACAGCAGCATCTCAGCCTGCCCTGGTTGTAACGGTAACAGAAACCACAGTCCTAGAATCAGTAATCTGTCAGCAGCTTCTTATCAAAATATCAGTTCCACAGACACGCAGCTCAGAGGAGTTAACGACTACTACTAGAGTTCACAGTCTGTAAAGATCATCTTTAATGGACAGAATTTAACAAACGCAAAGGCTGCGACAAAGACACCCAAAACAACCACAATACGTTATAAAACAACCTCAAAGACACTCAAAACAACCACAATAAGTTATAAAACAACCTCAAAGACACTCAAAACAACCACAATACGTTATAAAACAACCTCAAAGACACTCAAAACAACCACAATACGTTATAAAACAACCTCAAAGACACTCAAAACAACCACAATACGTTATAAAACAACCTCAAAGACACTCAAAACAACCACAATAAGTTATAAAACAACCTCAAAGACACTCAAAACAACCACAATACGTTATAAAACAACCTCAAAGACACTCAAAACAACCACAATACGTTATAAAACAACCTCAAAGACACTCAAAACAACCACAATATGTTATAAAACAACCACAATAAGTTATAAAACAACCACAATAAGTTATAAAACAACCTCAATAAGTTATAAAACAACCACAAAGAGACTCAAACACAATAAGTAGCAGTGTTAGGGGTAGCCTATAGATTGAAAGCATGATTGCTGAGGAGGATGACATTTCATTATATTATATTACATCATATTACATTACATTATACTACATTATATTATATTATACAGGGACATCTCTACAAGTATTAACCTTAAAGAGGGAAAGTAAGTCAAAGCCATACTGGACAAACGTGAGTTTTAACAGTTCCTTCTGATAAATGAATTATTTTCTATCAGGTCAGTAATTCAGTTCATGTCAGCCTACGGTACACACTCGTCTCCTGAGCGTCTATCAGCGATTATACCTTAACTATCCAGATTCTAAGTAACTGGAGACTAAACTTTATTTTTCTACTCCTCGTAGATCATAAACCCTTTAATATAATAACGACTGGTTGAAATCGGTTGAGAAATGTAGACGTTATAGTGCTTTTTATCCAGAAAAACGGCAGCTCCCCCGTTCACTAGTACAGGGTTACAGCCCAGTCTGGCCAGGTCCATAAAGGCGCCACGTTGACGTATCGCTGCAACGGCCTGAAGCGTCCAATGCTGCGTCTATTTATACAGTTCTATGGGAGATTTCATGACTCGCTGGGCGAGCCGACCCAGTGTGCCCGACCCTACTCTGCCTCTGTTTGGCTATACCCTTTGTGACGGCCCCTCTGTGTCTGGATCTTGTACTGTGTTTGCTTTCTCTCATCAGGCTGCAGACCTGATGAGGCTAATCAGCAGCATGAGACACACCTGGGCCAGGTGTGCTCCCTGCTTAAAGCCAGAGCCTGCAGCAGTCTGGGTCCGGCAGACCTCCTTGCACATTTCACCTTTGTTAAATGGTTTTGGTTCTTTGTCTTTGTTTTACAGCACAACATCCATGCAGCACAATTTCACACATCCACTCCCTACACTACTGACTCTACAGACTCCTCCCAGACATTCTTTTGACTTTTTACAGTTTTAGGTTAATAAATCTCTTTATTTATTCAGTATACCCGTGTGTCTCCCGTTTTGGTCACAGTTCTAGAGCCGGGCTGTGACACCTTCCAGGCGTCTGCTAAACGCTAACATCTATAAACGATTCTTTTCTCACACACTATGAACATTTTTTGAACGTTTGTTTAATGCTAACCAAAGCAATGAACTAGAAAGGCCCGAATATTGGCAGTTTTATGAAAATTGATGTTGAATCAAAGTGACTTTAATAATGAAATAGCATACGAAACGTTGGTCTGTTTCATTGCTGCTTTGGTGCTCGGCCCTCGGGTATCTTCAGACCGAGTACCTTTGGACTACGGGAACAAAAACGTGAGCTGCCGGGTCTAGCATGCTCTCTTTCTCCTTCTAAACACATAGACATGTAAACTGAGAGAGATTTACTCAGTGATGCAGCCTACATACAATTCTCTCCAATATTAGCTAATAGTTAGTTTAGATCAGTAAATGTCTCAGTTCATGACGTTTTCTTTTTTCTAAAAGGTTTGCATACAGAGCCGGTCCTGACCTGAGATGTAAACCACCACCATGCCACACAATCACACCTGACACCCCAGTGCTCCTATTAAAGTGTAACTTCACCCACTGCATCATTTTAAAACAGAATAATAATATAGATATAAATTTGGTAAATGAATGTGGGTCTGCAAAAAGAAAGAATCATGCAGAAATAAATATATAAATACACAAATAAATACATACAATTTAATAATGAATAAATAAATTCAAAAAATGTATTTAAAATTAAAATAATAAATGCAAAAATAAAATTAAAAGTTTACTAATTAAATAAATATATAAAAGACAAAAATTAAATAGAAGAGTAGCGAATTAACACAAAGGTAAATAAATAAAGATCTTTTATGTGACATTTTATCAATTAATTAATGCCTACATGTATTTGTAGTATCGACAGCTCTGAAGAGACTTTTTGACTGTTGGACGGACAAAACAAGACATTTAAAGACGTCACCTTAGACTCTGACAGACTGTGCTGCACATGTTTCACTGTTTCCTGATGTTTCCCTTCCTCACTGATTGATTCCATGAATAACAGAACGGACATATTTATCAACTATTAATATAACGGTTAGTTGCAGCAGTAGTTCAGTCTGCTCTGAACGACTCTCTGCTGAGGTCAACACATTTAACAGGAAATGATAAGATCTCTCTGACAGCATTAATCTGACAGCAGCATCTCAGCCTGCCCTGGTTGTCACGGTAACAGAAACCTCAGTGCCATAATTAGTAATCTGTCAGCAGCTTCTTATCAACACATCAGTTCCTCAGACACGCAGCTCAGAGGAGGATAAATATCATGTATAAAACTAAAGAAGAGTAAATGATGAGTGAAGCTGCAGCTCTTCCAATGAGGACAGCACACACAGAGCAGAGAGACGGTCTACCTGGACATCATGGATCACCTGTTGGTGCTGCTGCTGCTGCTGCTGTGGAGCTCAGGTAGGACTCTGCTTTACACATCATGTGTTATTATTCACACCTTTATATTGATCTTTAAATCAGAGAACCACCTGATCACACACACACCCTCAGACTGTACTATACTAGCAGTACAACCTCATACTATACTAGCAGTACAACCTCATACTATACTAGTAATACAACCTCATACTATACTAGCAGTACAACCTCATACTATACTAGTAATACAACCTCATACTATACTAGTAATACAACCTCATACTATACTAGCAGTACAACCTCATACTATACTAGTAATACAACCTCATACTATACTAGCAGTACAACCTCATACTATACTAGTAGTACAACCTCATACTATACTAGCAGTACGTACTAGTAAGATGTGATTTCCAATAATAAATATATTCATACATTTGCATAAAGCAGCATATTTGTCCACTCCCATGTTGGTAAGAGTATTAAATACTTAACAAATCTCCCTTTAAGGTACATTTTGAACGGATACAAAATGTGTGATTAATTTGTGATTAATCATGATTAAATATTTTAATTGCTTGACAGCCCTAATTTAAAGGAAAAAAAGGATTTGTGTGGCCCTACGCAGCTGCATATTCAGCGTATCTGGCGGGCCGACACTGATCATCACCACACACATCACATCACATCACATCACATCACCTACACACTCAAAGGAAGAAAAGGCAAACAGGGAACATGGATGCTGTAAAACCGTACACATTAAAGTTGATTAAAATAGTTAATCTGGATTAATCACAAATTAATCACGCATTTTTATATCCGTTCAAAGTGAACCTTAAAGGGAGATTTGTCAAGTATTTAATACTCTTATCAACATGGGAGTGGACAAATAGGCTGATTTATGTAAATGTATTTATTTATATATATATATATATGTGTATATATATATATACATTATTGAAAAACAATGACAGATATTGTCCAGAATATTGTACTAATTTTCATAATGAAGTAGAAATGTATAAAGAAAAGAATACAGCAATATATAATCTTGGGGAGATAAATAAGGAAGAAAATGCAAAGGGAAAATAAATAAATACAATTTAATTATTTATAAATTCATTTATTAATTTAAAATAATAGAAAATAAATGCAAAAATAAATATATCAATTTAAATGTCAATAAAATGAATACATAAATACTAGGACTGTCAATCAATTAAAATAGTTAATCATGATTAATCACACACTTTTATGTCTGTTCTAAATTAACCTTAAAGGGAGATTTGTCAGTATTTAATCCTCTTATCAACATGGGAGTGGACTAATATGCTGCTTTATGCAAATGTATTTATATATTTTTTATTGTAAATTAATTAACAACACAAAACAATGACAGATATTGTCCAGAATATTGTACTTATTTTCATAATGAAGTAGAAATGTATAAAGAAAAGAAAACATAAATAAATAAGTTTTGGAAAATAAATAGTGAAGAAATTGCACAGGGAAAATAAATAAATAAATACAATTTAATAATTTATAAATTAATTTATTAATTTAAAATAAATAGAAAATAAATAAATACATTTAAATGTTAATAAAATGAATACATAAATACTACGACTTTCAATAGATTAAAATAGTTGATCATGATTAATAGCATTTTTATATATCTGTGTTTTAAACTTGGTCTCTAAATATTCAGTCTTTAATTTTATTTATCCTATTTTAACACTTTTAATGGTTCTTTTGTGTAAATTGTTTTAAGGTTGTATTATGATTGTTTTAATGTTTATGTGAAGCATAAATTGCGCTATAAGTGTTCTATATGAATAAAATTCATTATTACTGTTATTATAAGGGCGGCCTTATCAAAGTATTTCGGGGCCGGATCTGGCCCTGAAGCCAGTAGTCTGGGTTAAACTGTCAAAGAGAGAACGGGAACGCGCTGCGTGCATTTTACTGACATTAAGCGTCATGATTTCTGGATTTCCTGTTAACTGATCGCTGATATTTTGATGCTTCCAAGTTGCCTGAAGTTTGTTTAAATGAACGGGTTTATATCAACTGATAAGAGATCACCTCAGCTGAACGATTAGACATCACTGGAGAAGATGATCTGGCCTGATGTTTTACAGAGGTGTAGAACCGCTGGAAAGGGTGGACCCCACAACTGGGCAAAAAAATTGCGACCCCACAAGGGAGGAAAACAAGTTTGTGTGTGTGTGTGTGTGTGTGTGTGTGTGTTGAATGCAATAAGAAAAGTGCTATTGTAGAATATTAAAGGCAGAGTTCAACATTTGGCGTCAGGACATGGTTAGCTTAGCTTAGCATAAAGAGTGTAAACAGGGGGAAACACATAGCATGGCTCTGTCCAAAAAAACATTCATGGTTATTTAGTTTTAATCACACACTTTTATATATATTATATGTTATATATTTTTATATATAAATAAATGTAAATGTTAATAAAATTAATACATAAATACCAAGGCTGTCAATCAATTAAAATAGTTAATCATGATTAATCACACATTTTTATATCTGTTCTAAATGAACCTTAAAGGGAGAATTGTCAACTATTTAACACTCTTATCAACATGGGAGTGGACTAATATGCTGCTTTATGCAAATGTATGTATATATTTATTATTGCAAATCAATTAACAACACAAAACAATGACAGACATTGTCCAGAATATTTTCCTAATTTTCATAATGAAGTAGAAATGTATAAAGAAAAGAATACAGAAATAAATAAGTCAAGGGACAAGGGCCCCCTTTGAAAACGGACATGCCTTTTCCTTATGTGTTCTAGTCTCATATGATACCTGTATCTTCACTCCAGCTTTAAAACTGAGCCGCTACAACCTAAAAATCACAAGTTGTGTTAATTCATTAAAGAAATGGATGGCATTAAAACATATTTGCTTTAACACATTAACTTGACAGCCCTGGTTATAATCTTTAATTTTCACCAAATCAAACCAAGTGTTTGATTCTATCTTTAGTCAGTTGTTATTGCTGTAGTCAGTGGAGCCGTATGTGTACTCAGTAATGATCTCTCTGGGCGGTGGGCTTCATGGTTAGTGACTGAGTCCGCCATAGATTCAGACTCATGACACATTGAGAGGAAACGATGCAGCACGTTATCAGTGATGCTGTTTGTAAACTGCTCTGATTGATATCAGCCTCACTGTCTCCTGTTCACTCTCCTACAGCCGTATCTGAGCTGCATTAACCTACTGCTAATGCTAACACAACAATTCCTGCTGCTGCTGCTTCACATTAAAACACCTCAACTGGACAAACACAGTGGGACGTTTATTGTGAAGCAGCCACAGGAAACCCAATGTATTCATCACTGAGGACCAAAACAGGAGAGACCATAGACATATATATATAAACTGGAAAAACAAAGTTCGGAAACTTGTGTTTGGTCGATTATTTGGTGACCAGCATGAGGAGGAAGTGCCAGGCTCTTGTGGCTGCGTATGGATATTCCACCGCTACTGAGGCTCCTGACGGTGGATTAAATGAATAAAGTGTAAAATTGCCAATATCTCTTGTTTGTTCCTTGTTACTGATAGAGAGTTCAATCATCCAATCCACCAAACAACTCAAAACAAGAGTCAATTCCAACAGGAGAATACACTGTTTACCATTGGCAGAGCATTTTGGCAAATATTTCTTTGGCGCTACCCACATAATCAGCTGTGCTGCTCATCTCACAAATGCATGATCCTTACAAGTTGGACATCATTGCGAAGGTAAATAAACAGGCTTTCCAACGATGTAAAATACAATGACCATTAGCATTGTAACAACAGAGAAATAATCGACCAAACACAAGTTTCCGAACTTTGTTTTTCCAGTATATATATATATACATAGACATGTATACATAGACATATACTGTGTATATACAGACATGTATACATAGACATGTATACACAGACATACATACATTGACATATACTGTGTATATAGAGACATGTATACATAGACATGTATACACAGACATACATACATTGACATGTATATATAGACATATACATAAATATATATACATAAAAATGTATATATAGACATGTATACACAGACATATATACATAGACATATATATATATATACAGACGTAGGCAAAGTTGTTGGTACCATTCCGTTGAAGAGAGAAAAACCCACAATGGTCACTGAAATAACTTGAAACTGACAAAAGTAATAATAAATAAAAATTTACTGAAAATTAACTAATGAAAATCAGCTGTTGCTTTTGAATTGTGGTTCAACAGAATCATTTTAAAAAACAAACTGATGAAACTGGCCTAGACAAAAATGATGGTAGCCCTAGAAAAGATGTAAAATAATGTGACCATAGGGACATATTAAACTAAGGTGTGTCCTGTAAATAGCATCACAGGTATCTTCAAACTTGTAATCAGTCAGTCTGCCTAATTAAAGGGTGAAAAGTAGTCACTGTGCTGTTTGGTGTCATGGTGTGTACCACACTGAACATGGACCACAGAAAGCTAAGGAGAGAGTTGTCTCAGGAGATGAGAAAGAACATTATAGACCTTCATGTTAAAGGTAAAGGCTATAAGACCATCTCCAAGCAGCTTGATGTTCCTGTGACTACAGCTGCACATATTATTCAGAAGTTTAAGGTCCATGGGACTGTAGCCTACCTCCCTGGACGTGGCCGCAAGAGGAAAATTGATGACAAATCGAAGAAACGGATAATACGAATGGTAACCAAAGAGCCCAGAACAACTTCCAAAGAGATTAGAGGTGAACTCCAAGGTCAAGGTACATCAGTGTCCGATCGCACCATCCGTCACTGTTTGAGCCAAAGTGGACTTAATGGAAGACGACCGAGGAGGACACCAAATCATAAAAAAGCGAGACTGGAATTTGCCAAAATGCATATTGACAAGCCACAAAGCTTCTGGGAGAATGTCCTTTGGACAGATGAGACAAAACTGGAGCTTTTTGGCAAGTCACATCAGCTCTATGTTCACAGACAAAGAGATGAAGCATCCAAAGAAAAGAACACTGTACCTAATGTGAAACATGGAGGAGGCTCGGTTATGTTATGGGGCTGCTTTGCTGCATCTGGCACAGAGTGTCTTGAATCTGTGCAGGGTGCAATGAAATCTCAAGACTATCAAGGCATTCTGGAGCGAAATGTGCTGCCCAGTGTCAGAAAGCTTGGTCTCAGTTGCAGGTCATGGGTCCTCAAACAGGATAATGACCCAAAACACAGCTAAAAACACCCAAGAATGGCTAAGAACTAAACATTGGACTGTTATGAAGTGGCCTTCTATGAGCCCTGATCTAAATCCTATTGAACATCTGTGGAAGGAGCTGAAACATGCAGTCTGGAGAAGGCACCCTTCAAACCTGAGACAGCTGGAGCAGTTTGCTCACGAGGAGTGGGCCAACATACCTGTCGACAGGTGCAGAAGTCTCATTGAGAGTTACAGAAATCGCTTGTTTGCAGTGATTGCCTCAAAAGGTTGTGCAACTAAATATTAAGTTAAGAGTACCATAATTTTTGTCTAGGCCAGTTTCATTAGTTTGTTTTTTTAAATGATTCTGCTGAACCATAATTCAAAAACAACAGCTGATTTTCATTAGTTAATTTTCAGTGAATTTTTATTTATTATTACTTTTGTCAGTTTCAAGTTATTTCAGTGACCATTGTGGGTTTTTCTTTCTTTAACGGAAGGTTACCAACGATTTTGCCTACGTCTGTATATATATAGACATGTATACTCAGAAATGTACATAATAGACATATATATAGACATATATATATAAAGACATGTATACATAGACATACGTACATAGACGGGGTCCTAAAAATCAGGGAAAGGGCTCTAAATTCCCCAGCATTCACTACAACAGTGCAACATTTATGCTGCAGAATGCTCGCTCAATTAACAATAAAGCACTACTCATCCATGATATCATCACTGACAGGAAAATCGACTTTCTCTGCCTAACTGAGACTTGGCAAATTCAGCAGGATTTCATGGCACTTAATCAAGCCACTCCCCCTGGATATGTCTACATACAGAAGCCTCGCTCCATTGGTCGTGGCAGCGGGCTGGCTGTTATACATCGAGCTGACAGCTTCAAAAGACTTCTCAAAACCCACCTCTTCACCAAGGCCTATGGCCCCTAGCTACTGTTATGTTCCATTTGTTGTGTTTATTTATGTCTATGTTGAAGCGTCCTTGGGTTTCTTGAAAGGCGCTATATAAATCCAAGTTATTATTATTATCATTATTAAATTAACTACATTTTAAGATGATCGAGGGGGCCGAAAACTGGAGCTCTGGCCCTTTCCCCCCCGGAGTTATGATATTACAAAGTATTCCCAAATTGTCTGCGCTCTCAGCGCAACCCTTCATCTCATCTGTCCACCAGATGGCAGGCTCTTTGGGTATTGCCATTGAACGGGGTTGTCCTTAATCACTTGGGTATTGCCATCAGACGATGCCCAAAATATGGCCTTAACTGGTTAAAGGTCAAGAAAGGTCAACGCGTCCACTGGCAATACATTAATATTGACATTTTTAGATTTCGAAAACCATTGATTTTTTCCTTCCCTGGAGGCGGAGCTTCCCGTGTGCCAAGTTCGAAGTAAATCAGAGAAAATTGATAAAATGGCTCAAAACACTCTGAGAGACAGAAATCCAATTCCAAGTCGCTACGATTGGCCGAGGTATTGCCATTGGACAAGGTCCACTCGGCATACCTGAGGCTCTGCAGTAAGGTATGTGAAGTGGACTTGATTTGTCCACTTCACATACCATACTGCAGGGCCTCGGGTATGCCGAGTGGACAGAGGCCATATCTACAAAGTGCCTTGGGCAAGGAGGCTGAAAGCTACAGGGCTAGTTCCTGGAGGCCAAGGCACCAACATAGTCAAAGTCCAGCTCCACAAACATAACGATGTTAACAATATAGCCTTTGTCCATTTGGCTTACCGACTTGTTGAAATCGGTTGAGGAATGTAGACGTTATAGTGCTTTTTATCCAGAAAAACGGCAGCTCCCCCGTTCCCTAGTACAGGGTTACAGGCCAGTCTTGCCTGGTCCAATATGGTGCCCACGTTGACGTATCGCTGCAACGGGCTGAAGCGTCCAATGCAGCGTCTATGTATGTATTTCTATGGGAGATTTCATGACTCACTGGGCGTGCCGACTCAGTATGCCAGCCCCTACTCTGCCTCTGTTTGGCTATACCCTTCCAGACGTTCCAGGCGTCTGCTAAACGCTAACATTAGCGTAGCTATAATGCTAACCAGCGCAATGAACTAGAAAGGCTGAATATTGGCAGTTTTATGAAAATTGATGGTGAATCAAAGTGAATTTAATAATGAAAGAGCATACGAAAATTGTAAAAAACGTACCGTCGTTGGTTTGTAGTGGCCAAACGGCGGTACTGCAACATCCAGCCAGTCTCAAGGCACCCCGCCAGCAGCTCCGTCACGTCTCCAAAAATGTACTTAAAACAATAAATATTTGTGTATTTCTACAGGACTCCAGGCTGAAGAAAATCACAACTCAACAGGTAAATACAAAAAGAGAAATAAAGAAATAAAGTCAAGTCTCAGTTTAATCTTTTCTTAAATTCACTTCTTTTACTGACGACTCTCTTGTTTCTGTTCAGAGTCCGTCAGGTTGGTGGGAGGAGACAGTCGCTGTGCAGGAACACTGGAGCTGAAACATCAGAGAGGCTGGAGACCAGTGGATGGCCGTTACTCTGGCTGGACCCTGAAGGAAGCAGCAGCTGCCTGCAGAGACTTGGACTGTGGCTCTGCTGTTTCTGTAGAACAGAGAAAGGAGTCCTCAGTCAGATCTGTGTGGTTGATCAGGTCTGTCTGTGTTCAGTCTGGATATACTCTGAGGGAGTGTGCAACATCAGATTCCTCTAGCTCCATCCTGAATCTCACCTGCTCAGGTAAGCCCATCAGTGACATCATCTGTGACATCATCTATGACAGTAATGTACCCATAATGACACACACATGCAGCAGCTAGAATCCCAGCAGCCATGATGGAGTCTGTTGATCTGCTGCCTCCGTAAATCAGCTGCTGAATGCACCAAGATATATATCTGTAGATATGAAATAGGCTTGTCGCGGTAGTCGGTGTTACATGGTGGTCGGGCAAACACCGATTACATTACGTCCCCACCGTCCCCACCCTCGTCTTGCTTTTTATACAGTAATAAAACCCATTTACTTTATGTTGGTGTGTCAGCGGCATGTTATCAACAGATAGTCAGACGACGGAAGCTACGATCTGAAAGTGAATTCATCTGCTCCGTAAGGAATCAGCTCAGAGTAGCAGGAGTCAGGTTTCACACACAGGATGAGAGAGAGCTGACAGACAAGACGATGGCGGAGGATTTGGTGTCGAAGCGAAAAGCAAACGCACCTATTTGGATATATTTCAAATTTAAACCCAAATGCTATGAGGTAACCACAACGTTAATGAGGTAATCGCCGTGAGGAGGACACAGTGGGTGTGTGCGGCGCAGCGGCGCCAGGTAGACCTCTACAGCCCCTCAGCAAAAGCTCTACTGGAGAGGCGAGACACACCGCCACCCGGCGGTAGAGATCAGAGTCAGCACGCTACACATGTTGACCGTCATCTGTTCTTGTAAAATGTCCGGTGTAATCGGTAACACCGGTGTTGCCATCAGTTTATTAACCGGAGGGAACATTTCCTCACCGTCACATCACTGATATGAAACATACATGTCTGCTGCTTCAGGAGTCCCCTCGGCCAACCAGCAACCAGCCTGAAAGGACTCCTTCTTCAGCTTTACAGCTTTCTGGAGATGAACTCATGTTGGAACTGTTCTGAGTCCAGTTTGAATCACTGAATTGTTGTTTCATGACATCTTTTTATTGAGTGTCTGGTGTCTTTTATCTCTCTCTATTTCATCTTCTATCATCTCTCCAGACTCTGTCAGACTGGTGAATGGGACTAGTCTGTGCTCAGGCAGACTGGAGGTGAAGACTAACCACTCTAACCAGTGGTGGTCCTCAGTGTGTGAAGCTGACTTTGACCAGCAGGATGCAGAGGTGGTCTGTAGGGAGCTTGGCTGTGGGGCTCCTTCAGTTCTCCAGGGGGCGCTCTATGGAGACGTGGAGACTTCAATGTGTACCAAAGAGTTCCAGTGTGGAGGAACTGAGTCTGCTCTCCTGGACTGTAGAAGCTCAGGCTCAGAGAGAAACACCTGCTCACCTGGCAAAGCTGTTGGACTCACCTGCTCAGGTAGAAGAGGAGCTGCAGCTCTGATCTGGTTCATTTCTGTTCTAATGAAACTCACTTTATTCTTTTACTGACGACTCTCTTGTTTCTGTTCAGAGCCTGTCAGGTTGGTGGGAGGAGACAGTCGCTGTGCAGGAAAACTGGATCTGAAACATCAGGGAGACTGGAGACCAGTGGGGGACCGTGACTCTGACTGGACCCTGAAGGAAGCAGCTGCTGTCTGCAGAGACTTGGACTGTGGCTCTGCTGTTTCTGTAGAACAGAGAAAGGAGTCCTCACGGAGATCTATGTGGAGGATCAGGTCTGACTGTGTTCAGTCTGGATCTGCTCTGAGGGAGTGTGCAACATCAGGTTCCTCTAACTCCATCCTGAATCTCACCTGCTCAGGTAAGCCCATCAGTGACATCATCTATGACATCATCTATGACAGTAATGTTTCCAGTATGTTCCTTCCTCCGTCACAGTGACAGTCGGTGGTTTCCATTGGACTGAACTGTAAAGTTATCCAGGACAATGACATCCTAAAGTGTAGAGAAGTGTATGGAGAGCTGTTTTAACATTTAATAGCTCAGCTTGACTATCAAGAATTAACATTAGAGATATCTACAACTACATTCTGACTAGTCGTAATCACATTGTGACTAGTCAGAGCTCTTATTCCAGATATCTATAACATCATTGTGACTAGTCCAAATGATAGTTATAGATATCTGTAATTCAGTTCTGACTATCCTTAATAACAGTTTCAGATATCTCAAACCTCATTATGACTAGACAGAATTAAATTGTAGATATCTGAAACTGGAGTTACGACTAGTCATAATTCAGTTGTGGATATCCGTAATGAGAAACCCCATACACATGAATGGTAAAAGTAGTTTTAATCATACTAGTCTAAATGTAATTACAGATATCTAGAATTAGAGTTATGACTAGTCTAAATGTAATTACAGATATCTAGAATTAGAGTTATGACTAGTCTAAATGTAATTACAGATGTATAGAATTAGAGTTATGACTAGTCTAAACAACGTTGCAGATATCTCTGATGAATCTCCTGTCCAGCTATTAAATGTTTAAACAGTTTGCCATAGAAGTGGGCTTGTTTCTGAAAGCTTGAAACTCTCCACAGACTGCTGAGCTTCACCTGACAGGACACACCTGTCTGTCTGGAGGCCTTTCCCATTTCACAGTTCCTACATCCTCCATTCCTTTCCTCGCCTCCTCTGCTAGTGTCTTAGTCCCGCCCACCAGAGATGTGAGCTGAGGAGGCGAGGAAGAGACGCGAGGAGAGAGGAGTTGAGGCAACAGGCTTTTAACAAAATGAGACCTCCTCTCCTCAGAGCCGTCATTTTAAAGCCACATCAATTAAATATGACATGTGGCCTCTTTGATACGTCACAGGTGTCTCTGTTCACATTTCTATTTCATCAATTTGTGTGTTATTTTAACTAAATTCTATATTCACCCACCAGCAGCTCATTTATATGAATGTTCCCTTTAAACCAGAAGGCTGGATTTATTCTATTACATCAGGGCTGTGTATTGGAAAGAATCTGGTGATACGATACGTATCATGATACAGAGGTTACCATTCAGTATATCACCATATATTGTAATTTATTTTATTTAATTTTAGGAAAACTGTCATAGTATAAAGAACACAACACCATATGCATAAAATCTGAGTAAAATAAGTTACTTTTTTATGCAATTAACATTTATCACAGTCCCTGTAACATCCAACATCATAGCACTACGTTGGCTAACACTTCATTTTACAGCTCCGCTACTTCCATGGTGATTAGGTGATAATTAGCAAGTAACCTATTTGATATTTCTTTAGAATTACTGCCAAATTACCCCAATATTTACCTCAAAATCTATCTAAAACTACTTTATTATAAACATTATTTAATAATTATCTGCTAAAATATCATGTAAAGGTTAAAATAGGGCCCTGAGGCTTGAGAAGAGGCTGTGTGCTGCTAGATAATCGATGGCAGGGACCGCTCTGAACTCCTCCAGTTGGAATCACTGAATTGTTGTTAATGACATCTTTTTATTGAGTGTCTGGTGTCTTTTATCGCTCTCTATTTCATCTTCTATCATCTCTCCAGACTCTGTCAGACTGGTGAATGGGGCTAGTCTGTGCTCAGGCAGACTGGAGGTGAAGACTAACCACTCTAACCAGTGGTGGTCCTCAGTGTGTGAAGCTGACTTTGACCAGCAGGATGCAGAGGTGGTCTGTAGGCAGCTTGGCTGTGGGGCTCCTTCAGTCCTCCAGGGGGCGCTCTATGGAGACATGGAGGCTTCAATGTGGACCAAAGAGTTCCAGTGTGGAGGAACTGAGTCTGCTCTCCTGGACTCTCCAGAAGCTCAGGCTCAGATAGAAACACCTGCTCACCTGGCAAAGCTGTTGGACTCACCTGCTCAGGTAGAAGAGGAGCTGCAGCTCTGATCTGGTTCATTTCTGTTCTAATGAAACTCACTTTATTCTTTTACTGACGACTCTCTTGTTTCTGTTCAGAGCCTGTCAGGTTGGTGGGAGGAGACAGTCGCTGTGCAGGAACACTGGAGCTGAAACAGGGAGACTGGAGACCAGTGGGGGACCGTTACTCTTACTGGAACCTGAAGGCAGCAGCTGCTGCCTGCAGAGACTTGGACTGTGGCTCTGCTGTTTCTGTAGAACGGAGAGAGGAGTCCTCAGTCAGATCTGTGTGGTGGATCAGGCCTGACTGTGTTCAGTCTGGATCTGCTCTGAGGGAGTGTGCAACATCAGATTCCTCTAACTCCATCCTGAATCTCACCTGCTCAGGTAAGCCCATCAGTGACATCATCTATGACATCATCTATGACAGTAATGTTTCCAGTATGTTCCTTCCTCCGTCACAGTGACAGTCGGTGGTTTCCATTGGACTGAACTGTAAAGTTATCCAGGACAATGACATCCTAAAGTGTAGAGAAGTGTATGGAGAGCTGTTTTAACATTTAATAGCTCAGCTTGACTATCAAGAATTAACATTAGAGATATCTACAACTACATTCTGACTAGTTGTAATCACATTGTGACTAGTCAGAGCTCTTATTCCAGATATCTATAACATCATTGTGACTAGTCCAAATGATAGTTATAGATATCTGTAATTCAGTTCTGACTATCCTTAATAACAGTTACAGATATCTATAACCTCATTATGACTAGTAAGAATTGAATTGTAGATATCCGTAATGAGAAACCCCATACACATGAATGGTAAAGGTAGTTTTAATCATACTAGTCTAAATGTAATTACAGATATCTAGAATTAGAGTTATGACTAGTCTAAATGTAATTACAGATATCTAGAATTAGAGTTATGACTAGTCTAAATGTAATTACAGATATCTAGAATTAGAGTTATGACTAGTCTAAATGTAATTACAGATATCTAGAATTAGAGTTATGACTAGTCTAAACAGCGTTGCAGATATCTCTGATGAATCTCCTGTCCAGCTATTAAATGTTTAAACAGTTTGCCATAGAAGTGGGCTTGTTTCTGAAAGCTTCAAACTCTCCACAGACTGCTGAGCTTCACCTGACAGGACACACCTGTCTGTCTGGAGGCCTTTCCCATTTCACAGTTCCTACATCCTCCATTCCTTTCCTCGTCTCCTCTCCTCACGTCTTAGTCCCGCCCACCAGAGATGTGAGCTGAGGAGGCGAGGAAGAGACGCGAGGAGAGAGGAGTTGAGGCAACAGGCTTTTAACAAAATGAGACCTCCTCTCCTCAGAGCCGTCATTTTAAAGCCACATCAATTAAATATGACATGTGGCCTCTTTGATACGTCACAGGTGTCTCTGTTCACATTTCTATTTCATCAACATGTGTGTTATTTAACTAAATTCTATATTCACCCACCAGCAGCTCATTTATATGAATGTTCCCTTTAAACCAGAAGGCTGGATTTATTCTATTACATCAGGGCTGTGTATTGGAAAGAATCTGGTGATATGATGCGTATCATGATACAGGGGTTACCATTCAGTATATCACCATATATTGTCATTTCTTTTAATTTAATTTTAGGAAAACTGTCATAGTATAAAGAACACAACATCATATGCATAAAATCTGAGTAAAAAAGTTACTTTTTTGTGCAATTAACATTTATCACAGTCCCTGTAACATCCAACATCATAGCACTACGTTGGCTAACACTTCATTTTATAGCTCCGCTAATTTCATGGTAATTAGGTGATAATTAGCAGGTAACCTATTTGATATTTCTTTAGAATTACTGCCAAATTACCCCAATATTTACCTCAAAATCTATCTAAAACTACTTTATTATAAACATTATTTAATAATTATCTGCTAAAATATCATGTAAAGGTTAAAATAGGGCCCTGAGGCTTGAGAAGAGGCTGTGTGCTGCTAGATAATCGATGGCAGGGACCGCTCTGAACTCCTCCAGTTTGAATCACTGAATTGTTGTTAATGACATCTTTTTATTGAGTGTCTGGTGTCTTTTATCTCTCTCTATTTCATCTTCTATCATCTCTCCAGACTCTGTCAGGCTGGTGAATGGGACTAGACTGTGCTCAGGCAGACTGGAGGTGAAGACTAACCCCTCTAACCAGTGGTGGTCCTCAGTGTGTGAAGCTGACTTTGACCAGCAGGATGCAGAGGTGGTCTGTAGGGAGCTTGGCTGTGGGGCTCCTTCAGTCCTCCAGGGGGCGCTCTATGGAGACGTGGAGGCTTCAATGTGGACCAAAGAGTTCCAGTGTGGAGGAACTGAGTCTGCTCTCCTGGACTGTAGAAGCTCAGGCTCAGATAGAAACACCTGCTCACCTGGCAAAGCTGTTGGACTCACCTGCTCAGGTAGAAGAGGAGCTGCAGCTCTGATCTGGTTCATTTCTGTTCTAATGAAACTCACTTTATTCTTTTACTGACGACTCTCTTGTTTCTGTTCAGAGCCTGTCAGGTTGGTGGGAGGAGACAGTCGCTGTGGAGGAACACTGGAGCTGAAACATCAGGGAGACTGGAGACCAGTGAGTAACTATTACCCTGGTTGGACCCTGAAGGAAGCAGCTGCTGCCTGCAGAGACTTGGACTGTGGCTCTGCTGTTTCTGTAGAAGAGAGAATGTCCTCATACAGATCTATGTGGAGGATCAGGTCTGACTGTGTTCAGTCTGGATCTGCTCTGAGGGAGTGTGTAACATCACATTCCTCTAAGTCCATCCTGAATCTCACCTGCTCAGGTAAGCCCATCAGTGACATCATCTATGACATCATCTATGACAGTAATGTTTCCAGTATGTTCCTTCCTCCGTCACAGTGACAGTCGGTGGTTTCCATTGGACTGAACTGTAAAGTTATCCAGGACAATGACATCCTAAAGTGTAGAGAAGTGTATGGAGAGCTGTTTTAACATTTAATAGCTCAGCTTGACTATCAAGAATTAACATTAGAGATATCTACAACTACATTCTGACTAGTCGTAATCACATTGTGACTAGTCAGAGTTCTTATTCCAGATATCTCAAACCTCATTATGACTAGTCAGAATTGAATTGTAGATATCTATAACTGGAGTTACGACTAGTCAGAATTCAGTTGTGGATATCCGTAATGAGAAACCCCATACACATGAATGGTAAAAGTAGTTTGAATCGTACTAGTCTAAATGTAATTACAGATATCTAGAATTAGAGTTATGACTAGTCTAAACAGCGTTGCAGATATCTCTGATGAATCTCCTGTCCAGCTATTAAATGTTTAAACAGTTTGCCATAGAAGTGGGCTTGTTTCTGAAAGCTTCAAACTCTCCACAGACTGCTGAGCTTCACCTGACAGGACACACCTGTCTGTCTGGAGGCCTTTCCCATTTCACAGTTCCTACATCCTCCATTCGTTTCCTCGCCTCCTCTGCTAGTGTCTTAGTCCCGCCCACCAGAGATGTGAGCTGAGGAGGCGAGGAAGAGACGCGAGGAGAGAGGAGTTGAGGCAACAGGCTTTGAGACCTCCTCTCCTCAGAGCCGTCATTTTAAAGCCACATCGGCGTGTTTGTAATTGTAGACTCGGGTTATATACTGTATAGTGTTTTAAACTTGATAACGGCCTCAATAAAGTTGTTAAAAAAAAGAAAGAAAAGAAAACATGAGTGCCGAGAAGACTTATGCAAAGTATACACGGATGTATCGTCGCTCATAGCTCCTTCGGCGAGCCTTCTCGCTCCTCCAGATGCATTTTAGGAATTGGATAGTTAGAATTGGGATGTCCTTCAAGATGGAGCGCTGAGATCGATTTCTGGATCACAACCCGGCGCACCGAGGATCGAGGAGACGAGGAGACACAAGATCAGGTCCATTTAGTTGAACTGAGGGTCCATAAAAATGAAACGGAAACGGCGGTGCAGTGAACACTCTGTTGTGCTACGCTAATGCACTGCCTTTATAATACGGCGGGATTCGTGCACGTCGCGGCTGATCGGGTAACACCTCTGACACACCCACCAAATGAGAGGAAACGCACCTCAAAGCCTGTTGTGCACCATTTCCAGGAAACACGCCGTTCAACCCGGAAACCGTAGCAAACCAGTGCACGCTGTTTTCAGACTGAACGTGCTCCGGCTCTCAGCCAATCATCTCTCTGTGTTTACAGACCTGCTGCTTCAGCCCAACATCTCTGGGTCCTCCTCCGTGGACCGGGTCTCCGAGGCCCAGCAGCAGGGGTTTCACGTGCTCAGGGGCTCCACCTTCACCATCAGCTGCTCCGTCCAGCCACAGTACCCAGGAGGCTCCTTCCAGCTCACCTTCACCTCCTCCACCTCAGCACTCAACTACACCCAGCCAGCTGTCAATCACTCCGCCCACTTCCTGTTTCCTGCTGCAGAGCCCGCCCACCAAGGAAGCTACAGATGTGTTTATCACGTCTATGTTTTTTCTCACGACTTCTTCTCTGAGAGCCGTCTGATCTCTCTCACCGTCGCAGGTAAGCTGACTGTTTACATGCAGGTTTGGAAAATGTGGAAATGATCAGCTGACAACAGAGAAGCTTTCATTCTCTAATCAAGAACTGGGCTTATTTTAATAATTAAGGACTTTGATTATTTCATAAGAAGTTTACTTAATTTTGTAATTCAGGATTTTTTTTTATTTCATTATAATTTTCCTTATCTTTGTATTTAAGAAGTTTGATGAATTTTGTCGGAGCCTTCAGAGATCACAGCGATTAAAACATAAATATAAATTAGAGGTTTATTCTACGTGGAGATGACGTCACTTTAGGACGTCTGCTCACAACCGATTAAAGAGAGAGATGTAGTACTAGTACTACTTAATTTAAGTAGTACTAGTAGTACTTCATCAAAGTGCTTTAAGGGTTATGACATGTTCAGTCATAATAAGTCCGTGCATGTTGTTGTTTGTGGAATGACACTGTGACTACTGTCATTGTGTTCCACATGTCATATAGTAACCACACTTGTACAAAGTGGATGAATGTCAACAGCAAACAGTCGACTGGAGGACGGAGCATGTTTGGTTGTAAACATATAAAAGTCTCACTAAAGTCACGTCAGTTGTATTTCTACAGATTAATCTCAGAGGACTTTCTAATCTGTCCAACAAAGAACAGTCTCCGTCCTCAGAGCCTGGATTCACATAAAGCAGATTGAAGAAGTGCTTTTAGATTTCAGGTCACTACAGTTTGTGTTTAATGGGAGCTGTTGGACTCATGATGTCATGTGATGTGATGTGATGACTGTCCATGTGTTTGATCAGATCTAAGGCCTTTCATCATCAGAGCGATCGTCCTGCCGCTGATTCTGCTGTTGGAGAACATTGGCCTTTACTTCTACTATAAGGTACTGACACACGTCTGTTGTTCAGACCGCTGACTGACATGAAGCACTCAGTCTGTGTTTATTGAAGTGAAGAGAGAGGAGTGATGCAGGAAGTCACATCTGTGTGCTGTCATGTGTCTCCAGGGCAAGAGGGGGCAGAGGCCGAGCAGACGGGAGAAGGCTGAGCCGGATTATTATAACCTGGGTGTTCCTGCAGCTGAAGAGGAAGGAGCTCAGGGAGCAGAGTAGCACCTCCAAGGAGCTCATCTCACATCCAGATGGATTTATAACACAACCCAGCAGCAGCTCATTTTAGACGCATGTTCCCTTCAAACAAGAAGGCTGCTTCTATTCTATTACATCATATACTATCATTTGTTTCACTCTCAACATGAAAACCAACAATGTGTTAGTCTCTTGTAGCCCATTGGTTCCTCCTGAAGATGTAAATCTCTAAAAACACCTCACAAACATAAAGTGTCATTGAAAACTAGACTTGAAAGCAGGAATACCGGAGTCCGACCCAGGCCGATCGGGAACAGTGCTTTATATTAAATTAAGATAAATGTAGAACATTGATATATATCCTCTAAAGTCTGTATTACCAGTCAAATCTGAAGACAACTGAAGAATGACATCCTGAGATCAGAGTAAAAACATGTCACCGACTGTTGGATCTGTAGATCTGGAGCACATCCAGGGTTGGTGAAGCACATCTGCTGCCACGTTGACAATCTGTTGGTGTTTGTGATTCAACAATATCTATAATGAATGAATCAAAGTCATGTAGCCAGCAAACAAAGCAGAGTATTAAAAACCAGAGGCTGTTTTCACACCAGTTTCATCTGGTTAGTGACACATGAACTTTATGAGCTCACTTTAGCGCTCCCTTGTGGTTCACATGGCTCATTTATTGTTGTGAGCAGGACCACATTTAGCTAAAAAAATAACCATAATAATACCATTGGGAGCAAAAATATAAGAGTATTAACAGCTTATAATGTGATGAAGGAATTTTAGTATTTCATTAGAATTTTGCTTAATTTTGTACATAGGGAAAATTTATAATTGAAGATTTTACTTTTACTACTTTTTTTTCTAATGAAGGATTTTGCTTATTTCATAAGAATTTCACTTAATGCTGTAATCAAGAATTTTGCAAATTTTCATAATTAAGTAATTTACTTATTTATTTAAGAATTTTACTTAATTGTTTTAATTAAGGAAATTTCTTATTACATAAGAATTTTAATTAATTTTATTTCAGTAGAATTTGGCTAATTTTTGTACATAAGGAGATTACTTAATTTTGCACTTAAAGAATGTGCTTAATTTCTATGAATTTCACTTACGTCTGTATTTAAGGAATTTACCAAATTTTGTACTTTGGGAATTTTCTTGATGTTGTACTTAACATATTTACACAAATTTATAATTCAGGATTTTACTTTTACTACATTTTTTCTAATGATGGATTTTGTTCATTTTATAAGAATCTCACTTAATGCTGTAATCAAGGATTTGATGATTTTCATAATTAAGTAATTTACTTATTTTTTAAGAATTTTACTTAATTTTGTAATTAAGGGATTTTCTTATTACATTAGTATTTAACTTAATTTTATTTCAGTAGAATTTGGCTAATTTCTGTAAATAAGGTGTTTACTTAATTTTGCACTTAAAGAATGTGCTTAATTTCTATGAACTTTACTTTTGTATTTAAGGAATTTACCAAATTTTGTAATTGTGAAATTTTCTTGATGTTGTACTTAACAAATTTACACAAATTTATAATTGAAGATTTTACTTTTACTACTGTTTTACTAATGAAGGATTTTACTTATTTCATAAGAATTTCACTTAATGCTGTAATAAAGGATTTTGAAAATTTTCATGATTAAGTACTTATTTTTTAAGAATTTTACTTAATGCTGTAATAAAGGATTTGACGATTTTTATAAATAAGTAATTTACTTATTTTTTTAAGAATATTACTTAATTTTGTAATTAAGGGATTTTCTTATTACTTACAAGTATATGTATAAAGAAAATACAGAAATAAATAAGTGAACGGCTCATACACAGTCATTACAGTAAGTAAGTTTGGGGAAATAAATAAGGAGTGAAATGCAAAAGGAAAATCGTGCAGGAATAAATAAATAAATAATAATGCAAAATAAATAAATAAATGTAAAAATGAATGAAAATAGATCAATGAATAAATAAAAGGAGTAAATAAATAAGGGAATAAATACAAATATAAATAAATATGACAGAAATATCAATTTATGTCACATTTTATCAATTGATTAATGGCTACATTTATTTTTGATATTATTTTTCGGACATTTTTTTCAAACTTTTTTTTCAGACATTTTTCAGACTATTTTTCAGACTTTATTTTATTTTTTTTTTTACTGTTTTCAGACATATTTCAAACTTTTTTTTCAAACTTTTTTTTCAGACATTTTTCGGACTTTTTTTTAAACTTTTTTTTCAGATTTTTTTTTTTTTTTACCTCTTTCAGATATTGTTTAGACTTTTGTTTTCCAACATTTTTCAAACTTTTTTTTTCAAACGATTTTTTCAAATATTTTTTGGATTTTTTTTTCAAACTTTTTTTTCAGACATTTTTCAGACTTTTTTTTTTTTTTTTAATCTTTTTCAGACATTGTTTAGACTTTTTTTCCAACATTTTTTTTCAGACTTTTTTTTTTTTTTTGCCTTTTTCAGATATTGTTTAGACTTTTGTTTTCCAACTTTTTTTTCAGACATTTTTTTTCAAACTTTTTTTTCAGACATTTTTTACAAACTTTTGTTTTCCAACTTTTTTTTTTTCAAACTTTTTTTTCAGACATTTTTCTGACTTTTTTTTCAAACTTTTTTTCAGACATTTTTCTGACTTTCTTTTCAGACATTTTTCAGACTTTATTTTATTTTTTTTTTACTGTTTTCAGACATATTTCAAACTTTTTTTTCAAACTCTTTTTCAGACATTTTTCGGACTTTTTTTTAAACTTTTTTTCAGATATTTTTCGGACTTTTTTTCAAACTTTTTTTTCAGACTTTTTTTTTTTACCTCTTTCAGATATTGTTTAGACTTTTGTTTTCCAACATTTTTCGGACATTTTTCAGACTGTTTTTTTTTTTTTACCTCCATCAGACATTGTTTAGAATTTTGTTTTCCAACATTTTTCAAACTTTCTTTTTCAAACGATTTTTTTCAGACATTTTTCGGACTTTTTTTTAAACTTTTTTTTCAGATTTTTTTTTTTTTTTTTACCTCTTTCAGATATTGTTTAGACTTTTGTTTTCCAACATTTTTCTTTTTTACCTCTATCAGACATTGTTTAGACTTTTGTTTTCCAACATTTTTCAAACTTTTTTTTTCAAACGTTTTTTTCAGATATTTTTTGGATTTTTTTTCAAACTTTTTTTTCAGACATTTTTCAGACTTTTTTTTTTTTTTTAATCTTTTTCAGACATTGTTTAGACTTCTTTTTTCCAAAATTTTTCAAACTTTTTTTTTCAAACGTTTTTTTCAGACATTTTTCGGACTTTTTTTACAAACTTTTTTTTCAGACTTTTTTTTTTTGCCTTTTTCAGATATTGTTTAGACTTTTGTTTTCCAACTTTTTTTTCTGACTTTTTTTTCAAACTTTTTTTTCAGACATTTTTCTGACTTTCTTTTCAGACATTTTTCAGACTTTATTTTATTTTTTTTACTGTTTTCAGACATATTTCAAACTTTTTTTTCAAACTCTTTTTCAGACATTTTTCGGACTTTTTTTTAAACTTTTTTTTCAGATATTTTTCGGACTTTTTTTTCAAACTTTTTTTATCATTCTTTTTTTTTTTTACCTCTTTCAGATATTGTTTAGACTTTTGTTTTCCAACATTTTTCGGACATTTTTCAGACTTTTTTTTTTTTTTACCTCTATCAGACATTGTTTAGAATTTTGTTTTCCAACATTTTTCAAACTTTCTTTTTCAAACGATTTTTTTCAGACATTTTTCATACTTTTTTTTTTTTTTTTTTTACCCTTTTCAGACATTGTTTATACTTTTTTTCCAACATTTTTCAAACTTTTGTTTTCCAACATTTTTCGGATTTTTTTTTCAAACTTTTTTTCAGATATTTTTTGGATTTTTTTTTTCAAACTTTTTTTTCAGACATTTTTCAGACTTTTTTTTTTTTTTTAATCTTTTTCAGACATTGTTTAGACTTCTTTTTTCCAAAATTTTTCAAACTTTTTTTTTTCAAACATTTTTTTAATACATTTTTCGGACTTTTTTTACAAAATTTTTTTTAAGACTTTTTTTTTTTGCATTTTTCAGATATTGTTTAGACTTTTGTTTTCCAACTTTTTTTTCAGACATTTTTTTTCAAACTTTTTTTTCAGACATTTTTCTGACTTTCTTTTCAGACATTTTTCAGACTTTATTTTATTTTTTTTACTGTTTTCAGACATATTTCAAACTTTTTTTTCAAACTCTTTTTCAGACATTTTTCGGACTTTTTTTAAAACTTTTTTTATCATTCTTTTTTTTTTTTACCTCTTTCAGATATTGTTTAGACTTTTGTTTTCCAACATTTTTCGGACATTTTTCAGACTTTTTTTTTTTTTTTACCTCTATCAGACATTGTTTAGAATTTTGTTTTCCAACATTTTTCAAACTTTCTTTTTCAAACGATTTTTTTCAGACATTTTTCAGACTTTTTTTCAAACTTTTTTTTCAGATATTTTTCATACTTTTTTTTTTTTTTTTTTACCCTTTTCAGACATTGTTTAGACTTTTTTTCCAACATTTTTCAAACTTTTGTTTTCCAACATTTTTCGGATTTTTTTTTCAAACTTTTTTTCAGATATTTTTTGGATTTTTTTTTCAAACTTTTTTTTCAGACATTTTTCAGACTTTTTTTTTTTTTTTTAATCTTTTTCAGACATTGTTTAGACTTCTTTTTTCCAAAATTTTTCAAACTTTTTTTTTCAGACTTTTTTTTTTTTTTGCCTTTTTCAGATATTGTTTAGACTTTTGTTTTCCAACTTTTTTTTCAGACATTTTTTTTCAAATTTTTTTTTCAGACATTTTTCTGACTTTCTTTTCAGACATTTTTCAGACTTTATTTTATTTTTTTTACTGTTTTCAGACATATTTCAAACTTTTTTTTCAAACTCTTTTTCAGACATTTTTCGGACTTTTTTTTAAACTTTTTTTTTCAGATATTTTTCGGACTTTTTTTTCAAACTTTTTTTATCATTCTTTTTGTTTTTTACCTCTTTCAGATATTGTTTAGACTTTTGTTTTCCAACATTTTTCGGACATTTTTCAGACTTTTTTTTTTTTTTTACCTCTATCAGACATTGTTTAGAATTTTGTTTTCCAACATTTTTCAAACTTTCTTTGTCAAACGATTTTTTTCAGACATTTTTAATACTTTTTTTTTTTTTTTTTTACCCTTTTCAGACATTGTTTAGACTTTTTTTCCAACATTTTTCAAACTTTTGTTTTCCAACATTTTTCGGATTTTTTTTTCAAACTTTTTTTCAGATATTTTTTGGATTTTTTTTTCAAACTTTTTTTTCAGACATTTTTCAGACTTTTTTTTTTTTTTTTAATCTTTTTCAGACATTGTTTAGACTTCTTTTTTCCAAAATTTTTCAAACTTTTTTTTTCAGACTTTTTTTTTTTTTTGCCTTTTTCAGATATTGTTTAGACTTTTGTTTTCCAACTTTTTTTTCAGACATTTTTTTTCAAATTTTTTTTTCAGACATTTTTCTGACTTTCTTTTCAGACATTTTTCAGACTTTATTTTATTTTTTTTACTGTTTTCAGACATATTTCAAACTTTTTTTTCAAACTCTTTTTCAGACATTTTTCGGACTTTTTTTTAAACTTTTTTTTCAGATATTTTTCGGACTTTTTTTTCAAACTTTTTTTATCATTCTTTTTGTTTTTTACCTCTTTCAGATATTGTTTAGACTTTTGTTTTCCAACATTTTTCGGACATTTTTCAGACTTTTTTTTTTTTTTTTACCTCTATCAGACATTGTTTAGAATTTTGTTTTCCAACATTTTTCAAACTTTCTTTGTCAAACGATTTTTTTCAGACATTTTTCATACTTTTTTTTTTTTTTTTTTACCCTTTTCAGACATTGTTTAGACTTTTTTTCCAACATTTTTCAAACTTTTGTTTTCCAACATTTTTCGGATTTTTTTTTTCAAACTTTTTTTCAGATATTTTTTGGATTTTTTTTTCAAACTTTTTTTTCAGACATTTTTCAGACTTTTTTTTTTTTTTTTAATCTTTTTCAGACATTGTTTAGACTTCTTTTTTCCAAAATTTTTCAAACTTTTTTTTTCAGACTTTTTTTTTTTTTTGCCTTTTTCAGATATTGTTTAGACTTTTGTTTTCCAACTTTTTTTTCAGACATTTTTTTTCAAACTTTTTTTTCACACATTTTTCTGACTTTCTTTTCAGACATTTTTCAGACTTTATTTTATTTTTTTTACTGTTTTCAGACATATTTCAAACTTTTTTTTCAAACTCTTTTTCAGACATTTTTCGGACTTTTTTTTAAACTTTTTTTTCAGATATTTTTCGGACTTTTTTTTCAAACTTTTTTTATCATTCTTTTTTTTTTTTACCTCTTTCAGATATTGTTTAGACTTTTGTTTTCCAACATTTTTCGGACATTTTTCAGACTTTTTTTTTTTTTTTTACCTCTATCAGACATTGTTTAGAATTTTGTTTTCCAACATTTTTCAAACTTTCTTTGTCAAACGATTTTTTTCAGACATTTTTCATACTTTTTTTTTTTTTTTTTTACCCTTTTCAGACATTGTTTAGACTTTTTTTCCAACATTTTTCAAACTTTTGTTTTCAAACATTTTTCGGATTTTTTTTTTCAAACTTTTTTTCAGATATTTTTTGGATTTTTTTTTCAAACTTTTTTTTCAGACATTTTTCAGACTTTTTTTTTTTTTTTTAATCTTTTTCAGACATTGTTTAGACTTCTTTTTTCCAAAATTTTTCAAACTTTTTTTTTCAAACGTTTTTTTCAGACATTTTTCGGACTTTTTTTACAAACTTTTTTTTCAGACTTTTTTTTTTTTTTTTGCCTTTTTCAGATATTGTTTAGACTTTTGTTTTCCAACTTTTTTTTCAGAAATTGTTTTTCAAACTTTTTTTTTAGACATTTTTCAGACTTTTTTTTTTTTTTTTAATCTTTTTCAGACATTGTTTAGACTTTTTTTCCAACATTTTTTTTCAGACTTTTTTTTTTTTTTTGCCTTTTTCAGATATTGTTTAGACTTTTGTTTTCCAACTTTTTTTTCAGACATTTTTTTTCAAACTTTTTTTTTCAGACTTTTTTTTTTTTTTGCCTTTTTCAGATATTGTTTAGACTTTTGTTTTCCAACTTTTTTTTCAGACATTTTTTTTCAAACTTTTTTTTCAGACATTTTTCTGACTTTCTTTTCAGACATTTTTCAGACTTTATTTTATTTTTTTTACTGTTTTCAGACATATTTCAAACTTTTTTTTCAAACTCTTTTTCAGACATTTTTCGGACTTTTTTTTAAACTTTTTTTCAGATATTTTTCGGACTTTTTTTCAAACTTTTTTTTCATACTTTTTTTTTTTTTTTTTTACCCTTTTCATACATTGTTTAGACTTTTTTTCCAACATTTTTCAAACTTTTGTTTTCCAACATTTTTCGGATTTTTTTTTCAAACTTTTTTTCAGATATTTTTTGGATTTTTTTTTCAAACTTTTTTTTCAGACATTTTTCAGACTTTTTTTTTTTTTTTTAATCTTTTTCAGACATTGTTTAGACTTCTTTTTTCCAAAATTTTTCAAACTTTTTTTTTCAGACTTTTTTTTTTTTTTGCCTTTTTCAGATATTGTTTAGACTTTTGTTTTCCAACTTTTTTTTCAGACATTTTTTTTCAAACTTTTTTTTCAGACATTTTTCTGACTTTCTTTTCAGACATTTTTCAGACTTTATTTTATTTTTTTTACTGTTTTCAGACATATTTCAAACTTTTTTTTCAAACTCTTTTTCAGACATTTTTCGGACTTTTTTTTAAACTTTTTTTTCAGATATTTTTCGGACTTTTTTTTCAAACTTTTTTTATCATTCTTTTTTTTTTTTACCTCTTTCAGATATTGTTTAGACTTTTGTTTTCCAACATTTTTCGGACATTTTTCAGACTTTTTTTTTTTTTTTTACCTCTATCAGACATTGTTTAGAATTTTGTTTTCCAACATTTTTAAAACTTTCTTTTTCAAACGATTTTTTTCAGACATTTTTCATACTTTTTTTTTTTTTTTTTTACCCTTTTCAGACATTGTTTAGACTTTTTTTCCAACATTTTTCAAACTTTTGTTTTCCAACATTTTTCGGATTTTTTTTTCAAACTTTTTTTCAGATATTTTTTGGATTTTTTTTTCAAACTTTTTTTTCAGACATTTTTCAGACTTTTTTTTTTTTTTTTAATCTTTTTCAGACATTGTTTAGACTTCTTTTTTCCAAAATTTTTCAAACTTTTTTTTTCAAACGTTTTTTTTCAGACATTTTTCGGACTTTTTTTACAAACTTTTTTTTCAGACTTTTTTTTTTTTTTTTGCCTTTTTCAGATATTGTTTAGACTTTTGTTTTCCAACTTTTTTTTCAGACATTTTTTTTCAAACTTTTTTTTCAGACATTTTTCTGACTTTCTTTTCAGACATTTTTCAGACTTTATTTTATTTTTTTTACTGTTTTCAGATATATTTCAAACTTTTTTTTCAAACTCTTTTTCAGACATTTTTCGGACTTTTTTTAAAACTTTTTTTATCATTCTTTTTTTTTTTTACCTCTTTCAGATATTGTTTAGACTTTTGTTTTCCAACATTTTTCTTTTTTACCTCTATCAGACATTGTTTAGACTTTTGTTTTCCAACATTTTTCAAACTTTTTTTTTCAAACTTTTTTTCAGATATTTTTTGGATTTTTTTTTCAAACTTTTTTTTCAGACATTTTTCAGACTTTTTTTTTTTTTTTAATCTTTTTCAGACATTGTTTAGACTTCTTTTTTCCAAAATTTTTCAAACTTTTTTTTTCAAACGTTTTTTTTCAGACATTTTTCGGACTTTTTTTACAAACTTTTTTTTCAGACTTTTTTTTTTTGCCTTTTTCAGATATTGTTTAGACTTTTGTTTTCCAACTTTTTTTTCTGACTTTTTTTTCAAACTTTTTTTTCAGACATTTTTCTGACTTTCTTTTCAGACATTTTTCAGACTTTATTTTATTTTTTTTACTGTTTTCAGACATATTTCAAACTTTTTTTTCAAACTCTTTTTCAGACATTTTTCGGACTTTTTTTTAAACTTTTTTTTCAGATATTTTTCGGACTTTTTTTTAAAACTTTTTTTATCATTCTTTTTTTTTTTTTACCTCTTTCAGATATTGTTTAGACTTTTGTTTTCCAACATTTTTCGGACATTTTTCAGACTTTTTTTTTTTTTTTACCTCTATCAGACATTGTTTAGAATTTTGTTTTCCAACATTTTTCAAACTTTCTTTTTCAAACGATTTTTTTCAGACATTTTTCATACTTTTTTTTTTTTTTTTTTTACCCTTTTCAGACATTGTTTAGACTTTTTTTCAAACATTTTTCAAAATTTTGTTTTCCAACATTTTTCGGATTTTTTTTTCAAACTTTTTTTCAGATATTTTTTGGATTTTTTTTTCAAACTTTTTTTTCAGACATTTTTCAGACTTTTTTTTTTTTTTTTAATCTTTTTCAGACATTGTTTAGACTTTTTTTCCAACATTTTTCAAACTTTTGTTTTCCAACATTTTTCGGATTTTTTTTTCAAACTTTTTTTCAGATATTTTTTGGATTTTTTTTTCAAACTTTTTTTTCAGACATTTTTCAGACTTTTTTTTTTTTTTTTTAATATTTTTCAGACATTGTTTAGACTTCTTTTTTCCAAAATTTTTCAAACTTTTTTTTTTCAAACGTTTTTTTCAGACATTTTTCGGACTTTTTTTACAAACTTTTTTTTCAGACTTTTTTTTTTTTTTTTTGCCTTTTTCAGATATTGTTTAGACTTTTGTTTTCCAACTTTTTTTTCAGAAATTGTTTTTCAAACTTTTTTTTTAGACATTTTTCAGACTTTTTTTTTTTTTTTTAATATTTTTCAGACATTGTTTAGACTTTTTTTCCAACATTTTTTTTCAGACTTTTTTTTTTTTTTTTGCCTTTTTCAGATATTGTTTAGACTTTTGTTTTCCAACTTTTTTTTCAGACATTTTTTTTCAAACTTTTTTTTCAGACATTTTTCTGACTTTTTTTTCAAACTTTTTTTCAGACATTTTTCTGACTTTCTTTTCAGACATTTTTCAGACTTTATTTTATTTTTTTTTTACTGTTTTCAGACATATTTCAAACTTTTTTTTCAAACTCTTTTTCAGACATTTTTCGGACTTTTTTTTAAACTTTTTTTCAGATATTTTTCGGACTTTTTTTCAAACTTTTTTTTCAGACTTTTTTTTTTTACCTCTTTCAGATATTGTTTATACTTTTGTTTTCCAACATTTTTCGGACATTTTTCAGACTGTTTTTTTTTTTTACCTCCATCAGACATTGTTTAGAATTTTGTTTTCCAACATTTTTCAAACTTTCTTTTTCAAACGATTTTTTTCAGACATTTTTCGGACTTTTTTTTAAACTTTTTTTTCAGATTTTTTTTTTTTTTTTTTACCTCTTTCAGATATTGTTTAGACTTTTGTTTTCCAACATTTTTCTTTTTTACCTCTATCAGACATTGTTTAGACTTTTGTTTTCCAACATTTTTCAAACTTTTTTTTTTCAAACGTTTTTTTCAGATATTTTTTGGATTTTTTTTTCAAACTTTTTTTTCAGACATTTTTCAGACTTTTTTTTTTTTTTTTAATCTTTTTCAGACATTGTTTAGACTTCTTTTTTCCAAAATTTTTCAAACTTTTTTTTTTCAAACGTTTTTTTCAGACATTTTTCGGACTTTTTTTACAAACTTTTTTTTCAGACTTTTTTTTTTTTGCCTTTTTCAGATATTGTTTAGACTTTTGTTTTCCAACTTTTTTTTCTGACTTTTTTTTCAAACTTTTTTTCAGACATTTTTCTGACTTTCTTTTCAGACATTTTTCAGACTTTATTTTATTTTTTTTTTACTGTTTTCAGACATATTTCAAACTTTTTTTTCAAACTCTTTTTCAGACATTTTTCGGACTTTTTTTTAAACTTTTTTTTCAGATATTTTTCGGACTTTTTTTCAAACTTTTTTTTCAGACTTTTTTTTTTTTTACCTCTTTCAGATATTGTTTATACTTTTGTTTTCCAACATTTTTCGGACATTTTTTCAGACTGTTTTTTTTTTTTACCTCCATCAGACATTGTTTAGAATTTTGTTTTCCAACATTTTTCAAACTTTCTTTTTCAAACGATTTTTTTCAGACATTTTTCGGACTTTTTTTTAAACTTTTTTTTCAGATTTTTTTTTTTTTTTTTTACCTCTTTCAGATATTGTTTAGACTTTTGTTTTCCAACATTTTTCTTTTTTACCTCTATCAGACATTGTTTAGACTTTTGTTTTCCAACATTTTTCAAACTTTTTTTTTCAAACGTTTTTTTCAGATATTTTTTGGATTTTTTTTCAAACTTTTTTTTCAGACATTTTTCAGACTTTTTTTTTTTTTTTAATCTTTTTCAGACATTGTTTAGACTTCTTTTTTCCAAAATTTTTCAAACTTTTTTTTTCAAACGTTTTTTTCAGACATTTTTCGGACTTTTTTTACAAACTTTTTTTTCAGACTTTTTTTTTTTTGCCTTTTTCAGATATTGTTTAGACTTTTGTTTTCCAACTTTTTTTTCAGACATTTTTTTTTCAAACTTTTTTTTCAGACATTTTTCTGACTTTCTTTTCAGACATTTTTCAGACTTTATTTTATTTTTTTTACTGTTTTCAGACATATTTCAAACTTTTTTTTCAAACTCTTTTTCAGACATTTTTAGGACTTTTTTTTAAACTTTTTTTTCAGATATTTTTCGGACTTTTTTTTCAAACTTTTTTTATCATTCTTTTTTTTTTTTTACCTCTTTCAGATATTGTTTAGACTTTTGTTTTCCAACATTTTTCGGACATTTTTCAGACTTTTTTTTTTTTTTACCTCTATCAGACATTGTTTAGAATTTTGTTTTCCAACATTTTTCAAACTTTCTTTTTCAAACGATTTTTTTCAGACATTTTTCATACTTTTTTTTTTTTTTTTTTACCCTTTTCAGACATTGTTTAGACTTTTTTTCCAACATTTTTCAAACTTTTGTTTTCCAACATTTTTAGGATTTTTTTTTCAAACTTTTTTTCAGATATTTTTTGGATTTTTTTTTCAAACTTTTTTTTCAGACATTTTTCAGACTTTTTTTTTTTTTTTTTAATCTTTTTCAGACATTGTTTAGACTTCTTTTTTCCAAAATTTTTCAAACTTTTTTTTTCAAACATTTTTTTCAGACATTTTTCGGACTTTTTTTACAAACTTTTTTTTCAGACTTTTTTTTTTTTTGCCTTTTTCAGATATTGTTTAGACTTTTGTTTTCCAACTTTTTTTTCAGACATTTTTTTTCAAACTTTTTTTTCAGACATTTTTCTGACTTTCTTTTCAGACATTTTTCAGACTTTATTTTATTTTTTTTACTGTTTTCAGACATATTTCAAACTTTTTTTTCAAACTCTTTTTCAGACATTTTTCGGACTTTTTTTAAAACTTTTTTTATCATTCTTTTTTTTTTTTTACCTCTTTCAGATATTGTTTAGACTTTTGTTTTCCAACATTTTTCGGACATTTTTCAGACTTTTTTTTTTTTTTTACCTCTATCAGACATTGTTTAGAATTTTGTTTTCCAACATTTTTCAAACTTTCTTTTTCAAACGATTTTTTTCAGACATTTTTCGGACTTTTTTTCAAACTTTTTTTTCAGATATTTTTCATACTTTTTTTTTTTTTTTTTTTTACCCTTTTCAGACATTGTTTAGACTTTTTTCCAACATTTTTCAAACTTTTGTTTTCCAACATTTTTCGGATTTTTTTTTCAAACTTTTTTTTCAGACATTTTTCAGACTTTTTTTTTTTTTTTTAATCTTTTTCAGACATTGTTTAGACTTCTTTTTTCCAAAATTTTTCAAACTTTTTTTTTCAGACTTTTTTTTTTTTTTTGCCTTTTTCAGATATTGTTTAGACTTTTGTTTTCCAACTTTTTTTTCAGACATTTTTTTTTCAAACTTTTTTTTCACACATTTTTCTGACTTTCTTTTCAGACATTTTTCAGACTTTATTTTATTTTTTTTACTGTTTTCAGACATATTTCAAACTTTTTTTTCAAACTCTTTTTCAGACATTTTTCGGACTTTTTTTTAAACTTTTTTTTCAGATATTTTTCGGACTTTTTTTTCAAACTTTTTTTATCATTCTTTTTTTTTTTTACCTCTTTCAGATATTGTTTAGACTTTTGTTTTCCAACATTTTTCGGACATTTTTCAGACTTTTTTTTTTTTTTTTTACCTCTATCAGACATTGTTTAGAATTTTGTTTTCCAAAATTTTTAAAACTTTCTTTGTAAAACGATTTTTTTTCAGACATTTTTCATACTTTTTTTTTTTTTTTTTTTACCCTTTTCAGACATTGTTTAGACTTTTTTTCCAACATTTTTCAAACTTTTGTTTTCCAACATTTTTCGGATTTTTTTTTCAAACTTTTTTTTCAGATATTTTTTGGATTTTTTTTTCAAACTTTTTTTTCAGACATTTTTCAGACTTTTTTTTTTTTTTTTTAATCTTTTTCAGACATTGTTTAGACTTCTTTTTTCCAAAATTTTTCAAACTTTTTTTTTAAACGTTTTTTTTCAGACATTTTTCGGACTTTTTTTACAAACTTTTTTTTCAGACTTTTTTTTTTTTTTTTTTGCCTTTTTCAGATATTGTTTAGACTTTTGTTTTCCAACTTTTTTTTCAGAAATTGTTTTTCAAACTTTTTTTTCAGACATTTTTCAGACTTTTTTTTTTTTTTTTTAATCTTTTTCAGACATTGTTTAGACTTTTTTTCCAACATTTTTTTTCAGACTTTTTTTTTTTTTTTTGCCTTTTTCAGATATTGTTTCGACTTTTGTTTTCCAACTTTTTTTTCAGAAATTTTTTTTCAAACTTTTTTTTCAGACATTTTTCTGACTTTCTTTTCAGACATTTTTCAGACTTTATTTTATTTTTTTTTACTGTTTTCAGACATATTTCAAACTTTTTTTTCAAACTCTTTTTCAGACATTTTTCGGACTTTTTTTTTAAACTTTTTTTTCAGATATTTTTCGGACTTTTTTTTCAAACTTTTTTTATCATTCTTTTTTTTTTTTTACCTCTTTCAGATATTGTTTAGACTTTTGTTTTCCAACATTTTTCGGACATTTTTCAGAATTTTTTTTTTTTTTACCTCCATCAGACATTGTTTAGAATTTTGTTTTCCAACATTTTTCAAACTTTCTTTTTCAAACGATTTTTTTCAGACATTTTTCGGACTTTTTTTTAAACTTTTTTTTCAGATTTCTTTTTTTTTTTTTTATCTCTTTCAGATATTGTTTAGACTTTTGTTTTCCAACATTTTTCAGACATTTTTTTTTTTTTACCTCTATCAGACATTGTTTAGACTTTTGTTTTCCAACATTTTTCAAACTTTTTTTTTCAAACGTTTCTTTCAGATATTTTTTGGACTTTTTTTTCAAACTTTTTTTTCAGACATTTTTCAGACTTTTTTTTTTTTTTTACCTCTATCAGACATTGTTTAGAATTTTGTTTTCCAACATATTTCAAACTTTCTTTTTCAAACGATTTTTTTCAGACATTTTTCGGACTTTTTTTTAAACTTTTTTTTTCAGATTTTTTTTTTTTTTTTACCTCTTTCAGATATTGTTTAGTCTTTTGTTTTCCAACATTTTTCAGACATTTTTTTTTTTTTTACCTCTATCAGACATTGTTTAGACTTTTGTTTTCCAACATTTTTCAAACTTTTTTTTTCAAACGTTTTTTTCAGATATTTTTTGGACTTTTTTTTCAAACTTTTTTTTCATACATTTTTCATACTTTTTTTTTTTTTTACCTCTATCAGACATTGTTTAGAATTTTGTTTTCCAACATTTTTCAAACTTTCTTTTTCAAACGATTTTTTTTCAGACATTTTTTGGACTTTCTTTTCAGACATTGTTCAGACTTTATTTTATTTTTTTTACTGTTTTCAGACATATTTCAAACTTTTTTTTCAAACTCTTTTTCAGACATTTTTCGGACTTTTTTTTAAACTTTTTTTTCAGATATTTTTCGGACTTTTTTTTCAAATTTTTTTTTCAGACTTTTTTTTTTTTTACCTCTTTCAGATATTGTTTAGACTTTTGTTTTCCAACATTTTTCGGACATTTTTCAGACTTTTTTTTTTTTTTTTTACCTCTATCAGACATTGTTTAGAATTTTGTTTTCCAACATTTTTCAAACTTTCTTTTTCAAACGATTTTTTTCAGACATTTTTCGGACTTTTTTTTAAAATTTTTTTTTCAGACATTTTTCATACTTTTTTTTTTTTTTTTTTTTTTACCCTTTTCAGACATTGTTTAGACTTTTTTTCCAACATTTTTCAAACTTTTGTTTTCCAACATTTTTCGGATTTTTTTTTTCAAACTTTTTTTCAGACATTTTTCGGACTTTTGTTTTCAAACTTATTTTTCAGTCATTTTTTCAGACTTTTTTTTTTTTTTTTAATCTTTATCAGACATTGTTTAGACTTTTTTTTTTTTTTTTACCTCTATCAGACATTTAGACTTTTGTTTTCCAACATTTTTCAAACTTTTTTTTCAAACGTTTTTTTCAGACATTTTTCAGACATTTTTCAGACATTTTTTTCAAACATTTTTTTTTCTTTTTACTTTTTTCAGAGATTGTTTAGACTTTTTTTTTCAAACTTTATAGATATTTTTAGATATAGTATCCTGAGATACTATATCTAAATATAGTGATAGAGGTACTTCTTCCACCACTGAACATGGTCACTACCCATCTATCTGTTTAGAGGAGGGATCTGTTTATTTTAGTATTATTTGTATATATATATATATATATATATATTCCAGTCAATAGTGGACCCAAATCCAACCTGTTATTTATTTTTTTTCTATGTGTATATATATATAATGTTTTATTATTATTATTATTATTTTTTTATTTTTGTATTTATTTCCTTGCCAATCTCCTGCTCCCCACTCCAGTCCAGCAGCTGGAGGTAATGCACCTTTTAGCTGGTAAGAAGAAGTGTACTGTCCCTTTAATACTTTCTCTGTAGCGCGTTTTGGACTCTGTCGCTCTCCGTAGTTCCAAGGCCTATGGAAGGAGGCTAGCACATGGGTCTTGTGTGTTTAGTACCACGCATGCGCAGTGTAACTCAAGTGCAGGCCATATTCTACTGCGCATGCGCAATCCCCACGGAGATAAGACGCGATGATGACGCGTGACGCAACCTTCTCTTCATAGGCCTTCATGTTTTTTCTCCGCTGCTGCGCCACTGATTCATCCTGAGAGACTCAGAGTTTAACGGAGATATTCAGAGTTTAACGGAGAGACTCAGAGTTTAACGGAGAGACTCAGAGTTTAACAGAGAGATTCAGAGTTTAACGGAGAGACTCAGAGTTTAACGGAGAGACTCAGAGTTTAACGGAGAGACTCAGAGTTTAACAGAGAGATTCAGAGTTTAACAGAGAGATTCAGAGTTTAACAGAGAGACTCAGAGTTTAACAGAGAGATTCAGAGTTTAACGGAGAGACTCAGAGTTTAACGGAGATATTCAGAGTTTAACAGAGAGATTCAGAGTTTAACAGAGAGATTCAGAGTTTAACGGAGATATTCAGAGTTTAACGGAGATATTCAGAGTTTAACAGAGAGATTCAGAGTTTAACAGAGAGATTCAGAGTTTAACGGAGAGACTCAGAGTTTAACAGAGAGATTCAGAGTTTAACGGAGAGACTCAGAGTTTAACAGAGAGACTCAGAGTTTAACGATGTGTAACACATATTCCAACAGCTCAGATCAGATCAGATGAAAAAGACATTTACAATAAAATAAGTAACATTTCTTAATTCACGTGTGCCCTTTATTACTTATTTTAGGTTATTTACAGTAAACGCACAATTACATAACTTGTGATATAACAATAGAAACCACTGTAATATTATTAGTGTCTCACATAATACATAATAATATTAATAATAATAATATACTGACTACATCAGAACAGAGGCAGAACTTGTGTTTTAAATTCTTTAACTAAAGTTACATCTGATCAGATCCATCAACGACCCGGAGCATCCTCTGTCTCTGGAGGAACTCAATGTCGTGGAGCAAGTCCGAGTCCAGGTACGCACCTTTAATTTGATTTACTACTGGGTGAATGCAGGAAAAAGCAGGATATGCCATCGATCTGTCTGTTACTGACCTGACTTTACAGAACTTTTACTGCACTTACTAAAGAAATAAACAAGTAACTTTCACACTCTCCAGCCGTCCTCACTGCAGAAACATCCTACGTCCTTAACGAGTTAAAACAATAAGTTAATTGCATTCAGTATGTTGTTAATTAAGTCTCTTTCTATCTGTGTGTTTTTCTCAGGTTAATGATGCAGAGAGCATTGTGGGTATTGAGTTCACGCCCACCATCCCCCACTGCAGCATGGCAACACTCATTGGCCTGTCAATCAAAGTGAAGCTGCTGCGCTCGCTGCCAGACCGATTCAAAGTATGTGTGTGTGTGTGTGTGTGTGTGTGTGTGTGTGTGTGTGTGTGTGTGTGTGTGTGTGTGTGTGTGTGTGTGTTTGTGTGTTGGTACTATGAATGCACATTTAATATCACCTCCTTTGAGTGTTAGTTAATATGAACAACATGTCATACCGTGTGGGATTTCTGTCTAAACGTTGTGTGTTCTTTCTGTTTCTGCTCAGATTGACGTCCACATCACTCCCGGGACTCACGCCTCAGAGGAAGCAGGTAAATATCACACAGAGACGGCAGGCATGATGGGATATTAGACCATATTCCCCACTAGTCAGGGGTCAGCAACCTTTACTATCTAAAGAGCCGTTCTGGGTAAAAAAAATAAATCTGTCTGGAGCCGCAAAACATTTGATCATTGTGATGAAGGTAACACAGTTTATGAGGGCCAAAGAGCAAATGTACTACGGAGTGTTATATAGTATTATTCCAGAATAAAGTCACAACTTTACCAGAAAAGGAGAGGGGCTAAAGAGACACATGTGGCTCCGGAGCTGCAGGTTGCTGACCCCTGGCCACTAGTCATAATACTGTAGTTACTGTTAAATGCGAGGACTTGATTGTATGTTATGTGATTTTTCTTCTATGTTGTGCAGTGAACAAACAGCTGGCAGACAAAGAGAGAGTTGCAGCAGCTCTGGAGAACTCCTCTCTGCTGGAGGTGGTCAACCAGTGCCTGACCCCCCCTAAGGGCGTCTGAGCAGCCAATCAGCTTCATCGTCTTCTGCTTTCAGCCACTGATCAGCCAATCGTGTTCGGCTCTGTCTTTGACGACTGAGGTGTGTCTGCCAAGCTCTGTGTCCGGCCGCCCATCACCAATACAGGTGTGAATAGCTGCAACTGGCGGACACTGATGCAGCAAACCCAATTATTGAATGTTTCCTCCTAAAGAGAGCCATACAGACGGCTAGTCATCATGCAGAACAGTCTGCACAAAGCAGTATTAGTAATTCTACTTCCATCTGTGAATTTTTGTGGTGAAAAAGTTGAGAAACTCTGCCCGTCAGGTCATTCAGTGTATTTCCTGTTTTATATTATTAAATCTGTATTCTAACGGATGCAATGAATCATTTTTAGAATAATATTTAGACTCAACATCTGCAGCAACAATCCACACACGTATATAATATTGATGCTTTTGACATCATATTAAAAATGTATAGACCAGAAATTACAAATAAAAGATGAAGATATTTTTGTGTGTTTTTTAAGATGTATTTCTTCAGGGATATAAATAATTTCATCAGACATTGAATTAATGGTTTTCACTTGACCTTATTGAAACAATTCCATGAATGGCAATTAGGGCTGGGCGATATTAAGGAAATCAAATATCACGTTATTTTCAACCAAATACCCTGATATCCAATCCAATCCAGTCCAAATCTATTTATAAAGCACATTTAAAAACAAAGGTTGACCAAAGTGCTGTACAATTATACATAAAAACATAAAAAACAACAATAAAACAACTAAGACCAACTTAAATAAAAATATTCAACTCTCATGCCGAGCCAAAAGCCATTAAGGAATAAAAGTGTGTTTTGAGGTTTGATTTAAAAGCAGGTAGTGTGGGCGACAGCCCAACATGTGGAGGCAGAGCGGTCCAGAGCTTTGGAGCTGCAACTGAAAAGGCTCGGTCACCCCTGAGCTTTAAAGGTCCCATATTGTGCTCATTTTCAGGTTCTTACTTGTATTTTGGGTTTCTACTAGAACATGTTTATATACTTTAATGTTTAAAAAAAAAAATTATTTTCCTCTTACTGTCTGCTTGAATATACCTGTATTTACCCTCCGTCTGAAACGCTCCGTTTTAGTGCATTTGTATGGAATTGCAACAGAATTGCGTTGCTAGGCAACAGCTCGGGTCCATGTTTACGTCCTGTCAGCTCATGTCATTCACATCCACTGCAAAAGGAAATAAACTGGGGCCCATTTAGAATGTTTACGTTTAAAACCTTGTAATGGTCTAAATATTGTATATTTGTGACATCATAAATGGATAGAAATCCTGATGGCTTGTTTCAAATGCACAGTCTCTGAATACGGGCTGTGTGTGTTTCTCTGTGGATTGAGCGTTTCGATACTTTCACAGTATTTATATAGAACTTAAACCTGCTTTATAATATAAAAGCCATGAAAATGTCACTTTTTACAATATGGGACCTTTAACTTTGACCTTGGGGACAGTCAGAAGCAACTTGATCTGAGTGTCCTTGATAAAAGATGTGGTTTTAAAAGGTCTGAGAGATAAGTTGACGATTTATATGTTAATGATTAAATCTTAAAATCAATCCTAAAAGGCACAGGGAGCCAGTGAAGTGAAGCCAGAATCGGGGAGATGTGCTCACGTTTACCAGTTAAAAGACGAGTTGCCGCGTTCTGAACAAGCTGCAGGCGACACAGAGAGGCTTATTGGCGAACACCAACCTAAAGTGAATTACAATAATCAAGACGTGTGGTGATAAAAGCATGCATTACCTTTTCGGAATCATAATGCAAAAATATTGTTGGGTTGACCATCAGTGCTTTCACAAAATATTTACACAATTAGATTTTTCGATGAATAATCATCAAAAAGTTTACAAGTTCACAAGAAAATTGTTCAAAACAGTCGATATAAATATAATATTTAAACATCTGATTCATCTATGCACAGACTCAGATGTGTTTTTAGGGAAATCCAATTTAATATTAAAGCTGCGAGCAGCGATGAACGGGCCCTCGCACCTTCCCACACGTCGGGGGTACTGGCGGGACGGAGATTGACGCCAGGAACAATGAAACCAGAACTCTGATGAGTGCCGGTTTCATCAGACTCTACGACAAACGGTTCATGAGTTATGAGAGGGGGTGGGGCTAACGTCTTGGGGCGGGGCTATAAATCTATATTGACATGTAAATGTCCTCAGGACTGGACCCTTATCATGCCTGAGAAATCTGGGGCAGATCGGACTATGTACAGTTGAATTACAACAACTTCCTGTTTTATGGCGAATGGCTCAAAATGGCCGCCACGCCACGGTCAGGTCGTTTAGTAAAAACTCTCCATTTGAATAACTTTTCATACTCAAGGTCTTAAGATGGTCCTCACCAAATTTCAAGTCGATCTGATTAAATCTGTAGGAGGAGTTCGTTAAAGTAAACGGCCTA